>NC_072404.2:77839166-78155000 GCF_028858775.2 Pan troglodytes | reverse complement strand
TCAACAAAAATGACAAACCTTTACCTAGAATGACCAAAAAATAAAAAAGACTCAAATTACTAAAATCAGGAATAAAAAAGTAGATGTCACCATGTATCTTAGATAAATGAAAATGATTATAAGGGAATACTATGAACAGCTGTATGCCAATTAGTTTGATGACTTAGATGAGATGAACTAATTTCTCGATGACACAGCCAAATTTGACTCAAGAAGAATTAGAAAATCTGAAGAGAACTATAACAAGTAAAAAGACTGATAGAACTATCAGTCTATAGTCTAAAAACTATAACAATTAATTTTCAAACATCCCACAAAGAGAATCTCAGGTCAGATAGCTCAACAAAACTAGGAATAGAAGGAAAATTCTGCAACCTGATAAAGATCATCTACAAAACACCCAAAGCTAATATTGTACTTAATGGGGAAAGTCTGAAAGCTTTCACCCTAAGATCGGGAACGAGACAAGGATGTCTGCTCTCACCACCTGTATTCAGCATTGTACTGGAGGTTCTAGCCAAAGCAACTATGCAACAAAAAGAAAAGACATCCAGATTGGAAAGAGAGAAGTAAAACTATCTCTATTTTTAGATAACATCATTTTGTATATGGAAAAATCTTAAGAAATAGAGCCAGGTGTGGTGGTGCATGCCTGTAGTCCCAGCTATTCAGGACGTTGAGGCAGGAGGATCACTTGAGCCCAGGAGTTTGAGGCTGTAGTGAACTATGATTGCACTTGTGAATAGCCACTGTACTTCAGCCTAGGCAACATAGTAAGACCAGGTCTCTATTAAAAAAAAAGAAAGAAAATCTTAAAACACATGCACACACACACACACACAGAGAGAGAGAGAGAGAGAGAGAGAGAGAGAGAAACACACACAAACACATTATTGGAACAAATTACTTCAGAAAACTTGTAGTGTACAAGATCAATATACAAAACATTGATTCAATTTCTGTATACTAGCAATGAACAATTCAAAAATGAAAGTAAGAAAGCAATTACAGTTACATTAGCATGAAAAAATAGAAATACCTAAGTAAATAGAATGATATCCCTTGTTCCTGGATTGAAGATAATATTGGTAAGGTGGTAACATTCCCAAATTGATCAATAGCTTCAATGCATATCTGTCATATCCAGGCTACCTTTTTGTAGAAATTGTCAAGCTGATCCTATAATTCAAATGAAAATGCAAGGGACCACAATGGCCAAAGCAATGTTGAAGAACACACTTGGAGGACTCATGCTTCCTTCTTTCAAAACTTACTAAATAGCTACAGTGTTCAAAGTACTCTGATACTGGCATAAGGATAGACATATAGATCAATGGAATAAAATTTAGAGTCCAGAAATAAAGCTTTACATGTATGGTCAATTGATTTTTGACAAGATGCCAAGACAATTTAGGAGAAAAAAATAGTCTTTTCAACAAACAGTTGGGACAACTGGATATCTACATGCAAATGAATGAAGTTGGACCCCTTCTTCACACAGTATGCCAAAATTAACTCACAATGGACCATAGACTTAAATGCAAGGGTTAAAACTATACTCGTAGAAGATAATAAAAGAGTAAATTTTCATGACATTGGGCTGGTGCAAAGTTTTTTAGATATGACACCAAAAGTACAAGTAACAACAGAAAAAAAATAGATAAACTGAACTTCAAATTTCAAAACTTTTGTGATTTTTTTTTCCTTTTTTTAATTTGAGATGGGTTCTGCTATCACCCAGGCTGGAGTCCAGTGGTGCAATCACAGCTCACTGCAGCCTTGAACTCTTGAGCTCAAGTGATTCTCCTGCCTCAGCCTCTTGAGTTGCTAGGACTACAGATATGTGCCACCATGCTTGACTAATTTTTGTATTTTTTGTAGAGATGGGCTCTCACTTCTTGAACTCCTGGCATCAAGTGATCCTCCTGCCTTGGCATCCCAAAGTGCTGGGATTATAGGCATGAGTCACCGCACCCAGCCAAAACTTTTATGCTTTAAAGAACACTATTGACTGTATGTGGTAACTCATGCCTGTAATCCCAGCACTTTGGGAGGTCAAGGCAGGAGAATCACTTGAGGCCAGGAGTTTGAGACCAGCCTGGGCAACATAGTAAGACCCCATCTCTTAAAAAAAATCAGCTGGGCATGGTGGTGCATACCTGTTGTCCCAGCTACTCAGGAGGCTGAGATGGGAGGATGGCTTGAGCCTAGGAGTTTATAGAGGCTGCAGTGATCTATAATGGTGCCACTGCACTCCAGCCTGAGTGACAGGCAGAGATCCTGTCTCTTAAAAAAAAAAAAAATGATGGGGCATTTCCAGCTTCTGGATGTCTGTTATTTGAATTCCAGGCGTTTTCTAGCTTCTCTGGTGGCAGCAGTAGCCGTAGTAGCATTGACAGCAACAGCACAGAAGCCCCTAGAATAGTGACAAATTCCCTGCAGTGTCATCTGCCTTCTAAGCGGAACTGCCCCAGGAAAATAAAGGGGAAGCTCCCACTGGTTAATAGAACCTCTGATGCCCATTTATAAGTGTAATTTTGCAACGTCCTTGGTGGCTTGCAAAGGCTCTCCCTAAATTTCCTTTCAACAGTGCACTTTCCCTTTTTCTTAGATGTGTACGAAAAGGACCAGGCTGCCTGAGAATGCTTTCCAGGTCAGATAGTTGGCTGCCTCTTCCCTTTAGCTAAATAAAGGACACCATCTTCAAAGGACGAGGAGACGAGTCCATCTGGTCTCTCTGATTGCACCGGCCAGGGGAGTTCCAGCCAAGTCCCAAGCTTTAGCTATCTGGACAGTCAGCTCATACCACCCAGAATCTACATCTGGCTGCCAAATGCACCTTGCTCTGGCCACCCACATACACTGGATCCAATGAGCAACCGGCTCAGCATTCTCCTGGCTGAACAAAGAGGGTGCTTGCCACAAGCAGGGCTATTGTTCAACTGGCATTACCATCAAAGGCCCTGGCCAGCTCCCCTTTGTCTGTCCGTTGCTATTCAGAAGGAAAAGAGGAGAAAAGCAAATCAATAGTTTCTTGGAGAGAATCGCCTGTGGACGTGGGACATTCACTGTAGCACCGAGCTAACGTGATTCTAATAACAACTTGTAAAGCTATTTAACATGAAGAACCTTGCCAACACATATTCCAAAATGTCACAGCGCCTGGTTATAACGGGCAGGCTGTTTCCCAGATTTAGAGAGTTGAGTCATCTCTGCCTGCTTATATGTAACAAGGTCTGTGCAAGGTGTTTGGCGGCTGGTTATTATATGGATGTTAACCTTTCAACCCTATATTGGCATTAAAGACATGTCATCTTGTTTTCAGGCGTACTGCAAGAGCCTTTTCCCAGAAGGTCAGATTTTTTTTTTTCACTTGGCCCCAGGCCCATCTCATGCCACCAAGAGAAATAGGCTCTCGACACCTTCATATACATCACAACTTTTTTTTTTTTTTTCCTGAATCATTCACCTGCACTGGTTTATAAGGGGTAAGGTGGGCACAGCCCTTCCTGGCAGTTAGGAGCATTCGGGTCTTTTTGTTGGGTCAAAATGTTGTTTGTATTATGAAATATTTCTAACATGTAGAAAAAGAACAGATAGTTAATATAATGAATACATGGTTTCCAACCCTGGGCTTAAAACAACCGCAGCAACGGCCAGGCACGGTGGCTCACACCTGTAATCGCAGCACTTTGAGAGTCTGAGGTGGGCAGATCACCTGAGGTCAGGAGTTTGAGACAAGCCTGATCGACATGGTGAAACCCCATCTCTACTAAAAATACAAAAATTAGCCGGGCATGGTGGCACGTGCCTGTAATCCAAGCCACTCGGGAAGCTGAGGCAGGAGAATTGCTTGAATCCGGAAGGTGGAGGTTGCACTGAGACCAGGTTGTGCCACTGTACTCCAGCCTGGGCGACAGAGTGAGACTACGTCTCAGACAAACAAACAGACAAACAAACAAAAACAGCAGCAGCAACAAATACTCACAATGGGCTGGGTGTGGTGGCTCATGCTTGTAATCCCAGCACTTTGGGAGGTCGAAGCAGGAGGATCACTTGAGCCCAGAAGTTCGAGATCAGCCTGGCCAACATAGCAAGACCCTGTCTCTATAAAAGAAATAAAAAATACTCCCCACCTCCAGTTACTAATAATGTCCTGTGTGCCCTTTTTGAATGCAGTTCTTCCTCCCCATCCCTTAGGGATCACCACTCTGCCCAGTGTCTGTCATATGTATAAATGTTTGTGTACTTTCCTCTTTTTTCTTTTTTTTTTTTGAGACAGAGTCTCACTCTGTTACTCAGGCTGGAGTGCAGTGGTGCCATCTCGGCTCACTGCGGCCTCCACCTCCCGGGTTCAAGTGATTCTTGAGCCTCAGCCTCCTGAGTAGCTGGGATTACAGATGTGCACCACCACGTCTGGCTAATTTTTTAATCTTTTTTGGTAGAGACGGAGTTTTGCCCTGTTGGGCAAGCTGGTCTGGAACTCTGGACCTCAGGTGATCCACCTGCCTCAGCCTCCCAAAGTGCTGGGATTACAGGCGTGAGCCACTGTGCCCAGCCACGTTTGTGTACTTTTACAATGTGGAGCCACACACAACCCTCAGTTTATATGTTTTAAAATTTCATGTGAATGACATTAGACTATGTAGACTTCTGCAAGTAGCAACATCATGGTTTGGGGTTGTCCTGGTTGACGTGTGGAATTATGGTTCCTCTGTTCACACTGATGCATGGTGTTCCCTGGTCTGAATACACCGCGATCCAGTTACCCACTCTTTGGTTTCTCACTGTTACAAACATTACTGTGCCGAGTACTCTTAGGCAGAAATACTTTACTACTAACATTTTTTTAGGATTGCTGGTGCATGGTGATAACAAAAAGCAGACAGACTTTTGGTCAGTTTCTTATTGTTTTTGAATTTCTAGAGACAATGCACCCTTTATCAATGCTCCCAGTGAGGACCCCGCCCGTCACTGCCCTGAGTTCTCCACTGTTCTCTGAGGCCATCTTTGTGTCTATTTCCTGACCTGCGCCTGATGTCTTTAACGTCTGTTTCCTGAGCTCAGCTAGCCTGCCATCCCTGACTCCATGTACCAATTCTCTCTCACGCTGGGCCCTGGCTTTCCTTGCCCCTTTGATTATACAATTTCCAGCTATTCTAGGTGAAAACCTCACACAGTCTTGCCCCAGATCCTGTTCCTCTGGCTTAGATGCTCTTGGCAAGTATCCCCGTTGAATTCCTCAGGCCCTAAGAACGGAGATAAGAAGGGGACATGTATAGAGTTTTCTCTGAATTCCCACCACCCCTCACAGGCACTGGTGCAGAGAAAATGCTCAGTGATTAAATGATGTGCTGAACACAAGGGAGGCATAAAAATGGAATTTGATGAATGCGGTATAGGGCCAGGGTTACATAAGATCCTTCTAACAATACAAGTAGATTGATGCTCATCAACTAGAGAATCTTTTATGGAAACACTACGGCACATAAGCCGTTATTTAAGAGGGCATAATAAATTTCATGTTTCCTTTCACCTGACTGCATTCCTGAAGAATATTCAATGTTCAACACCCACACTTGCATACACACTCAGAGGCATACGCACCAACACTTCCATTTCCTGAAAAGATTCAGTGATAATCTATTTTAGGCACTGCTAAGCAATTTAAATAGAAGGCTACCAAGTTGTCTTTTTTAGTAAACTTTTATTGAAATATAACAAGCACACAGTGCACAAATCATGAGTATGCAGCTCAATGAATATTCACAAACTCATCTGGTAATCACATCTCAGATTGAGAAACAGAATATACCAGTTCCCCAAAGCCCCGTGTATGTGCCATTTCAGTCACTACACACCGCCATCCTGAGTCCTAACATTATATGTTAGTTTTGCCTGGTTTTGAACTTTAGGCAATTGAAATCACACCGTCTATACTCTCCTATGTCTGACTACTTTCGCACAACAGTAAATTTGTGAGATGCGTCCAACTCATTGAGTGGGGCCTAATTCATTCATCTTCATTCTTATATTGTATTCCATACTGTGTGAATGTATGACAATTTGTTCATTTTGATGGACATTTGGGTTGTTTCCAGTTTTTTTTTTTCTTTTTTTTAAAAAAAAGAGCCACTGGGCACAGTGGCTCATGCTAGTGTAATCCCAGGACTTTGGGAGGCCAAGGTGAGTGGATCACTTCAGGTCAGGAGTTCGAGCCTGACCAAGAGGGAGAAACCCCATCTCTACTAAAAATACAAAATTAGCCAGATGTGGTGGTGCATGCCTGTAATCCCAGTTACTTGGGAGGCTGAGGCAGCAGAATTGCTTGAACCCGGGAGGTGGAGGTTACACTGAGCCAAGATCACGCCATTGCACTCCAGCCTGGGCAACAAGAGCAAAACTCTGTCTCAAAAAAAAAAAAAAAGAAAAAAGAAAAAGTCAGGTCTTGCTTTTGTCACCCAGGCTGGAGTGCAGTGGCATGATCATGGCTCACTGCAGCCTTGAACTCCTGGGCTCAAGCCCTCCTCTCACCTCAGCTTCCTAAGTAGCTGCGACTGCAGGCACATGCCACCACATCTGGCTAACTTTAAAATATTTTTGTGGACCCAGGGTCTTCCCATGTTGTCCAGTCTGATCTTGAACTCCTGGGCTGAAGGGATCCTCCTGCCTTGGCCTCTCAAAGTGCTGGGATTATAGGTGTGAGCCACTGCAGCCAGCCCTTTGCTCACTGTTTACATGTTATTTTTTTCCTAAAGCTTATCTTTTTTCTTCTTCTTTTATTATTCTACCTATACTAGGTCATTCACTTATTTATTTATGTATTTATTTATGATAGGGAGTCTCGCTCTGTTGCCTAGGCTGGAGTGCAGTGGCGCAATCTCGGCTACTGCAGCCTCCATCTCCCAGGTTCAAGTGATTCTTCTGCCTCAGCCTCCCGAGTAGCTGGGACTACAGGTGCGCACCACCATATCTGGTTAATTTTTGTATTTTTAGTAGAGTCGGGGTTTTGCCATGTTGGCCAGGCTGGTCTTGAACTCCTGACCTCAGATGATCCGCCCTCCTCGGCCTCCTCAAGTGCTGGGATTACAGGTATGAGCCACTGCACCTGGCTGGTCATTCACTTATTCATTCAGCAAACACCAAGTTCCTACCATGTACTAGGGACTGTGCTAGGTGATGAGCAAAATAATCATGGTCTCTGTCCCTGCAGTCTAGTGAGGGGGCAAGCATTTAACAGGTACATCTCACAATTGACTGTAATTACACACAGTAATCATTGCTATGAAGGAAAATAAACAGGTGCCATGAGAGTAGCTTGGGGCTTCATTTGGATGAAAAAGTTTAGGAAAAGCCCCTTTGAGGAAGGAATCTGAGAAGGAAAATTGAGTAGAAGGGAAGGGATCGGTGTTGGGGAAATAAAGAATCAGCATATGTGAAAGCTTGAGGGAGGAAAGCACTTGGAACTAAGAAATAAAAATAAAGACCAGGCTGGTGGCTCAAGCCTGTAATCCCAGCACTTTGGGAGGCCGAGGAGGGCGGATCACCTGAGGTCAGGAGTTCAAGACCAGCCTGGCCAACATGACAAAACCCCGTCTCTGCTAAAAATACAAAAATTAGCCAGGCATGGTGGCGTGCGCCTGTAATCCCAGCTACTCCGGAGGCTGAGGCAGGAAAATTGCTTGAACCCAGGAGGCAGAGGTTGCAGTGAGCCAAGATTGCACCACTACACTCCAGCCTGGGCAACAGAGCAAGACTCCATCTAAAAACAAAACCAAAAAACCCTAAGACCCCAACCAACTGAATGGACTCCCTCTTGACCAAGGGGGACTCCAGAGAAAACTTAAAAACTGAATTTCCAGACACGCCGGGATAGGAGTTCAGACAAGCCTTGTGATCCTTCTTTGTTTGCTAACGCCATTAGGCTTTCTTTCCTAAGAGTTCAACAGCAACCAGCCCTTTTACAAAACTTGCTCCACTGTTGATTTACACCACAGCTGACCAGTATTCTTTCCTGATAGCAGACCACCTGCCAGGGAGTGGTTCCGGTGAGTTTATGGAGGCTGTATACTAAGTGCCTTTGTGTCCTCTGCCTCACCTTTTGATCTATAGGGCCTGATTATAATACCTTTATTATTATTATTACATATATAAAAATATATATATATATATATATATGAGACGGAGTCTCATTCTGTCGCCCAGGCTGGAGTGCAGTGGCGCATCTCTGCTCACTGCAAGCTCCACCTCCTGGGTTTACACCATTCTCCTGCCTCAGCCTCCCACGTAGCTGGGACTATAGGCACCTGCCACCACGCCTGGCTAATTTTTTGTATTTTTTTAGTAGAGACGGGGTTTCACTGTGTTAGCCAGGATGGTCTCAATCTCCTGACCTTGGCCTGCCTCAGCTTCCTAAAGTGCTGGGATTACAGGTGTGAGCCACCACACCCAGGCCTATATATTTTTTTGAGATGGAGTCTCACTCTGTTGCCCAGTCTGGAATGCAGTGGCATGATCTCTGTTCACTGCAACCTCTGCCTCCTGGGTTCAAGTGATTCTCCTGCCTCAGCCTCCCAAGTAGCTGGGATTACAAGCGCACACCACTGCGGCAGGCTAATTTTTGTATTTTTAGTAGAGACCAGGTTTTGCCATGTTGACCAGGCTGGTCTTGAACTCCTGACCTCAAGTGGTCTTCCCAACTTGACCTCCCAAAGTGTGGGCTTACAGCCCTAAGCCACCATGTCCAGCCCTATTATTATTATTTTTTGAGACAGGGTCTCACTCTGTCGCCCAGGTTGGAGTGTAGTGATGCAATCTTGGCTCACTGCAACTTCCACCTTCTGGGCTCAAGCAATCCATCCCACCTCAGCCTCCTAAGTAGCTAGGACCACAGACACATGCAACCATGCCCAGTTAATTTTTGTATTTTTGTTAGAGATAGGGTTTCACCATGTTGCCCAGGCTGGTCTTGAACTCCTGGGCTCAAATGATCTGCCTGCCTCAGCCTCCCAAAATGCTGGAATTACAGGCGTGAGCAACTGTGCCCAGCTATAATACCTTTAAATGTTAAGTCTCCATCCCAAAGAGAACATGAGATGTACGTAACATACATGTTAACTTACTGTGCACGTGTGCCGCCATGAATATGCATAGCTGCTCCTATAACCTGTTGAATATGCATACTTAGCCAACCCATTCAGCATAAATTACTGTCTCATCTTTCCTCCTTTGAGGCTCCATTTCCTGCCTGCAGGTTGTGATACCTCCTTTTAGAAATAAAGCATTTCTGGCCAGGCATGGTGGCTCACGCCTGTAATCCCAGCACTTTAGGAGGCCGAGTCGGGTGGATCACCTGAGGTCAGGAGTTCGAGACCAGCCTGGCCAACATGGTGAAACCCCATCTCTACTAAAAATACAAAAAAATTATATGGGAGTGGTGGCAGGCGCCTGTAATCCCAGCTAATTGGGAGGCTGAGGCAGGAGAATCGCTTGAACCCAAGAAGCAGGGGTTGCAGTGAGCTGAGATCTCGCCATTGCACTCCAGCCTGGGCAACAAGAGCGGAACTCTCAAAAAAAAAAAAAAAAAAAAAAAACAAAAAAACCACAAAAAAACAGCAAGCAAGCATTTCTTTCTAAATATATAGATTTTTTTTGACTTTTTTGATTGGCAAACCTTTAGAGACCATGGGAAAGCTGGCATCAGAGCCAGAGGAACAAAGTTGCTGACAGCCCAGAGGAGGCAGCAGACAGAACACATGTGGCCTTGTAGGCTACATTAAGCATTCTGTATTTTATTGCAAGTGCAATGGAAAACTATTGGAAAGATACAAAGTAGGGTGTTCACCTGACCTGAGGGGTTTTGTCAGATCTGGCTGACTGTGTGGGGAAAGAATTGGAAAGAAACAAGAATGGAAGCAGAGAGACCAGGCTGAAGGTTCTTGCAGCAATTCAGAGAATGACATTGATGGCTAGGAGCTGGGCAGGAGGATGGGGATGGAGCCAAGTGCACAGAGGTGAAAGAAAATTGGGACGGTGGAATGGGCAAAATCTGGTTCTCCATTGGAGGTGGTGGGTGAGAGGGTGAGGGAAGAGGAGTTGGTAGACTAGGTCCCAGATTCATGACTTGAGCAATGGAATGCATAGAGAAGCCTTTTTCCTGGTTGGAGGAGATTGGAGATGGTACAGATTTGTATATGGAGAGGATCACAAGTTTTAAGCATGTAACATCATGTTGTGCCTCTGAAACACACAGGGGGATGTGTTAGCCCAAGCATTTTAATTCTCAGCAATGTGGTTCCTCCCCAGGACTCTTCACTCATTGAAGGTGAGGCCTCCCATTGTTTCACAGAAGAAGAAACATAGCTAGAACAAGGTGCTGATTATTAACCTTGCTTTAAAAGTAGATTAATTTTTTAAAAATCACAAAGAAGACCAGGTGTGGTCGCTGACACCTTTAATCCCAGCACTTTGGGAGGCTGAGGCAGGAGGATCTCTTGAGATCAAGAGTTCAAGACCAACCTGGGCAACATAACAAAACCTCATTTCCACAAAATAAAATAAAAAATTGGCCAGGCGTGGTGGTGCACACCTGTAGTCCCAGCTACTCAGGAGGCTGAGGTGGGAGGATGGCTTGAGCCTAGGAGTTCGAGGCTGCAGGGAGCTATGTATGATCCTGCCACTGCACTCCAGCCTGGGTGACAGAGCATTTTTAAAAAATCACAAAGAAGACCAGGTGTGGTCATCAAAAAAATCTTTCTAAAAATTAAATTTTTAATTTTTAAGAAATGAAATTAAAATTTTAATTTAAGAGAAGACATAAGAGGAGGATTTGAGGTCAGGAGAAGGTCTTCTAAGGATACAACTGTCTAAAGCATGATGGCTCATGGATGGATAGGTTGAAGATCTAGAAGACAAGTCCCCAAGAAGGCAGGAGGGGATGGGTTCCATTGACATCCTTGGCTGCCGTGGTGGATATGAGAACCAGCTGCTTAGGACCACTGTCGGGGTGTAATTGACTGATGGTCTCAGCTGCTGTGTTTCTGGATCCACTTGGCATCCTTGCTGCGGCCATGCTTCCCTAAGGCTATTCGCAGTAAATGACTAAGCAATCATGGCATTTACCATGGCAGAGCCATTCTTATGGCAATTTTGGCATGAGGCCTCCCCATAGTCCTAGCCAAGCCTTTCTTGGAGCTGTGCTGCAGTCTAGGAGTCTTCCATCCAATCTTCCTTCCCCTTGTCCTTCACAGGGGCCAGACCTGCCTGGTGGTCTGAAAGCTCTCTCTGCCTTTTCTGCCTCCCTCCTTTTTATCCTTCTCAAGCATATCCCCATTTATATATACATACATATATATATATATATATATATATATATATATATATATATATATATTTTAGACACAGGGTCTTGATCTGTTGCCCAGGCTCTGGAGTGCATTGGTACAATGATAGCTCACTGCAGCCTTGACCTCCAGTGACCCACCTCAGCCTCCCGAGTAGCTGGGACTACAGGTGCATGCCACCAAGCCTGGCTAATTTTTTAAAATTTTTTGGTAGAGACAGGGTTTCTCTGTGTTGCCCAGGCTGGTCTTAAACTCCTGGGCTCAAGCAATCCTCCCTCCTCAGCCTCCCAAAGTGCTGGCATTTTAGGCAAAAGCCACTGCGCCCAACCAGTCTTGTATGTCTAATCCTGTCTTTGTGTCTGCTTTTAGAAGGACCCAGACTGACACAGCTACTGACCCCCAAATCATTCCATGTCTAGGGACTACTCTCTTCTGACGATTAGACTTGTATTTCTAACTTCCTCTTGGATAACTTCAACTGGAGTATTGCAGCCAGTGACCCCAGCTTGTTCTCTCGTCATTATTCTCTTCCTCATCCACTAAGTATTAATACTTCGCTTACACGTACACTGCTATGCAAGTGATCTTTAAAAATACACATCTGGGCTGGGCGTGGTGGCTCACACCTGTAATCCTAGCACTTTGGGAGGCCAAGGCAGGTGGATCACTTGAGGTCAAGAGTTCAAGATCAGCCTGGCCAATATGGTGAAACTGCGTCTCTACTAAAAACACAAAAATTAGCCGAGCGGGAAGGTGGGCACCTCCTAGCTACTTGGGAGGCTGAGGCAGAAGAATCGCTTGAACCCAGGAGACAGAGGTTGTAGTGAGCCAAGATTGCGCCACTGCTCTCCAACCTGGGTGATAGAGTGAGACTCTGTCTCAAAATAAAATAAAAGTGAAAAATAAATAAATAAATAAATATCACACCTGGTCATTTAATTTTTTTTTTTTTTTTTTTTTTTGAGACAGGGTCTCTGTCTCCCAGGCTAGAATACAGCAGTGTGATCATGGCTCACTGCAGTCTAGAACTCCTGGGCTCAAGGAATCCTCCTGTCTTAGCCTCCTACAGTGCTGGGATTCCAAGCATGAGCCACCATGCCTGACCTGGTCATATAGTCTTTTAAACCTGAGTCAGCTGCATTTCTTGCCTGCTTTAAATTGTATAGTCTGCTGGGTGTGGTGGGTCATGTCTGTAAAACCAGCTACTTGGGAGGATGAGGATCACTTGAGGCCAGGAGGTCAAGGCTACAGTGAGGAGTGATTGTGCCACTGTACTCCAGCTTGGGTGACGGGCGAGAAAACACTGTCTCAAAAAAAAAAAAAAAAAAGGTATAGTGGCTTCCCATCCCAACTAGAATAAAATGGAAGCTCCTCATCATGGCCTATGAAGCCCTAGGAGAGCTGACTCCTGCTGGACTCATATCTCCTACCACATCCCCCCATGTTACTTCTCTTTATTTTTTGAGATGGCATCTTGCTCTGTTGCCCAGGCTGGAGTGCAATGGTGCGATCTTGGCTCACTGCAAACTCCACCTTCAGGGTTCAAGTGATTCTCCTGCCCCAGCCTCCCGAGTAGCTGGGATTACAGGCACAGGCCACCATACCTGGCTAATTTTTGTGTTTTTAGTAGAGATGGGGTTTCACCATATTGGCCAGGCTGGTCTTGAACTCCTGATCTCAGGTGATCCTCCCATCTCAGCCTCCCAAAGTGCTGGGATTATAGGCTTGAGCCACCATGCCCGGCCACTTCTCTCTCTCTCTCTCTCTTTTTTTTTTTTTTTTTTGAGACAGTCTCACTCTGTTGCCCAGGCTGGAGTGCAATGGCACGATCTCAGCTCATTATAACCTCTGCCTCTCAGGTTCAAGCGATTCTCCTACCTTAGCCTCCTGAGGAACTGGGACTGCAGGCACCTGCCACCACGCCCAGCTAATTTTTGTATTTTTAGTAGAGATGTTGGCCAGGCTGGTCTCGAACTCCTGACTTCAAGTGATCTGCCTGCCTTGGCCTCCCAAAATGTTGGGAATACAGGTGTGAGCCACTGCGCCCGGCACCCCCATGTTATTTCTCGATCATGCGTAGCGTGTTCCTCCCTCCGTGGTCCCTTGGAATATTCTTTCTCTAGATCTTCAGGTGGCAGGCCCCTCACTTCATTCAAGTATCTGCTCCACTGTCAGCTCCTTTGAGAGGCCTTCCCTGATCACTTCCTCTAAAATTGCTAACCCTAGGGTTCAAATGATCCTAGGTGGGAGGACCCCTTGAGCCCAGGAGTTTGAGGCTGCAGTGAGCTATGATTGCCCCACTGCGCTCCAGCCTGGGCGACAGAGCAAGACCTTGTCTCTTATAAAAATAAATAATAAATAAATAACTCATTCCAACCACACCCATTGTCGTTCTGTATCCCCCTTACCCTGCGTCATCATCTTTTTCTTGGCATTTGTCACTCTTTGAAGTTATATTGGGCTGGTCCAGATGGAGTGAGTTATCTCAATTGATTGTTCACAAGCAGTTACTGATGGAACTGCTGGTTCTGTTCTTTTCCCACTTCTCACTACTGCATTTGTCTAGTTAAAAAAAAAGTATATTATTTAATTTGGGCTCAATAAATGTGTAAATTAAAGAATACAGCTCTTTTTTGTTTTTGAGACAGGGTCTTTCTCTGTCACCCTGGAGCAGTGGTGTGATCATGGCTTATTGCAGCCTTGATCTCCGGGGCTCAAGCAATCCACCTGTCTCAACCTCACGAGTAGTAGGGACTACAGATGTATGCCACTACACTGGGCTAATCTTTTTATTTTTTCTAGAGATGGGGTCTTGCTATGTTGCCCAGGCTGGTCTCGAACTCCTTGGCTCAAGCCATCTTCCTGCCTTGGCCTCCTGAAGTGCTGGGATTACAGGCATGAACCACTGTGCCCAACTTAGGAATACAGTTCTTTAATGTAAAGATTCTAGGTTGGGCATGGTGGCTCACGCCTGTAATCCCAGCACTTTGGGAGGCCAAGGCAGGTGGATCACCTGAGGTCAGGAGTTCAAGACCAGCCTGGACAACATGGGGAAAACCCATCTCTACTAAAAATACAACAATTAGCTGGGTGTGGTGGCATGTGCCTGTAATCCCAGCTACTCGGGAGGCTGAGGCAGGAGAATCACTTGAACCTGGGAGTCAGAGGTTGTGGTGAGCCAAGATCACACCACTGCACTCTAGCCTGGGCAACAGAGTGAGACTCCATTTCAATAAATAAATAAATAAATAAATAAATAAAAATAAAGATTCTGATGGCTACCTACCATCTAGGGCAATACTGTCTAATGGAAATACAATGTAGATCACAAATGTAATTTAAAATTTCTAGGATCTCTCTGTTACTTCTTAAGCTTCCTAAGTAGTGAGTGTGAACAGGGTTGAGCAGTTGTGTGAAGAGAAGCAAAACCCCCAGGTGGTTGTAGCTTTTAGTTGTGGCAAAGGTAGTGAGCTCCCCTCACCGGGGCAAAAGCATTCTACTTCATATAAAAAGCACTGAAACAAGAGATGCATGACTTGGTTTTAGTCCATTAAGTAGTTCTGTGACCTTGGGCAGATCATGTGGGTCCAGGACGGCAAATCGACTTTATTTTCTTCTATTAATTGATAGTGGTTGCTTGGAGGTTGGCTGAGGACAGGATTCTGAGACTTAGTCTGAACTTCTTGGGAAGAGTGCCTTGATCAATTCGTGATGTCTATGCTGGGCACCCCAGGAGAATTGGGCAGGCTGTTCCAAGACTCAATTTTCTCCTCATTCAAAAGTGGATAAAAATAACAGCTCTCTCAGCCCAACATGGACACTTACAAAGCTCAAATGGAGTAGGCTGAGAAAATGCTTTCAAAGGCCAACACAACACTTAGATATTATTAGAGATTTGCCTTCTTAATTGGGTCAAGGCTAATGTAATGGGTCTGTGTGTGTGTGTGCGTGCACACATGTGTGTGCACGTGTGTGTGTGTATTTTCCAACAGCAGAAAAAGACAAGTACAGTTCAATGTTTCCCTAGCAGCTGGGTCTAGCAAAATGCTCAGTTGTGCCGAGGTCAGGATTTTTTTTTTTTTTTTGAGACTGAGTTTTGCTCTTGATGCCCAGGCTGGAGTGCAGTGGCACAATCTCGGCTCACTGCAACCTCTGCTTCCCAGGTTCAGGTGATTCTCCTGCCTCAGCCTCCTGAGTAGCTGGGATTACAGGCATGTGCCACCATGCTCAGCTAATTTTGTATTTTTAGTAGAGATGGGCTTTTACCATGTTAGCCAGGCTGGTCTCGAACTCCTGACTTCAGGTGATCCTCCCACTTTGGCCTCCCAAAGTGCTGGGATTACAGGCATGAGCCACCGTGCCTGGCCCAAGCTCAGGATGTTAAAGGCTGTCGGGATAAAGATAACCAGTTGATGAATTTTTTAAAAATCTTCAATTTTTCCCCCTTAGAGTCAATTTACTACATGCATGTATGTACACATTTCATCTCTGTATTTTGCAAACAATGGCCTCTTTACAAGTCACTTTGAATTTTTAAAAGCTTCAATTTCTGTTGCTTTTGAGGGCTTTGAGAGGGAGAGTGCCATTTTTCCTCTTTTATAGGCCACTTATGGTCTGACCAAATTTACTCCCTCTCTCTACCCAGCCATCTTTCTCAGCTTTTCCCCTCTCTGCAAAGGCCCAGGCACCTCAGTGAATCTGCTATTATTGATTCAGGAAAAGGCTTTGATTCTGCAAACCACAAGCTGTTACTCATGAAACTATGACAACTTGGTATTAGCTGCAAATCAATGAACTTTTTAAATGCAGTCGAAGCAACAAAACTCGCTTACTGCTAAACCTTGATAAGCCCACCCTGGAACAGCCAGACCTTTATCTTAACAGCCATGTGATCTTTCCTGCTTTGATAGCCTCTTTGCTGTATTGATAAGGATTACACATCTTATAGGAGCTGTTGCCCTCTCCGGAAGCATTTCTAAAGTGGATGCAGGAAAAAAGGGAGTCTCTTTCTACGGGTGGGCTGTTTACTGTTCAGCGTTCTCAAATCAACCTATTCTCAGCTCCCTCCTTTTCAGTCTAGCTGTTCTTTAGAGACAACATAGAAAATGGGAACCTGTCAAGGAAGAGTTTAAGCTGTGATGAAGTGCTCTTGGCATGATTCACCGGGAGGGCATTTAGACCTTCATTCTTCTGAACCATTCTGCAGAACCAGCCCCTGCGCCTTGCTTCGTAAAAGGCGTAGAAGTAGTCTCATCTCTGTTCCTCTCTCGGTCCTTAGTCAATAAAATGTCTAAGACTAGGTCACTTACACATCTTGTGTTTGCCATTATTACTATGACCCTTTATTTATGTGGGCCACCTTCCCTTGCCTTCCCTTCCCTTCCCTTCCCTTCTCTTCTCTCCTCTTCCTTTCTTCTTCTTCTTCATTCATTTTTTTTTGAGACAGAGCCTTGCTCTGTCACCCAGGCTGGAGTGCAGTGCAGTGATTATAACCCACTGCAACCTCGACATCCTGGGCTCAAGCAATCCTCCTGTCTCAGCCCCTCAAGTAGCTAAGACTACAGGTGCATGCCACCAAGCCTGTCTAAGTTTAAATTGATTTTGGTAGAGACACGGTCTTGCTATGTTGCCCAGGCCGGTCTCAAACTCCTGGCCTCAAGTGATCCTCCTGCCTTGGCCTCTCAAAGTATTGAGATTACAAGTGTGAGCCACTGCGCCTGGCCTGTGGGCCATTTTCAAATGGAGTTTGGCTACAGATGAGTTTGTTATAATTTAGGAGAGCAGGGGCGACAGCTATCCTGGAATACCCTTTGGACAGGTGTATGTACACCAGTGCTGATCTTCTGCTACCCAGACATCATCCACCAGCAGCTGGGATGTCCTGAGTGTCCATGGTGACTGCTTGCTAAATTAACCCTCTACTTCCCGCATCTTCAATTTCTCCTTAGTCAAGCATTATCAGAGGGACCAGAGCTTTCAGAAGTATTATGTCCTCCTTATACTCTTCCTTTTTTTTTTTTTTTTTTGAGAAGGAGTCTCGCTTTGTCACCCAGGCTGGAGTGCAGTGGCGTGATCTCAGCTCACTGCAACCTCTGCCTCCTGGGTTCAAGTGATTCTCCTGCCTCAGGCTCCCAAGTAGCTGGGATTACAGGCATGTACCAGGCACTGTTTCACTATGTTGGCCAGGCTGGTCTCGAACTCCTGACCTCAAGTGATCCTCCCACCTCAGGCTCCCAAAGTGCTGGGATTACAGGCGTGAGCCACCGCATCCGGCCTACTCTTCCTTTTCTTCTTTGCCTCTTCCTCCTTGCTTTGAATAGCACTTGCATCCCATTTCACATCCTCTGATCTCACTTTTCACTTTGGCCGTTGCTGCAGCAACCAGCTCAGTGCAGGTGAAACCTGATAGCCCCCAGCTCAGCTGTCCTGCCTAGCTTTCACTTTCCATCCTGGCCTTCTCTGGGGTCACGCCATTGGGGTGCCTCCAGAAGCCTCCTGTCGGGCAAGGTGCGGTGGCTCACACCTGTATTCCCAGCACTTTGGGAGGCCAAGGAGGGCAGACCACTTGAGATCAGAAGTTCGAGACCAGCCTGGCCAACATGGTGAAACCCTGTCTCTACTAAAAATACAAAATACAAAAATCAGCCTGGTGTGGTGGCATGCCTCTGTAGTTCCAGCTACTCAGGAGGCTGAGTTGGGAGGATCACTTTAACCTGGGAGGTGGAGGTTGCAGTGAGCTGAGATCGTGCCACTGCATTTCAGCCTGGACTCTGTCTCAAAAAAAAAAAAAAAAAAAAAAAAAAGCCTCCTGTCACTCATGCACCTGCCTGTTGAAAGACAGAAAGAGATAGTTAACATCCTAGGGTGCAAACTTTGTCTAATGCGGAAGGGGAGAAAGTGGATAAATATTCTCTTTATCCATGAATAATCCTTTTATCCATCTTTCCTGTGGGTGATTCTGAGGTGCATTTTATGTGGCTTCTCACAGATCCTGGAAGAATCAAGCCCCAGTTTCCCATGGCAGTGAGGAGCTCAAAGACTCAGTCTCACATCAGCTTCGCCTCTTTCCTGTCCCCCTCCTCCTAGCCCTGCAATTGCCTCCCAAATTAGCTGCTTGCACAGAGCCCTTGTCTCGGGTTCTGCTTTCCAGGGGGAAATCCAGAACAAAATGGTCTAGAAAGCAGAATTTCAGGATGGATTCTGGAACTCGGCTCACTCTCTGGTCAGAGGGCAGTAAGGACCCCACTCCTGGTGGTAAGTTGGGTGGATAACCCCTGATCTTCTGTAGCACTCCAGTTGCTAGACTCTCCCTGGGAAGACAGTGGCCCAAGAGGCAGATGGAGGGTGAAGCATTGGCTTTGCAGTAGCTATGACATTTGGATAATATGGGGACAATGATAATGACAAGGATTGTAGGGTTGGTGGACTTTTGTTAATTGCCTTAGGAGCTGTGGTGGATTTTTCTGTGTCACCTTAGCTAAGCTGGAACTACACTTCCCAAAATTCCCTTTTCTGCATAGTCTTGGCCACATGATCTTGTGCAGGCTTTGGGAAGCAGCCATAGTTGTTTTACACTCAGAGGGTGAGCAGGGTACCAGGCGCTGTTGCAGCTCATGAACTTGGTTGCTGATCTGCTTGCTCACCTCGTAGGTATGAAGAACCTCCTCCTTCTTCACCTTCTCTGACTCCTGGACCAGCCTTTCTACCTAGCTGAATTTATTTGTAGCACTGGATGCAGAAGCAACAACTGTACATAGACTGGATAGCCAGCTCTCCAAATTATATAAGGTTGAATTCCTGTAATAAATCCCATATTCTAGATTATTTCTAGTGGTTCTATTTTTCTGATCAAACCCTGACTGATACAGAAGTCCTGAAAATAGAAAATGCAGGCTCAGTTCAGCTAATAGTGAACTCAGATACACTGTGAAAGTCGGCAAGGCAGTCTTGAAAGAGATTCATCTCCCACAGCTGCAGAGCAGATAGTGCTGAAATTCAGGCTCAGGAATCAGTTTTAAGGATAGCAAAGCTATAAGGGAAACAGAAAGCATGACCCCAGGAAGCTTCCTATCCCAAAGGCAGGGCCTTGACAGGAGAAGAGTAGGACTCTGAGTTCTGGCATTAGGATGTTTGGCTGGACAAGCCTGAGAATCTTGGAACTTGTAGATTCTCCAGTAACTCTGGGATGGCAGAGGCAATATTTCTCCTTTGCTAGGAGACAGCAGCCTTCCCTTGCCTGGAGATCTTCAAAACCTCACAAGATGATTCTTGTCTTTCTCAAGGTCTTGTTGAAGTGGCATTGTTCATCTGGGGTAATACCCGAGGTTCATTGCCTCATGCCAAGGAAATCAAGGATGCAGACACAAAAGGAGTGAGGTTAAGAGCGGAGGTTTAATAGGTGAAAGAGAGAGAAAAGCTCTCTCTCCTGCAGAGAGAGATGGGCTCCCGAGTGGGTCTTCTGGTTTTGTGGTGAAATGCATGGGGTTTTATAGATGAGCTTGAGGAGGTGGTGTATGATTTACATAGGGCGCCAAGAGATTGGTTGGACCAGGTGTGCCATTTACATACTGTGTGAAGAAGCTGGCCACCCCACTCTAATCTTTTATTATGTACATGGATTCTCTACCTTGCTGGTGCCATGTTGCCTGTTCCTTTACTGTACATGTGGTTGACAAAGAAAAAGGAAGTTGCAGCCTCCATGTTGTTGATACCTGGCTTCCAGGTATCCCTTTTCTATTGGCACAGCATTTACCTATGCAAGCTTCCAGGTTGCTTATCTATGTTTGCAGTTTGATTTTTCAGGCTCCTTTTTGTTAGAAAATGAATGATTTGGGGGTTGCTTTTTTATTAAAAGGGAAACCTTACTGAGGACTCTCTTACCCTCACTAACTGCCTAAATAATTCATTTTTCACTTCTGTATGACTGTTGCTTATTGCCTTCTGACTGAGAGTTAGAATCAGGTCAGCCCAGTGAGGAAAAACAGTCATGGCTCTGGGAGGAAATAGCACACCCACTGCCTCCAATTGCAGGACTTGGCTGATATGAACTGGGGGACACTGGGAGGAAATATGTGGGGAGCAGATACGGAGAAACATACTGGTGATGGGACTTCAGCATCTTTGAAAAGCTCAGAGAAGCTCTAGATGATTTCCTAAGATTTATCTTCCTGTTCAGTAATTTTTTTCCCCACCAATGTCAAGTCCACTGTCCAACCTATCCTCTCGTTATTTTAATTTCATGGACTGTAGTTTTGATTTGTAAACTTCCACTTAGCTAGGTTTTTTCTTTTTTCTTTTTTCCTTCTTTTTGGAGATAGGGTCTTGCTGTGTCACCCAGGCTGGAGTGCAGTGGTGCAATCATAGCTCACTGCAGCCTCGAACTCCCACTTCAGCTTCCAAGTAGCTGGGACTACAGGTGCATGCCAACATACCTGGCTAATTTAAAAACATTTTTTGTAAAGATGGGATCTCGCTATGTTGCCCAGGCTGGTCTCAATATTCTGTCCTCAATGATCCTCCCACATTGGCCTTCCAAAGTGCTGGGACAATTACAGACATCAGTCACCACACCCAGCCAAGATTTTTCAATTTTTTTTCCTTTGTCATAATGCCCAGCCTTATCTAATAAATTCTATTCCTTTGTATTCAAAAATTAAAGCACAGTTACCTTCAGGATTTTTTTATGACCCCCTAGATAGATTTCTTGAATGTGTACCTTGTGCAATTTGTTACTTCTTTTGTCTCTCTCATCAGGAGTGGTTTCCTCAAGTGATTTGTAATTTTATTTCTGTTACCCCTTTAAACTTTCTTAGTTGTTCTAGTTCTTCCACTACCCTTGGATGAAGACTTATGCAGCAGCCTCCATGACTTTTTTTTATACACTTAGGAAATAATAAGTTCCATAAGCATTTTACTTCAAAAGCACAGTATCCATTCTGCATTTGTCCAGTCCCATGTCATCATCAGCACATCATTTTCCTTCAAAGGCAGAATTTTGACCTCTTCCTGCAGAAGGTTTCCTGGGAAGGGGGTTATGTTAGTCCATTCTCACACTGCTAATAAAGATATACCCGAGAGGCAGGTGGATCACCTGAGGTCAGGAATTCGGGACCAGCCTGACCAACATGGCAAAACTCTGTCTCTACTAAAAGTACAAAAATGAGCTGGATGTGGTGGTGCATGCCTGTAACCCCAGCTACTTTGGGGGCTGAGGCAGGAGAATCACTTGAACCTGGGAGGCAGAGGTTACATGCAGTAAGCTGAGATTGCACCATTGCACTCCAGCCTGGGCAACATAGTGAGACTCCATCTAAAAAAAGAAAAAAAAAGACATACCTGAGACTGGGTAATTTATAAAGAAAAAGAGGTTTAATGGACTCACAGTTCCACATGGCTGGGGAGGCCTCACAATGATGGTGGAAGGCAAAGGAGAAGCAAAGGCACATCTTACATGGTGGCAGGCAAGAGGGCCTGTGCAGGGGAACTCCCATCAGATCTCGTGAGACTTATTCACTATCACGAGAACAGCATGGGAAAACCCACTCCCATGATTCAATTACCTCCCACTGGGTCCCTCCCATGACATGTGGGGATTATAGGAACTACAATTCAAGATGAGATTTGGGTGGGGACACAGCCAAATCATATCAGGGGTCATGATTGGGTTCTTTCTCTCTCCAGGTGTTTTCTGCCAGCTCAGTGAAAATGGTTTCTGATCCCTCTGGGGCTGAGGAAAAGAGAAGAGGAGAACATTCCTAACTGATAGGTATTGTCATCAGATGATTTTGTGCTATCTGAGCCTAGCAAGAGTTTACAGTTGACTTGTTTCTGTAGGTGGTGTGATGATTTATTTTACGTGTCAATGTGACTGGGCTAAGGGAAGCCCAGATAGCTGGTAAAACATTATTTCTGGGTTGTCTGTGAGTGTGTTTCCTAAAGAGGTTAGCATTTGAATTGAGGGACTGAGCAAAGTAGATAGATCTGCTCTCACCAATGTGAATGGGCATCATTCAATTCACTGAGGGCCAGAATAGGATAAAAAGATGGAAGAAAGGCAAATTCTCTCTCTCTTTTTAAGCAGGGATGTTTATATTCTGCCCTCAGATGTTAGTACCCCTGGTTCTCATGCTTTCGACTCTGAGACTTACACCTTTGTTCCCCTCCTACTCCTTGCTTCTCAGGCCTTAGGCTGTAAACTGGGAGTTATACCACTGGCTCCCCTGAGGCTCAGACCTTTGGACTTGGACTGAATTAAACCACAATTTTCTTAGTTCTCCAGCTTGCAGATGGTGTATTGTGGTGCTTCTCAGCCTCCATAATCATGTGAGCCAATTCCCATAATAAATCTCTTCTAGGTCTACAGCTATCCTATTGGTCTGTTTCTCTGGAGAACTCTGACTAATACAGGTGTGTTGTGGGTTCTTCTGAGATGTACTTTCCCTTCTGTCCAATGCTCCCTTCATCTGGGTGACACACATGCCTGTGCTTGTCTAATGCTCTTTTCACAGTTCTTAGAATCTGGTGGTTCCTTCAGTTTCTCTCTGCCAAGTCCTGTTCACATCCTTCAGTAGGCCTTATGTCAATCCTCTCTTGCATGTGGCCCACATCCAGTCCATGGAAAACCCCCATGCATTCTTTGGCCCAACACATTATGGAGGGCAGGCAGATCTCCAAACAGCTGCTTTCCTTTGGCTCCTCTATCCACGGCCCGCCAGACTGCTCACCCATGAGGTTTCTCAGGTGGGAGTCCATTCTGTCTGCCCTTACCTTGTCTTCCCTTACCTTCCTCTATGTCGTCCTATTGCATGGAGGGGGTCATGGCGCACCAATAACTTTCTCCAGGGAAATCTTCCACCAATACCCATGTCCCCTCCTTGATGCGGGTGAGGGGTTTAAGGTTCGTTTAACTCAATTCTTGACCACCTCCTTTTGAAACTGGCCAATTTCCCCATAGAACCAATGTTTATGGGTTGTTTGTTTTTGAGACAGAGTTTCACTCTTGTCATCCAGGTTGGAGTGCAATAGCGCGATCTCAGCTCACTGCAACCTCTGCTTCCCCACTTCACGTGATTGTCCTGTCTCAGCCTCCTGAGTAGCTGGGATTACAGGCATGTGCCACCACGCTTGGCTAATTTTTTTTTTTTAAGTAGATAAGGAGTTTCACCATGTTGGCCAGGCTGGTCTCAAACTCCTGACCTCAGGTGATCTGTCTGCCTGTCTGTCCCAAAATGCTGGATTATAGGCATGAGCCAGTGCGTCTGGCCGGGCCATCTTGATCTTAAAGCTTGAAGCTTAACATTTGTCTTAGCCGAGATCCTTTCTCAGGGAATCAACCCTCAGTAGATACCAGATAGTATCAACGTACTGGAACTCACCAGATCATCACATCCAGATGATGAGATGCCAGATCCCTCATCATCATAATTGCCTCCTTACCCCTCTCTAATTCCTGTTTTTCTGCACACAGTCACATTCCTTCCCTGCTATATAAACCCACCATTTTAGTTGGTTGAGGAGACGAATTTGAGACTTATCTCCCATCTCCTGGCTGATGTCACCTGAATAAAGCATTGCTTCCCTGGCAATATTCATTGTCTCAGTGATTGGCTTTCTGTGCAGTGAGCAACAGGACCTAGACCAAATCTCTAGCATTCGGTAACACTTAGAAATTTCTACATAGGGCCAGGTGCGGTGGCTCACACCTGTAATCCCAGCACTTTGGGAGGCCAACGTGGGTGGATTGCCTGAGGTCAGGAGTTCGAGACCAGCCTGGCCAACATGGCAAAACCCCGTCTCTGCTAAAAATACAAAAATTAATTGGGCTTGGTGGCAGGCACCTGTAATCTCAGCTACTCAGGAAGCTGAGGCAGGAGAATCATCTCTTGAACCTGGAAGGCGGAGGTTGCAGGTAGCCGAGATAGCGCCATTGCAGACTGGGCGACAAGAGTGAAACTCCATTTCAAAAAAAAAAAAAGAAGAAATTTCTACATAAAGAGCTGCCTAGCTGCCTTACAACTTACTTTGGAATTCTGTATCTATCAATATAGGATCTCAACCTGTTAAATATACCTATGTATATTTACTGAGAGGCCATCTTGAGTGGAAATGGATTGGGTGATCAATCCAGTGGTTTGGGTGACCCATTTGCCCTGAGTTTTAGAGGTGTCTCTACTAGATGATTCCATGTTTACCCTTTGGATTTTGTAGGTTCCAGGCTAGTGTGTATATCGAACTCTCAGTACATGGTTCCTACATCCTATGAGTGGTTGTAAACATGGTCTCTACTCCTGCAAATAGTACTACCTTGGAATTTTGATATATTTCAGGTGACTCTTTTACTACCTGGAACTCCAGACAGATAATCCATCCCTTTAACCAGCTGAGGATGCTTTTAGGGATTCTAATTCTTTTATTCAATTTCGCCACAAGACTTTACTTGATTCTCTTGAAAACCTTTAAGGGCATTAGAGAGGGTGATTTCTGATGCAAACAACAGAAAATTCAACCTAAACTAGCTTAATTATAAAACTTAAGAGGGGGATTTATAAGTTTATGTAGAGGTGAGATGGAGCACAGATCCCTGCAGGAAATGAAGAAAAATCTTGAGTTCCTTCAAGGGAATTTCCAGGCACCTAGCTAGCCCTGAGAAGTCAATGAGCAACTTGATAAGCAAAAAAGTAATCGTAGCTTTAAACAATAGCCAAGGAAGTTAAAATCATGAGATGTTTGATCCCCCTATCGAAATAAAGATAACATCTTAACGTATGTCTCTGAGTTGCTTTGCAGAAATCCGGACCCCCATCAGACAGATCCTCTGGAATGCAGACCTCAGATACTGAGGCCTGAACCCTGACCATTATTCTTTGTTCTAAATTTCTTCCTGAGGGGCCTAGAGGAAGTCACACCTGTGAGCCAGAGCTAACGTTCTTTTCTACTGATCCCAAACTTTTAGATAAGGTTTTGCTTCCTTAACCAATTGCAAATCAGAAAAATATTTGAATCCACCTATGACCTATGGGCCCCCATTTTGAGATGTCTGCCTGCCTGTTTAGGTCAAACCAATGTGTAGCCTCTGTGTATTGATTTATAACTTTGCCTGTAGCCGCTGCCTCCTAGCCTTTAAAAACCCTTACCTGTAAGCCATCGGGGAGTTCGGGTCTTAAGCATGAGCTGCTTGATTTTCCTTGCTTGGAGCTTGCAAATAAATGCCTTCCGTTCTTCTGCTGCAAACCTTGGTGTGGATGTTGTGGTCATATTGCACTGGGTGAGTGAACCCCAGTTCAATTTGATAACAGAGGTGAGAATTAATTCTGGCTTCAGGGGAGGCTTTTTCTGGATGTAAACAATGTGACCCTCACTCTTTTTCTGACGTGAAGTCTGGCTCTGTTGCCCAGGCTGGAGTGCAGTGGCATGATCTTGGCTCACTGCAACCTCTGCCTCCCGGGTTCAAGCGATTCTCCTGTCTCAGCCTCCTGAGTAGCTGGGATTACAGGCGCCACGACGCCAGCTAATTTTTTTTTTTTTTTTGAGACAGAGTCTCACTCTGTCACCCAGGCTGGAGTGCAGTGGTGCGATCTCAGCTCAGTGCAACCTCTGCCTCCCGGGTTCAAGCGATTCTCCAGCCTCAGCCTCCCAAGTAACTGGGACTACAGGTGAGCACCACTGCGTCTGGCTAATTTTTGTATTTTTAGTAGAGACCAAGTTTCACTATGTCGGCCAGGCTGCTCTTGAACTCCTAACCTCAGGTGATCCGCCCGCTTCGGCCTCCCAAAGTGCTGGGATTTCAGGCCTGAGCCACCGCACTCGGCCTAATTTTCGTATTTTTAGTAGAGACGGGGTTTCACCATGTTGGCCAGGCTGGTCTTGAACACCTGACCTCAGGTGATCTGTCCGCCTCGGCCTTTCAAAGTGCTGGGATTACAGGCGTGAGCCACTGCACCAGGCCGACTCCCACTCTTACTCCCTCCTCCATGTCTCAGCTCGGTTTGTTCCAAGCTGGCTCTGTTCTCAGCAGGGCTTCCGACTCTTTGTCCTAGGTTGACACTCAGCTACTTCGAGGACAGTGGCTCTCAACTGGGGGTGATTTTATATTTCCCCTTAGGGGACATTTGGCAATGTCGGGAAACACTTTTGCTTGTTACAACTCTGGGGAAGGGATGTGATGCTGCTAGCATCTGGTGGGTAGAGAACAGGGGTGCTGCTAAACATCCCTTAATGTACGGGACAGCACATCAAAGAATTGTTCAGCCCATAATGTCAGTGCTGCTGAGATTGAGAAACTCTGTCCCAGGTCTGCAAGCTTCCTCTTCCATGTTCAGTAGAGAAGAGAGAATCTATATTCCAGAATTCCCATGAAAAATTCTTGATTAGATCAGCGTGGGCTGGGCACGGTGGCTCATGCCTGTAATCCCAGCACTTTGGGAGGCCAAGGCGGGCAGATCACGAGGTCAGGAGATCGAGACCATCCTGGCTAACACGGTGAAACCCTGTCTCTACTAAAAATACAAAAAGTTAGCCAGGTGTGTTTGCAGGCGCCTGTAGTCCCAGCTACTTGGGAGGCTGAGGCAGGAGAATGGCCTGAACCCGGGAGGCGGAGGTTGCAGTGAGCCAAGATCGTGCCACTGCTCCAGCCTGGGCGACAGAGCGAGACTCCGTTTCAAAAAAAAAAGATCAGTGTGATAGGTCATGTCTACTTTTTTTTTTTTGAGACAGAGTCTCCTTCTGTCACCCAGGCTGGAGTGCAGTGGCATGATCTCAGCTCACTGCAACCTCCGTTTCCCGGGTTCCTGCCTCAGCCTCCCGAATAGCTGGGATTACAGGCACCTGCCGCCACGCCCGGCTAATTTTTGTATTTTTAGTAGAGACAAGGTTTCACCACGTTGGCCATGCTGTTCTCAAACTCCTGACCTCAAGTGACCCCCCTGCCTCGGCCTCCCAGAGTGCTGGGATTATGGGCATGAACCACCGCACCTGGCAACAGATCCTCTTTTCAAAAGATACTTCCTCTCCTTTGCAACTGCAGTCTTTACTTTTACTTCCCCTTCTTCCCCAGCCTTTTATTATCTTGACAGACTTAGCTTCTTTACTTCAATCCTCCTCTTAATTTTTTTTTTTTTTTTGGCCTCTTTGCCATTAGTGGGTGGAGAAGGGAAGGCATGGAATACACACATTAAATCTTGCTTTTGTTATTTATGCATACATTTATTTTACATGGTTGGAAGCATGTTATATACCAACTCCCCTACCCCCCCGCCCACACACATAATATTGAGTGTCATGATTTTTTCTCTTAATATTGTATAATAAACACTTTCTCATGCTATTAAAAACTATTTGCAGGCCAGGCATGGTGGCTTACTCCTGTAACCCCAGCATTTTGGGAGGCCAAAGCAGGTGGATTGCTTGTGGCCAGTTCAAGATCAGCTGGGGCAACATGGCAAAACCCTGTCTCTAAAAAAAACACAAAAATTAGCTGGGCATGGTGGCGCACACCTGTGGTCCCAACTACTCAGAAGACTGAGGTGGGAGGATCACTTGAGTCCAGGAGGTGGAAGTTATAGTGAACTGAGATTGCGTGGCTGCTTTCCAGCTTGGGTGACAAAGTGAGACCCTGTCTCAAAAAAAACAAACAAACAAACGAAAAAACTATTTGCAATGACCATTTAAAAATTTTGCATTTGGCCAGGCGCGGTGGCTCATGCCTGTAATCCTAGCACTTTGGGAGGCCAAGGCAGGCAGATTACTTGAGGTCAGGACTTTGAGACTAGCCTGGACAACATGGTGAAACCCCACCTTTACTAAAAATACAAAAATTAGCCAGGTATGGCGGCACATGCCTGTAATCCCAGTTGCTCAGGAGGCTGAGGCAGGAGAATTGCTTGAACCTGGGAGGCGAAGGTTGCAGTGAGCCGAGACTGCACCACTGCACTCCAGCCTGGGTGACAGAGCTAGACTCTGTCTCAAAAAATAAATAAATAAATAAATAAAAATAAAAATAAAATTCCGCACAAAAATTCATCATACAGACAAGCTTAAATTATTAATTACCTATTAGTTTTCCCTGAATTTGATATCTTTTATAGTAAATTTATAGAATATGAGAATGGATTCTTTATGTGGCCATTTCTTGGACTTTAGGAGCAAAACTAATGTTAGGCCAGTATTTGCTTTCTGTTGGCTGTGAGTGTAGGGACAGGATTTCAAGTAGTTTTCAGACTGGGTGAGGTGGCTCACAACTGTAATCCTAGCACTTTGGGAGGCCAAGGCAGGTGGGTCGCTTGAGCCCAGGAGTTGGAGACCGTCCTGGGCAACACAGTAAAACCCCGTTTCTATTTATTAAAAAATATAAAAATTTTTTAGAAAGAAAAAAAATCTAGTTTCCAAATGACTGGAGCCTGATCATGTTTGAGTTACCTGGGGGATTTGTTAAAAGTGCACATTCTGAAGCCCTGATTTAGACCCCCTGAATCAGAATCTCTATACGTGGAGCCTGAACAAAGATCCTCTAATCATTCTGATGAATAGTTAGGTTTTGGAACCACTGACATTGTTGACCTATGGCCAGCTTGTGCTGTGTATACATTCTTATTCATAAATACAGGACCAGTTATTATAAAAATGAGACTTTGGAAGTATAGTTCCTGAATGGTACTTGGGGTGGATATTTGTCATTCATCACAGTCATGTAGCAACTGAATCCCATTCTCTGCTTAGGAAGAGCCTCATTTTTTGAATCTTGGTTTAGGGCAAAAACTACCCTGTATAAGCCCTAAAACTATCACTTTTTTTCATTTATTTATTTATTCATTTATTTATTTATTTTTGAGACGAAGTCTTGCTCTGTCACCCAGGCTGGAATGCGGTGGTGCGATCTCGGCTCACTGCAACCTCCACCTCCCAGGTTCACGCCATTCTCTTGCCTCAGCCTCCTGAGTAGCTGGGACTACAGGCTCCTGCCACCATGCCCGGCTAATTTTTTTGTATTTTTAGTAGAGACGGGGTTTCACCATGTTAGCCAGGATGGTCTCGATCTCCTGACCTCGTGATCTGCCTGCCTCGGCCTCCCAAAGTGCTGGGATTACAGACGTGAGCCACCGCGCCCGGCCCACTTTTTTTCTTTTAGAGACAGAGTCTCGCTCTGTCAGCCAGGCTGGAGTGCAGTGGTGTAATCATAGCTCACTGAAGCCTCGAACTCCTGGGCTTAAGAGATTGTCCCACCTCAGCCTCCTGAGTGTCTGGGACTACAGGTGTGCATCATTACACCTGGCTGATTAAATTTTTTTTTTTTTTTTGTAGAAATGGAGTCTTGCTATGTTGTCCAGGCTGGTCTTGAACTCCTGGCCTCAAGTGATCCTCTTGCCTTGGCCTCCCAAAATGCTGGGATTACAGGCATGACTGAACATGCCAGGTCCTTAAAAATAATCTAAATTTGTTTTCCTAGTGTCCTTCGAAACTAGGGTTCAGGCATGTGACTTAGGCTGTGCCATTGGTTATATCCATGTCAAACTGGCTCTGGTCCCAAAGTTACAAGGCAGGGGTGTGGAGCTCTCTCGGTACTGAAGGCAGCAGTAGTAGTGGCAGGGTGGGTGAAGTTCCTTGTGTTAAAGTGGAGGGGCCAATTGAAGTGTCCAGAGCTCAGGGTCACTCCCAATGGTTCCCTCATCAGTTCAGTTCTGCGGTGTGGTTTTGGGGATGGCTCCTGGAAGCTGAATTTCAAACCCGATTCACCATCCCATGGTGACTCAAAGAGTTAATCAATTTCCTTAAGATAAACAGACAACCCACAAAGAAACAAACAAAAAGTCCCTCCTTTTCTGATTGATTGTGCAGAGTCAGCTTTAGGGTATGAGTTTTCAAGGAAGGACCCATTGTGTTGTCATCCAGTCAAGTAATAGATATGTATTTTATATGTTAGATCCCAGTTGACAAAGATTACTTTCTATTCAGGAACAAAGTTGTAAAGCCTTTGCTTTTGCCCTGAAGCAGAGATTACTTTCCCTTTGCATGGGTATAACTCACAGGGGAGGTGACAGATAAGAAAACATTTCCCTTGGCTAGGCTCAGTGGTTTACATCTGTAATCCCAGCTCCTCAGGAGGCTGAGGTGGGAGGATCACTTGAGGCCAGGAGTTTGAGACTGGCCTGGACAACATAGTAAGACCCCATCTCTAAAAAAAGAAATAGCCAGAAAAAAAAAAAAAAGAAATAGTCAGGCAAGGTGGCACATTCCTGGAGTCCCAGCTACTTGGGAGGTTGAGGCAGGAGGATTGCTTGAGCCCAGGAAGTTGAGGCTGCAGTGAGCTGAGACTGGGCCACTGCACTCCATCCAGTCTGGGCAACAGAGTGAGACTCTGTCTCAAAAAAACAAAGAAAAAGAAAACATTTCCCTCAAAATGAAGCTAGGATTTCAATACTCAGAGAAGTTCTCATTTGAAACTCCATAATTTCCCATCATAGAACCAGGAAGGGAGCATTTTGGCCAGGAGAATCAAAAGACTTCCATGACATGAAGTGGCCTCCGGAGAGTCCCTTTAGAAGCCTCTTTGGAAGCACACAGCCTGCTGATAAGGCCACCAGGATGAATTAGCTAAAACTTGTAGCCTCAGATTACAGCCTGCATTTAACTTGATGGATGGAGGTTTGTAGTGTTGTCCATTTGAACATTGACAGACTCCTGTCCAAATCAATCATTTCTTTTTGGCATAGTTGAATTTGAATTGCTCTTTTTGATGGCGATTAGTTGACAGTTTGACCTGGATCTTAAGCCTCTTCGTGTTGTAAAGCTTCCCCACCGATGTAGTCATCCATCTTCCTATTAATGGCGGTGGGAGGGCAGGCATCCCGTGCATCGCTGATAGGAATAAAGTTGCATCATAGGTACAAGTTTAAAATGAAGTAGAACTCAGACAGTCCTGTTTTATTCTGTTTAAAAATGGAATTTCGGCCGGGCATGGTGGCTCACACCTGCAATCCCAGCACTTTGGGAGGCTGAGGCGGGCAGATCACCTGAGGTCAGGAGTTTGAGACTAGCCTAGCCAACATAGTGAAACCTTATCTCTACTAAAAATACAAAAATTAGCCAGGCGTGGTGGTGGGAGCCTGTAATCCCAGCTACTAGGGAGGCTGAGGCAGGAGAATCACTTGAACCCAGGAGGCAGAGGTTGCAGTGAACCAAGATCATGCCATTGCACTCCAGCCTGGATGACAAGAGCAAAATCCTCCTTCTCTAAATAAATAAATAAATAAATAAATAAATAAATAAATAAATAAATGGAATTTTGTCTGGCCTAAGATCATTCCTAGTCATTCTGATTCTGGCAGTGGTATTATGATACAGGTTTAGGGAGTGTTAATCACCTGGGATTTTTGCCAAGATCATCAAATTTAGTGCAAAGATAGCCCCTGTCCACAGAATCAAGAGCTGAAGACAGACTAACAAATAATGTGTTAGGAAGTCTTACATTGTTCATAACTAACTCCTCAAGAAGATGTATCATATGCAGCAAGCGGAGTGTAGAGTTGTACTAGAGGATAAGTTGTACCTAGAACGTTTTTGTTCCTGATACAATATGTTGGTTGAGAGGACCACCTCTATCTGGGTCCCAGCATTTTGGGTGAGGCCAGAGGATAGCTTGAGCCCAGGAGTTCGAGACCAGCCTGGGCAACATGGTGAAACCCTGTCTCTACAAGAAATACAAAAATTAGCCAGGTATGGTGGTGCATGCCTGTGGTCCCGGGTACTTGGGAGGATGAGGCAGGAGGATCACTTGAGCCCAGGAGGTCGAGGCTGCAGTGAGCTGAGATTATACCACCATGCTCCAGCCTGGGTGACAGAGTGAGACCCTGTCTCAAAAAAAAAAAAAAAAAAAAAAAAGAGCGAGAGAGAGAGGGGACCAGTTCTGTGGCTTGCTGAGACGAAAGACAGTATGAAATTCTGAGGATAAATCTAGCAAGTTAACAAGTCTATCATCTTTGAGAGATAACAGAAAGCTCTATTTGAAGAGGGAGTGAACTCTTTATGTTCACTCTGAAGGCTCTGTAATCTGAAGAGTCATTTTGTGTAGAAGTTTCAGTAAGAGTTGGGGTAGACATCTACACTTTGCCTTAGAGATAATGAGGTGTACTGTAGTAGAGGAGTTTCCTATACTCAGCTATAGAGAATTCTGGGAATGAATGAAATGAAAATGAATGAAACATGGAGAGGTCATCTTCAGACTGTGAGCTTCAAAAGACTAACTCTCTCTGTTGTCAGTAGTTATTTGTTATTTTACAGTTTCTTACAGAAGTCACGTTATGGGCAGCCAAATGTGACTTCCAAATCTACTGAAGCTAAGTCCAAATTCCATTAAAAGTAAATTTTTTGGCAAATGACGTTATTTATGAGAGGCTTTGAACTTGACAAATTTCTATGTTGCTTCCTCTAGGTTCCAATGTTGATGCCAATTCCCTAATTTTGCCAAGTTTGTATTTTTTCTTCCTTGATATTCAAACTAAAAGACCAAGTCACCATTCTCCTGGTGGCTCAGGTGTGTTAGATGACAATCAGGAATATGTTTAGTCTGCCTCTAATGAATGATCAGGAATTGTTTTCCTTGTTGTTATATTTTTTGAATCCTTTGGACCCAAGAATATATCTTATTATTTATTTATTTATGTTTATAATTTGTAGAGACTCACTATGTTGCCCAGGTTGGTCTTGAACCCCTGGCCTCAAGAAACCTTCCTGTTTTGGCCTCCCAAAGTGCTGGGATTACAGGCATGAACCACCATACCCAGCCCAGAATATTATTTTTTAAAACTTAAAATTTGGAACTTATTTGGAAGACATGGGTGTTTACTCACAGCAAGACAAGATGGCCAAGTGTGGTGGCTCACGCCTGTAATCCCAGCATTTTAGGAGGCTGAGGCAGGCAGATCACCTGAGGTCAGGAGTTCGAGACCAGCCTGACCAACATGGTGAAACCCCATCTCTACTAAAAATACAAAATAAGCTGGGTGTGGTGGCACATGCCTGTAATCCCAGCTACTTGGGAAGCTGAGGCAGGAGAATTGCTTGAACCTGGGAGGTGGAGGTTGCAGTGAGCCAAGATCACACCATTACACTCCAGTCTGGGCAATAAGAGTGAAATTCCGTCTCAAAAAAAAAAAAAAAAAAAAAGACAGGATGGCAGATAGGTTGTAAGTTAGGACTGGATGTTTGGTTAGGGCAAGAACAGTCACGGTTTAGTCAAACTGTCTACCTCCTGTCCATGAGTGCTCACTCTTCTGGGATGTTTCATGGCTGTCTCTGGACCCCCAATGGACTGTGCTGAGATTACTGTGGGCAAAGCTCATGTTTTGAATTTTCACTTCTGCACTCAAAACCTAAGTATCCCGTAAGTATCCTATATTTCCTTCTGCACTCAAAACATAAGTATCCTATCCTCCTTCAGAGCTATTCTATCATAGCTCTGCTATGTATTTTTACATCAAGTTAATGATCTCATTTTATTAAAAAGTAATGACTGATAATAGTTTGCTGTGTTACACCTCCCTGGAAATATGGATTTTAATAGGGGATCCTTTAAGATATACACCTTAGGCCAGGCACGGTGGCTCATGCCTGCAATACCAGCACTTTGAGAGGCCAAGGTGGGAGGATCGCTTGAGCCCAGGAGGACCAGATCAGCCTGGGCAACGTAGTGAGACCCTATCTCTATAGAAAAAAAAAAGACATACACCGTAGCCTGTGGGATGAATTACTCAGCAAAATTTTGGCAGGATACAAGGACAAAAGTTGAGAAATATGTTTTCAGGAGGGCCCAAATGATTTATCTGCCTTAATTTGGTTTCTTTATTGTACCAGCTCTGCAAAGGTTCCTAGAATAAGAAGTTCTGAGGACTGGAAGACTGAGTCCTCTTCCATCTTTTCACAGAAAACCACCCCCTAAGGAAATGATGTGTATTATTGATCTGGGCTAGCTATAGGTAAAATTACATTTAGCACATCACTTACGCAACTTTCAGGAAATTGGAAATGGTTAAATAATTCCCTAGCAGATTACAGTGCTGTTCTAAGGTTGGTCAAATCAATAAATGCAAACCAGGCTAAATACATGTATTTTCAAAGAATAACAGAAGAGTCCTCATCTTCCCCAGATGCTGCCACCTTGGCTACTGGGTTTGTATTCCAGGATTGATTTGAGGAATACTTAGAAGATCTTGAAGAACATCTTGCCTCTTTTTGAATCAATGAGAAAATTAGGCTTTCTAGCAACTCTTCACCAAATAAAACACTTTATTGAATTGCAAATGCTGTTCATTATGTCATCCCCTGGCACATCCTTGGCTATCACTGGGTTATGGGAGTTGGCTCTTGTGGTTCTGCTCTTCATGAGAGAGGAAGCTGCTGAAAACAAGGTTCCACACTGTATAATTTCTATGGCTTGTATTAATGCAGACAGTATAGTCACCATAAAGAAGAAAAATTACCAGTGGAAGATAAAACTAAAATACTAGTTGCATTACAATCGCATTCTAGAGCTGCAATAAATTGCATGAAGCCAATAAAGCAAAACTAACTGAAGATATTTGGCACAAACCAAAAATGAAATGAGAGCCATTATGCTGTCTGCTACAGGGACATGCCTCAATGTAGTTAAAGCAATAAACTACCTGGGAGTAATCTTTACTTATTTTAAATTGCATATTCCAATTGCAAAGCTGTTTCTGGCATTTTTGCCATACTTAGCTTTACTGAGCTAAGGAAAGAATTACATGTCTGAATAAGTCATGTTCTACTAAATGTGCCTCCTCTCTCCAGTAACTCATAACTCACTTTGAGTCCGAATATTGTTTATTCTGAAATTAATCATGGTTTTCTGCCATAAATTAACTTTTCTGCAACACACTGGAAATAGATTGATCCTGGAACTCCACCAAATATTTGATCAGTAGCTTCCAATCCTTCCTTACTATGATCCTGGATTTTTAGGCTTTTGGAATCAAAGAGTCTTTCTTATCAGTAAAGGAACCCAAAGAGGTCATACCTGCTGGGATTTTATTTTATTTTATTTTATTTATTTATTTGAGATAGGGTCTCACTCTGTCGCCCAGGCTGGAGTGCAGTGGTGCAATCTCAGTTCACTACCACCTCTGCCTCCCAGGTTCAACCCATCCCCCTGCCTCAGCCTCCTGAATAGCTGGGACTACAGGTGCATGCCACCACGCCAGGCTAATTTTTCTATTTTTTTATTTTGTAGAGATGGGGTTTTGCCATGTTGCCCAGGCTAGTCTCCAACTCCTGAGCTCAAGCTATCCGCCCACCTCAGCCTCCCCAAAGGCTGGGATTACAGGCTTGAGCCACCATGCCCGGCCCCTGTTGTGATTTAAGATGTGAATTTTTATATGGTGTCAGATAGTTAAAGTAGTTATCCAGGAAGAGGGATTCTTGGAGCTGATGGGTGATTTGTCCAGGAGTCCTGTCATTTAATATGTCAATAGAGTTCTTACCTTCAAAGGAATGTTCCCTTAATTAGCAACATGCCTTTAAAAGGATAAGAATTTACAAAGTTAGATAAAATCTAGACAATGGATTACCTCAGCAGCACCCAGCATCCTATAGGAAGCGGGTACCACTGTTTCCTGTGTAAACCAATGATAGAATTGGGGCTGTTCTTTTTATCCGAAGTAATAAAGATATAGGAAGAAGAAAGGGGCCTGGTGCGGTGGCTCCTGCTTGCAATCCCAACACTTCGGAAGACTAAGTAGAGCGGATCGCTTGAGCCCAGCCTAGGCAACATGGTGAAACCCCATCTCTACAAAAAATACAAAAATTAGCTGGGCATGGTGGCATATGCCTGTGGTCCCAACTACTTGGGAGGCTGAGGTGGGAGGATTGCTTGAGCCCAGGAGGTCAACACTGCAGTAAGTCGAGGCTGTGCCACTGCACTCCAGCCTGGGCGAAAGAGTGAGATCCTGTCTCAAAAACAAAAACAAAAACAAAAGCAAAAAAACCCGGGAGGTAGGTGAGTAAACCCTTTAGAGAGGACAGAACAGACTTGTTCTTGCTCTAATCTAGTTGTATTTTAACTATTAATCTACATTAACAGAGCTGCTAGCATTCAATAACCAAGCAGCTTTTCACACCTTGGTTTTGAAGACAGCATCCTCATACATTGCTAGTGGGAATATAAATCAGAGCATCTTTACTGAAGTGCAGTGTTCATTTCAATTCAATACATTTGGCAGAATTCATTTAAGCCTTGAAAACAAGCATGTCGTTTGGCCTAGCAGTTTCATCTAGGAATTTATTCTAGGGAGATAATCATGACTTTGGTAAATATGTTTGTACAAGAAGCATTGTTCATAATAGTAAAAAAAATCTAGAAGCCACCCTGACATCTCAAAATTAGACTGTTTGAGTAAGTCCGAATACATGTGCAAAGCTGGGGACCTACTGTACCTGCAGTTGTTAAATGTGCTCAGGGGGAACTGCAGTTGTTAAATGGAACTCAGGGGGAAACACTCATGCTTTGGGAAAAGGTGAATGAAATATTACCTGGAAAAGCAGGCTACAGAATAGCAAGAACAGGATAATAGCATTTTTTGGTGTTAAAATGTATGTATTTAGATAAAACAAAACAGAAATGAATACATCAGACTATTAAATGTGGTTGTGTCTGGTGGTGGTATTATTTTTACTTGTGTATATTTCCCAAGATAATTCTAATAAATATGTATTACTTGTGTAACCAGATAAAAATATGGTTTGAGAAAAATCCTTCATGAAATTCGTGTATTACAATGGGCCGGCCGTGGTGGCTCACGCCCGTTATCCCAGCACTTTGGGAGGACGAGGTGGGTGAATTACTTGAGGTCAGGAGTTTAAGACCAGCTTGGCCAACATGGTGAAACCCCATCTCTACTAAAAGTACAAAAATTAGCCAGATGTGGTGGCGCACACCTGTAATCTCAGCTACTTACTCGGGAGGCTCAGGTAGGAGAATCATTTGAACCCAGGAGGTGGAGGTTGCGGTGAGCTGAGATCGTGCCATTGCACTCCAGCCTGGGAGACAAGAGCAAAATTCTGTCTCAAAAAAAAAAAAAAAAAAAAGAAAAAAAAGAAAAAAAAAAGAGAAAAGAAAAAGAAAATCATGTATTACAATGACCCTAATGCACAATATTATCTGTCCTCCCCCTCCCCCCTCTTTTTTTTGAGACAGGGTCTTGCTCCATCACCCAGGTTGGAGTGCAGTGGCACATTCTCAGCTCACTGCAACCTCCCCTCCCAGGCTCAAGACATCCTCCCTGCTTAGCCTCTTGAGTAGCTGGGACTACAGGTGTGTGTGACCATGTCCAGCTAATTTTTTGAAGAGACGGGATTTTGCCTGTTGCCCAGACTGGTCTTGAACACCTGATCTCATGTGATGCACCTGCCTCAGCCTCCCAAAGTGTTGGGATTACAGGCGTGAGCCACTGCGCCCGGCCTTTCCTTCCACCTTTAGGCTAGGAATGGGCTGAGTTCCAGACAGCCCCATCTTTTTTCTCCTGGGCTTCTTTTCTCTGCCCTTGTCTGGGCAGCTTTAGAACCCTGGCTGTCTGTGGATCTTTGGGGCTGAGGGTCATTGAGCTTTGTCTTTGATCCCACAGGGATCATATTAGCTATCTTTGTGGAGGGTTCTAAAATGGCTCCTGATGACCTATTCCGTTCCCAAATCCACCCCTTCTTCCTTGCCCTGGAAGTTTTGCAGACAGTGGGAAATATATCATTAATACCTTCAAGCCCCGTTCCAACAGAAATAGTCATGGAATAGTGCAGAGGAAGTTGGGTTCTAATTCTGGTTCTGTGTGCCCTTAGGCAAGTCATTTAACCTCTCTTCATCTCAGTTTCCTCATGGGTAAAATGGATATATAATCAGAGTTCCTACCTCGGAAGGCAGTTCTTGTTATAGAACTGTTACCAGCAGGTCTTTGTTCTTAGAGCTCCCAAGATGGCAGCGGACCACTCCCAACATGGCGGCAAGCCTTTTGTTCTCTGACCTGGGGTTCTTGGCCTCACGGATTCCAAGGAATGGAACCTTGGGCGATGCAGTGAGTGTTACAGCTCTATTAGAAGCCATGGGTCACGGAGAGCCATGGAACCCAGGGACTAGTGTTCAGCTCAATTAGGATGAACCAGGGCACTTAGCCGCGCAGGAACAATGGCGAGCCCTTAGCCCCATGGGGAGCGGCAATGGGCGCCTCGCTGGATCAGGAGCGCAGCGGACGCCTTGCCGGATCTGGAGGGGTGGAAGTCAGCTGTGGGTCTGCAATGGCGGCAAACAGTGGTGGTAGACGGTGAGCGAAAACTCAGTTCCAGCGGTAACAAACACTGACCGGAAGAGTGTGCAGTTGCAAGATTTAATAGAGTGAAAACAGAGCTCCCATACAATGGGAGGGGACCCAAAGGGGGTTGCCGCTCCCTGCTCAAATGCCCGGGTTTATATCCCGATCATTGTCCCTCCCACTGTGCTGTCTGGCCATATATGATTTGACTATTTCTTTACCTCCTGCTTTAGCCTAATTTGTATTTAAGTGAGCCCTCTTTACTACCTGATTGATTGGGTGTGAGCTGAGTTACAAGCCCCGTGTTTAAAGGTAGGTGCGGTCACATTCCCCAGTGTTAGGTTTAGGAATTCTTAGTCGGCCTAGGAAATCCAGCTAGTCCTGTCTCTCAGAACCAAACTGGGGTCTGCTTGCCCGGCACAGTAAGACCAGATATCCACACTGGGGTTTTGCATTGGCATAGAGGGAGTTGCTTATTTGCAGGTACAAAGCAAGGAGAATCAGGGCAGCTCATGCTTAAGACCTGAACTTGCGGATGGCTTGCAGATAAGGGTTTTTAAAGGCAGGGGTAATTTCCAAGAAAGCAGAAGCTACAGGCAAAATCATAAATCAATACATGGAGGTCAGGTGCGGTGGCTCACTCCTATACTGCCAGCACTTTGGGAGGCCAAGGCGTGTGGATCACCTGAGGTCAGGAGTTCGAGACCCACCTAACCAACATGGAGAAACCCCTTCTCTACTAAAAATACAAAAATTAGTTGGGCATGGTGGCAGGCTCCTGTAATCCCAGTTACTTGGGAGTCTGAGGCAGGAGAATCACTCGAATCCAGGAGGTGGAGGTTGCAGTGAGCCGAGATTGCACCATTGCACTCCAGCCTGGGAGACAAGAGCGAAACTCCATCTCTAAATAAATAAATACATAAATGGAGGCTATACATTGGTTTGACCTAAAAAGACAGGTTATCTCTCAAAGCAGGAGGCCCACACGTCATAGATGGATTCAAGGACTTTCTGACTTGCGATTGATTCAGGAGGCAAAGCTTTGTCTAAAAAATTGGGATCAGCAGAAAAGAATGTTAGCTCTGGTTCGTGCGTGTGACTGCCTCCAAGCTCCTCAGGAAGAAGTTTAGAGCAAAAAAACGGAGGTTAGAGTTCAGGCCTCAGTTTCTCCTTATCTGAGATCTGTGTGCCAGCAGATCCATTGTGTGGGGGTCCGGGTTTCTGAAAAACAACTCAGGGACATATGCTAAAATGTTATGTTTAGTTTCTGTAGGAAACCAAACATCTCCAGACTCTAACTTCCTTGGCTATTGTTTTAAGCTACCATTACCTTCTTGCTTACTTACCAAGTTGTTCATTTACTTCTCAGGGTAAGCTAGGTGCCTGGAATTTCCCTGGATGGAATTCAAGATTTTCCTTTATTTCCATGCTTGGGACCCTGCAGGACCCTAAAAGGGGATCCTTTCTCTGTCTGATGTTTATTTTAAGCATACTTATTGCCTTTGACTTGGGTTGTACCCCATGTGTGAAAGCAATAAAGGATGTCAGAATATGTTCCCCCCAAAATAGACCACTTTGGTATATTGATTATTTTGAATTAAAGGCACTTGAAAAAACTGCAGATGTAATGACACACTCTGATCTTCCTTTTTTCTTCTTTATTAAAGTAGGAGGTAAAACTGTGTGAAAGGTGCCCTTTCCGTACCAGGAGGAAGACAGTCATCACTAGAGGTGGAGAGTTGAGGCTGAGAGAAACTCATACAAACAAACCTTGCTAAATGAACCCTTATCTTCCTGGTTACTTTTCCACAATTAACTACCCTGGCCCAAGTAAACCACTTTTTCTTGTCACATTTTCACAATTTACTACTTTTTGTCAAACCTAATGTATAAATTTTGGGCCTGTGAAAGAAAAATATCTTGGGCCCCCAAAATCACCAAGCTAAAGGGAAAATTTGAGCTGGGAACTGCTTCTGATAAAGCCTGCCTCCCTTTCTATCCAAAGTTATCCTTCTACTCACTGAGATAAATGCGTATCTGATTGCCTCCTTTGGAAACGTTAATCAGAAACTCAAAAGAATGCAACTGGCCGGGCGTGGTGGCTCACGCCTGTAATCCCAGCACTTTGGGAGGCCGAGGCGGGCGGATCACGAGGTCAGGAGATCGAGACCATTCTGGCTAACACGGTGGAACCCCGTCTCTACTAAAAATACAAAAAATTAGCCGGGCATGGTGGTGGGTGCCTGTAGTCCCAGCTACTTGGGAGGCTGAGGCAGGAGAATGGCGTGAACCTGGGAGGCAGAGCTTGCAGTGAGCCGAGATCGCGCCACTGCACTCCAGCCTGGGCGACAGAGCAAGACTCCATCTCAAAACAAAACAAAACAAAAAAACAATGCATCCGTCTTTCCAGACCGAACCAATGGCTCCCTAAAATGTATATAACCAAGCTGTGCCCCGACCATCTTGGGCATGTGTCATCGGGACCTCCTGAGGCTGTCACAGGCGTGCGTCCTCAGCCTTGGCAAAAAAAACTTTCTAAATTAACTGAGACCTGTCTCAGATTTTCTGAGTCCACAGACCCTAACTCCTTGGGGTCTTGATTTTTCTTGCGTAGCCTCCCATGTATGTAAAAATTATTAAATAGAATTTGCAGGCTTTGGTCCTGTTAATGTGTTTTATGTCAGTGTAATTCTAAGGCCCAGCTGGAGATCCTAGGAGAGTAGAGGAGAAATTTAACCCCCACTACAGCAACCCCTGAGGGCTATTTTCTAATTATTTCCAAAGAGGACTAATATTATAGGTTGGTGCAAAAGTCACTGCGGTTTTTGCCATTAAAAGTAAATTGCAAAAACTGCAATCACTTTTGCACCAACCCAATATAAACAGGACTATTTATTGATTGCTTATGTTTTTTTCAGTTCCTGGGCAGAGTATGTTGCAAAAGCTCTCAATCCTGGGAACAAGTTCATAGTGTAGGCCCTGTTATGATATTCCCACTTTGCAGATAATGAACTCCAGGCTCAGGCGTCCACAATTTTGCAGCTATTGAGTGGCTTTTAATCCTTGCTCTATTTTGTCCTCCGTCTATGAAATCTTTTTTTTTTTTTTTTTTTTTTTTGAGACGGAGTCTTGGTCTGTCGCCCAGGCTGGAGTACAGTGGCGCCATCTCAGCTCACTGCAACCTCTGCCTCCCAGGTTCAAGCAATTCTCCTGCTTCAGCCTCCTGAGTAGCTGGGATTACAGGCATGTGCCACCACGCCCAGCTAATTGTTGTATTTTTAGTAGAGACGGGATTTCACTATGTTGGCCAGGCTGGTCTCGAACTCCTGACATCAAGCGATCCACCCGCCTCAACCTCCCAAAGTGCTGGGATTACAGGCACGAGCCACCACGCCCGACCAAAATCAATTATAATATTTTAAAGTATTTGTTGACATTCATGATTTAGAATTGATTTCTCTTCTAATTACTCATCTCAAGGTCAAAATCATCAACTGTTCTCAGCTGCCTACAATGTGCAGAATGCCAAACTGGATATGTGTGAAAGGCACTGGAAGAAAATGTTCCTTGCTATGTTCAAGCTTCCTGGTTTTAATCCATCACCTAAATAATAATCTAAAATAAAACGGGTGTGTTTGCATGAGAAGAGTCTTCTGAATCAAATGCAAATGAGGCTAATGGCGGTACATTGTGTCTTCTTCATTATGGACAACAATCTCTGGCATTAATTAATTACATGTTCTTTCTTTGCCTGCAAGGTAACTGCCTTTAAACTTTTGTTGTAAAGAGAGCTAACTCCATTGTGCTTCCATCACATGTCATCCTGTAAATAGGTGGGATTTGTTTCTGCTGATGTTTTACAAACGGGGTAATCTTGCCTACAGCATTTCTTTCTGTTTGGCCTGACTAGATCATCAAGTTTTTTGCAGAAAGTCCGTGGCTACACTGCCTGCATCACCTTAGCTTCCTTTTGGAGCCCTTCTTGGAAGTTAAGAAAGCCCTGTTTTGGCCAGGCGCGGTGGCTCACACCTGTAATCCCAGCACTCTGGGAGGCTGAGGCGGGCGGATCACCTGAGGTCAGGAGTTGGAGACTAGCCTGGCCAACATGGTGAAACCCCATCTCTACTAAAAATACAAAAATTAGCTGGGCGTGGTGGTGCGCGCCTGTAATCCCAGCTACTCGGGAGGCTGAGACAGGAGAATTGCTTGAAACTGGGAGATTGAGGTTGCAGTGAGCTGAGATCGGGCCACTGCACTCCAGCCTGAGTGACAGAGCGAAACTCTGTCTCAAAAAAAAAAAACAAAAAACCCTTGTTTTTCTACAAAAGTGGGGAAAACCACTGCCGCGAGACTGACTTTTCCTTTCAAAATGAGGGTTTAAAAATGCTGGCTTTCTGAAAAAATAAATAAAAAGAAATAACCAATTCACTTTTTTTCCTCTTGTAAACCAGCCTTCTTTTCCCTAAAGTCATAAACTGGTGACAAAATGAATTAATTCAATGTTTTATTACTCATTTACTGTAAAATATTGTACGGTCTTGGCAAGCTGAAGAGTGACTGTGTAACTAAAAACATTTCTGCACTAATTCAAGAAACTTAGTTTCCTGCATATCATAATTCTCTATCATACTAAGTATGCAAATACTACTACTACTACCAGACTGCTACCACTATGAATAAACACTTATTTAAGGACTTAGTACATGCCAGACATTATAGCTCATTCATTTCTCACAATAACTCTTCTGTGGGGTACTATATATATGAACTATTTTTATTTATTTATTTTAATTTTTTTCAGGCTGAGTCTGGCTCTGTCACCCAGGCTGGAGTGCAGTGGTACGATCATAGCTCACTGTGGCCTCCCACTCTGGGGCTCAAGCAATCCTCCTGTCTTGGCCTCCCGAGTAGCTGAGACTACAGGGATGTACCACCGTACCCAGCTAATTTTAAAAATTTTTTATCTGTAGAGATGGAGTCTCACTATGTTGCCCAGGCTGGTCTCGAACTCCTGGGCTCAAGTGATCCTCTCAGCCTCCCAAAGTGTTGGGATTACAGGTGTGAGGCATCAGTCTTGGCTAGTTTTTTTTTAGATGGAGTCTCACTCTTGTCACCCAGGCTGGAGTGGAATGGTGCCATCTCTGCTCACGGCAACCTCTGCCTCCCAGATTCAAGTCCTGACTCAGCCTCCAGAGTAGCTGGGATTACAGGCGCCCACCACCACGCCCAGCTAATTTTTGTATTTGTAGTAGAGACAGGGTTTCACCACGTTGGCCAGGCTGGTCTCCAACTCCTGACCTCAGGTGATCTGCCCACCTCAGCCTCCCAAAGTGCTGGGATTACAGGTATGAGCCACTGAGCCTGGTCCAGCTATTTTTTTAAACCTAATTTTGCAGACTAGGAAATGGAGGATGTGAGAGATTTAGTAAGTTGCCTAGGATCAGACTGCTAGTCAGTGGTGAACTCAGGATCTGTATCTAGTTCAGCCTGTTACCAATGCCTGTCCTCTTAACCACGATGTTGTCCTCCTCCTCAAGTGATTTCTAATTTGCTTTTTTTTTTTACACTAACTTATCCTACAACGCTTTGCTGAGCCATTATTTAAGTGTGATTATAAGATTCGTCATCCAAGAGGTTGATTTGACTTTGGACATGTAAAGTTCACTGTTTCTCAGAAGAAGCAAATTCTAATTTCAGGACTGAAACTTGAGATGGCTGGAGCACTTTTATTTCTCGTAGGTCACATAATAATTTTTAAAAGGAGCTTTGTGACTGGGCATGGTGGCTCACGCCTGTAATCCTAGCACTTTGGGGGGCTGAGATGGGCAGATTGCCTGAACTCAGGAGTTCAAGATCAGCTTGGGTAACATGGTGCAACCCCGTCTCTACTAAAAATACAAAAAATTAGCTGGCTATGGTAGGGCTCGCCTGTAGTCCCAGCTTCTTGGGAGGCTGAGGCAGGAGAATCACTTGAACCTGGAGGCAGAAGTTGCAGTGAGCTGAGATCGCACCACTGTACTCCAGCCTGGGCGACAGAGCAAGACTCTGCCTCAAAAAAAAAAAAAAAAAAAAAAAAAGGAGTTTTGTATTGAGAGAAGTTTATCATCATGCTTGAAATAGTTGTTTTTTCTTTTTCCAGAAATGTGCTTACCCATGAAATAGTTTTGAACTGAATACAGGAATGGGAAGACTCTAGCATTTCGCAATGTTTTGAATGTGAGTAGATTGGCGAGTACTTGGTGTGCTCTCACTGCTTCAGTCCCGTGTCTCTACTGAGGTCAGGTCTGGAATTCCTTTTACCTGCTGTGAGGTGGCACCTGGATATACTTCAGGCCCGCTACACTCAGCAGGTTCAAGCTACAGTCATGATCCTTCCCCTTAGAGCTTCTCCCATAGTCCTTGTTTGGTTACCAGCATAACCATCCTTTCAGTTACTTAAGATTAAAATACTCAGTAATCTTTTTTTTTTTTTTGAGACAGTCTCTCTCTATCACCCAGGCTGGAGTGCAGTGGCTTGATGTAAGCTTACTGCAACCTCTGCCTCCCAGATTCAAGTGATTCTCATGCCTCAGCCTCCCCAGTAGCTGGGATTATAGGCGTGTGCCACCATGCCTGGCTAATTTTTGTCTTTTTTGGTAGAGACAGGGTTTCGCCATGTTGGCCAGGCTGGTTTTGAACTCCTGGCTTCAAGTGATTCACCTGCCTCGGCCTCCCAAAGTGTTGGGATTACAGACATGAGCCACCACGCCCGGCCTGTTTTTTTGTCATTGTTGTTTGTTTGTTTTTGAGACAGGGTCTGTGTTGCCCAGACTGGAGTGCAGATCATGGCTCATGGCAGCTTCAACCTTCTGGACCCAAGTGATCCTCCCATCTCAGCCTCCTGAGTAGCTGGGACCATGGGAGTGTACTACCATGAGAGGCTAGTATTTTTGTTTGTTGTGGAGATGGGGGGTGGGTCTCACTGTGTTGTCAAGCTGGGTCTCGAACTCCTGGGCTCAAGCAGTCCGCCCTCCTCAGCCTCCCAAAGTACTGGGTTTGCAGGCTTGAGCTACTGTATCTCAGTAATCTTTGACTTCTTTAATTCTCCCAACCAATCTAAATAACCTTTCTAATTAAACACTGAGTCCTGTTGATTGTCTCTCTCTTTCTTTAATTTGAAAGACAGGGTCTTGTTCTGTTGCTCTGGCTGGAGTGCAGTGGTGTGATCATAGCTCACTGCAGCCTCCAACTCCTGGGCTCAAGAGATTCCCCTGTTTCATCCTACTGAGTAGCTGGGACCACAGGTGAGCCTGGTTAATTAAAAAAATTTTTTTTGTGAGGCCAGGTACAGTGGCTCATGCTTGTAATCCCAGCACTTTGGGAGACGGAGGTGGGAGGATCACTTGAGCCCAGGAGTTTGAGACCAGCCTGGGCAACACAGTGAGACTTTGTCGCTACAAAAATAAAAATTTAGCCAGGTGTGGTGGTGCATACCTGTAGTCCTAGCTACTTGGGAGGTTGAGGTGGGAGGATCACTTGAGCCCAGGAGGTTGAGGCTATAGTGAACTGTGATTGCACCACTGCATTCCAGCCTGGGCAACAGAGTGAGACCCTGTCTCAAAAAAAAAACATTTTTTTTTTTAATAGACTAAGAAGTCTCACTATGTTTCTCAGGATGGTCTCATACTCCCGGCTTCGAGCTATCCTTCTGCCTTAGCCTTGTGTCTTTTTTTTTTTTTTTTTTTTTTGAGACAGAGTCTCACTCTGTTGCCCAGGCTGGAGTGCAGTGGCACGATCTCGGCTCACTGCAACCTCTCTCTCCTGGGCTCAAGTGATCCTACTGCCTCAGCCTTCCGGGTAGTGGGATTACAGGCATGCGCCACTATGCCCAGCTGATTTTTGTAGTTTTAGTAGAGGCAGGGTTTCGCCATGTTAGTCAGGCTGGTCTTGAACTGCAGACCTCAAATGATCCACCGGCCTTCGCCTCCCAAAGTGCTGGGATTATAGGCATGAGCCACTGCACCCAGCCTGCCTTGCCTCTTTAATCCAATTCCCCACTAATTCCTATTCCACACTATCTGTGTGGTTTGAGCCTTTGCTATGCCTCTCTTCAGACAACTTCAAAAACTGCCTAATCGGTCCCTCTGCCTCTTGTCTCTTCACCCTCTGATTTAACCTGTAAGCCGGGAGTTATTTCCTGATGTCCATGAGCTTCGGAGAGTTTGAAGCCCATCCTATAACTGGTTAGAAAATTCTGTGCATATATGGATCATTGAGGTCGGGAGTTCGAGACCAGCCCGGCCAACATGGCAAAACCCCATCTCTACTAAAAACACAAAAATTAGTCAAGTGCGGTGGTGAGCACCTGTAATCCCAGCTACTTGGGAGGCTGAGGCTGGAAAGTTGCTTGAATCTGGGAGGCAGAGGTTGCAGTGAGCCAAAATCGCACTACTGCATTCCAGCCTGGGTGACAGAGTGAGACCCTGGCTCAAAAAAAAAAAAAAAAAAAAAAAAGAAAAGAAAAGAAAAAGAAAAAGAAAAAGAAAAAGAAAATTCTGTGCATATATACATTCCCCTTGCCCAGCCCCCTGGGGAGAGAATCTACAGCTATCATTAGATTTTCAGATTTTCAGAGGAATTTTTGATCCAAGAAAGCTTTGCTATCTTATGGATAGAGTGGCCAGAGTGATCTTTCTAAAACAAACGTGTGATCATGTTATTTCTTTGCTTAAAAATGTCTGAAAGTCACAGGCTGTGGTGGCTCACGCCTGTAATCCCAGCACTTTGGGGGGCCACAGTAGGTGGATCACCTGAGATCAGGAGTTTGATACCAGCCTGGCCAACATGATGAAACTCCATCTCTATTAAAAATACAAAAATGAGCCAGATGTGGTGACACGCACCTGTAATCCCAGCTACTCAGGAGGCTTAGGAACAAGAACTGCTTGAACCCGGGGGGCAGAAGTTGCAGTGAGCTGAGATTGGGCTGCTGCACTCCAGCCTGGGTGACACAGTGAAAAAAAGAAAAGTATGAAACTCCGTTCTGCCCATAGGATCAAATAAAAGTAATTTATCTCTGCCTGTGTAACTATACTACTACAGAGTCAACTTCTCAATATCCCTCTCTTCCTCCTTACAAACAGGATACTGATTTTGTTTGGAGAGTCATTGTGTCCAGTAAGGAAAATTAGCGTTCCTAGGCTTTCTTGCAGTAAGGAATATTCATGTGGTTGGGTGCGGTGACTCACACCTGGAATCTTAGCAATTTGGAAGGCCAAGGTGGGAGGATTGTTTGAGCCCAGGAGTTCGAGACCAGCCTGGGCATCATGGCAAAACTCTGTATCTACAAAAAAATACAAAAATTAGCCACCAGGAATGGTGGCACATGCCTGTAGTCCCAGCTATTTGGGAGGCTGAGACAGGAGGATTGCTTGAGCCCAGGTGGTTGAGGCGCAGTAAGCTATGATTACACCACTGCACTCCAGCCTGGGCAAAAGAGCAAGACCCTGCCTCTAAATAAAAAAGAGAAATGGCCATGTGATCCCTTCTGGCCAATGAGAAGAAGTCGAAGTGTGCAGGGTGGGGCTTATGGGAAAGTGTCAGAGAGGAGACAGATTCACCCATCAGGCTCCTTTGGTCCTTTCTGATTCACTTTTTCCTTTTCCTGCAAAAATGCTCCTATAGTGTGACCATTTTACAATTATGAAAATGAAAATCAAAAACCACAGTGGCTCACGTCTGTAATCCCAGCACTTTTGGAGGCCATGGCAGGAGGATCACTTGAACCTAGAAGATTAAGACCAGCCTGGGCAATACAGTGAAACCCCCATCTCTACAAAAAGTATTTAAAAATTAGCCGGATGTGGTGGAGTACACCTGTAGTCCCGCTGCTAGGGAGGCCGAGGCAGGAGGATCTCTTGAGCCTAGAGGTTGAGGCTGCAGTGAGCTGTGAGCATGCCACTGCACCCCAGCCTGGGTGATGAAGTGAGACCCTGTTTGAAACAAAAACAAAAACAAAAACAAACAAACAAACAAAAACCATATAGTGTCCAGACATGGTGGCTCACGCCTGTAATCCCAGAAATTTGGGAGGCTGAGGTGGGTGGATCACCTGAGGTCAAGAGTTCGAGACGAGCGTGGCCAACATGGCGAAACCCTGTCTTTACTAAAAATACAAAAATTAGCTGGGTGTGGTAGCGTGCACCTCTAATCCCAACTACTCGAGAGGCCGAGGCAGGAGAATCGCTTGAACCCAGGAGGTAGAGGTTGCAGTGAGCCGAGATCACACCACTGTACTCCAGCCTGAGCAACAGAGCAAGACTCTGTCTCAAAAAAAAAAAAAAAAAGAAAGAAAAAAAAACATAGTAATGATGGTAAGAACAAGAGTTTCTTTGCCAGCTTAGTAGAGCCTACTTGCAGACTTCCCATTGTGTAACTAAAAACACCCTTACTTGTTAAGCACTGCTGGCCTCGTGTTCCTAACTGATACAGTTTACAGAGCTCCTAGAATCTGATCCCAAACACCATCAAGCCTCATCTCCTCTCATTGTGCCAGTCAACTGATATGCTAACCATGCCAGATTTCTTACTTTTTCCAATTCGTCCTGTATTAAAAACAAACAAAATCCTTGTTGTTTTAGAATAATTTTAGATGTATAGAAACATTTCAGGGTTAGTTCTGAGAGCTCCCATATACCCCCCCCATCTAGTTTCCATTATAGTTATATAATGGAATAGTTATATATAGTCTGACATTACCATGGTACATTTGTTACAGCTGAGAAACCAACACTGGTATATTACCATTAACTAAACTTCCAGCTTTCTCAGATTTCAGTAGGTTTTTTTTTTCACTGATGTTTTCTTTCTTTTTCAGGATTCCATCCAAGACACCACATTACACTAAATTGTCATCTGTCCTTTGTTTCTTCTGATCTGTGACAGTTTTCAAGTCTTTTCTTGTGTTTGATAACCTTGACAGTCTTGAGGAATACTGCTGGGTATTCTGTAGAATTCTCTCAATGTGGGCTTGTCTGATGTTTTTCTTATGGCTAGGTTGAGCTTTGGGATTTTGGAAGGAAGACTATAGAGATGAAATGCCATTTTCGTCACATCACATGAAAGGTATGTACTATTAACATGACATATCACTGATACTAACCTTGATCTCGATCATCAGGTAAAAGAAGTGTTTGCTGCTCGCCAGATTTCTTCTCTGTAATGTTACCTTATTTTTCTCCCCACTCCCTCGTTTTCTTTTCTTTCTTTTTTTTTTTTTTTTTGAGACATGACTTGCTGTCTCACCCAGGCTAGAGTGTAGTGGCGTAATTACTGCTCACTGAAGCCTCAGCCTCCCAGGCTCAAATGATCCTCCCACCTCAGCTTCCCAAGTAGCTGGGACTACAGGCATGTGCCATCACATCCAGCTAATTTTTAAGAAGGCTTTGTAGAGACAGGGTCTCACTCTGTTGCCGGGCTGGTCTCCAACTTCTGGGCTCAAGTGATCCTTTCACTTTGGTGTCCCAAAGTGCTGGGATTACAGGCATGAGCTAACCCACCCTGCCGATTTTTCCCCTTTGTATACTTCTTTCATTCTTCTGTAAGGAAGATTTGTCTCTAAGGCCCACAATTATTTTACTCAGTCGTTTACTTAAATCAGTAGTATGGTTTGGCTCTGTGTCCCCACCCAAATCTCATTTTGATTTGTAATCCCCATGTGTGGAGGGGAGGAAATGGACTAATACAATCAGTATGGACTCATGGTTGTTTCTTGTATACTTTGGGTTATAATCCAATACTAGGCTATTTATTTTGTTGTTTAAGTTGTTGCAGCTTTGGCCATTTAGAATCTTTCAGAGTTTGACATGCCCTATCCTTTTGTTTTTTGAGTCCTTTCTTACTTTCTTTTTTTGTTTATTTTGAGATGGGGTCTTGCTCTGTCACCCAGGCTGGAGTGCAGTGGTGCAATGATAGCTCACTGCAGGCTTGAACTCCTGGGCTCAAACGATCCTCCCACCTCAGCCTTCCAAGTGCCTGGCACTACAGGCGCATGCCTCTGGATAATTAAAAAAAAATTGTTTTTGAGATGAGATCTCACTTTTTCACCCAGGCTGGAGTGCAGTGGCATGAACATGGCTCACGGCAGCCTTGACCTCCCAGACTGAAGTGATCCTCCTGCCTCAGCACCCCCAAGTAGCTGGGACAACAGGTGCACGCCACCAACCCTGGCAAATTTTTGTATTTTTTTGTAGAGACGAGATTTCACCATGTTGCCCAGGCTGGTCTTGAACTCCTGAGCTCAAGTGATCTGCCCACTTCAGCCTCCCAAAGTGTTGGGATTACAGGCCTGAGCTGCCTCATCCAGCCACTTTCTTACTTTCTAGCACCATAAAAGTTTCAGTTTCATCTTGTGTCTTCCCTGCCACAGCCCTAGCTTCAGTCATATCTGCAAGGTGCTATGCTTCCTTTTATTGCAGAATGGTATTAGAGACCAAGATCTGAACACTTAATGTGCTCATTTCTACAGGGATATCACTGCCTCTAGGCCCAAAAAGCTGACAGAACTAGAAAATATGTGTGTGTGCTAACTCATGTGTATTAGTTCGTTTTCACACTGCTGATAAGGACATACCTGAGACTGGGTAATTTGCAAAAGAAAGACTTTTAATTCGACTCACAATTCCATGTGGCTGAGGAGGCCTCACAATCGTGGTGGAAGGTGAAAGGCACGTCTTACATCGCAGCAGGGAAGAGAGAGAATGAGCATCAAGTGAAACGGGTTTCCCCTTATCAAATCATCAGATCTCGTGAGACTTATTCACTACCACTAGAACAGTATGGGAGAAACTGTCACCACAATTCAATTATCTCCCACTGGGTCACTCCCACAACACGTGGGGATTATGGGAGTATAATTCAAGATGAGATTTGGGTGGGGACACAGGGCTAAACCATATCACCATGTTTATACAACTTATCTACCATAGCTTCTGTATTTATCCATTTGTTTCCCTATTCAGTTAAACATGAATTCATGCTGATATCTCTGACTCTAATCCAGCACCACATGGTTTAGTCTAGTCCTTCCCTCCTGCTTATCCGTAATTTCCCTTGACAATAGTGATAAACTCATCTCCCACCATCCACCCTCTATTTGCTTATTAGTTTATCTCCAGTATGCATGTAAAATAGGTTCAGAAATTTTAACCTACAATCCTATGAGAAACAACTTCACCAACTGGAGTATAGTGTTTATGTATATTTCCATTTGTTTTTAGCCTTGCATTTTCCAAAGTTATTTAGATCAGCTCTTTTTTCCCTAAACCACTTCACAGCTTTGTAAAACATTTAGATTCTTTTGTCACAGTCTGCATTTCATTCTGGGATACCCCCATCTTCTGTTTTTTTTTTTTTTTGATCTGCATCCATTGAAGTTTACTCTTTGTGAAATTAAGTTCTATAGGTTTTGACAAATACATAGCAAACTGTGTACATTTCCCCAGTGTCATAAAAAATAATTCCATAATCCTGAAATTTTCCTGTGTCCCCTTTGTGACCCTCTCCCCAACTTCCTTTTGTTTTCACAGTTTTACTTTGCCTAAATTTACTTCTTCTTCTCTGCTGGTGTCTAACTACCAACTAATGGTGGATCAAACATCTCTTCTACAAACTCCATTCTTAACATTATTACCTCCCAATCCCACAACACACACATTGATACTCAAAAACACTCATTACTTTAAGTTTCCATAGAACTTTTCTCTTACTTCTATTATAGAATTTCAATTTTATGATGAAATAGTTTTAGATTTTTTGTCTTCCCCCTACCTTTGACAGCTTCTAGAGGCCAAGGATTATGCTTTTTTCATTGCTATTTCTTAAGAGCTTGGCTTAAAGTGAGTGTTCATTAAATGTTTGTGGTTTTTTGAATTTGATACATTATAGTTAATATTTAAATTAACCAGTTAATTAAACTGAACAAGTATTTATTGAGCACCATGTAAGTTCTTGGCAGTTTAATAGGTGCTAGATGTGGGGAATACGAAATGAGTATCCTGTTTAACAATGTCCTTGGGTTTATAATGTCATTGAGAGAATAGTTTACATTTGGTGCTGATGTGTTTATCATTACGTGGTTGGAGCTGGGGATGGGAAGCTCCAACCTGGTAGTAATAAGTTAGTTTGGCATTTGGGGCAGGCAAAATTTCAGTGATCCAGATTTTGGATTAGGATATTGAGAAAAGAAATAATCCTGGATGGCTGGGTGCAGTGGCTCACACCTGTAATCCTAGCACTTTGGGAGGCCAAGGCAGGAGGATCACTTGAGACCAGCAGTTCAAGACCAGCCTGGGCAACATGGTGAAACCTGTCTCTACTGAAGATAAAAAAAATTTGCTTGGGTGTGATGGAACACACCTGTACTCCCAGCTACTCAGGAGGCTGAAGTGGGAGGATCACTTGAGCCCAGGAATTTGAGGCTGCAGTGAGCTATGATTGTGCCACTGCACTCCAGCCTGGGTGATAGAGCAAGAACTTGTTTCAAAAAAAAAAAAACCAAAATGTCACTACTTCCTTCAGTGTCTCCTCTTGAAAGGGAGAAAGACAGACTCAGGGGCTCTGTGGCTTGCCTGCTTAGCTGTATTTGCACTGGCAAAGGCAGCACATGTTTATTGTACAATAAATAATTTGCTTAGTCTTGTCCTGGGTTCCTGGCATGGAACTTCAAAAACACTTGGAATTTCTCAAGTGATAGGAGAATCTTTATAGTTCAGGAGCATCTTGGATCACACTGAAGTTTATGCTACTGCAGTGACTCATGGTGGGTCCCTAGGCTGGTTGCCAGAGAGATCAACCATGTGATTAGAGGACTTTGAGCCAGTTTACCAGTGGGCAACAACAGGACTGGAGATGGAGTTCAATCATGTGACCAATGATGCAGCTGATTATTTAATTAGTCATGTTTATGTAATGAAACCCCAATAAAAAAGCTGGACACTGGGGCTCAGTGGAGTTTCTTGGCTGGTGAATACATCAATGTGACACGCTCTGATTCGATGGGGAGGGGCATGGAAGCTCTGCATTTGAGACCCTCCCAGATCTTGCCCTAAGTATCTCTTCATTTGGCTGATCGAGATTTGTATCCTGCATTAAAAAAAACTGTAATTGTGGGCTAGGCACAGTGGCTCACACCTGTAATCCCAGCACTTTGGGAGACTGAGGCAGGAGGATCACTTAAGGTCAAGAGTTTGAGACCAGCCTGGCCAACAAGGTGAAACCCTGTCTCTACTAAAAATACAAAAATTAGCCAGGCGTGGTGGCAGGTACCTGTAATCCCAGCTGTTTGGGAGGCTGAGGCAGGAGAATCGCTTGAACCCGGGAGGTGGAGTTTGCAGTGAGCTGAGATAGTGCCACTACACTTCAGCCTGGGAGAAAGAGTGAGACTTGTCTTAGAAAAAAACCAAAAAACCTCACAAAACTGTAGTTGTGGCCCAGTGTGGTAGCTCACACCTGTAATCCCAGCACTCTGGGAAGCCAAGGCTGGAGGATTGCTTGAGCCTATCAGTTTGAGACCAGCCTGGGCAACAAAGTGGGACTCCCATCTATACGAAAAATAAAACAATTAGCTGGACAGGGTAGCTCATGCCTGTAGACCCAGCTACTTAAGAGGCTGAGGCAGGAGGATTGCTTAAGCCCGGGAGGTCAAGGCTGCAGTGAGCTATGATCATGCCACTGCACTCCAGTCTGGGTGACAGAGCAAGACCCTGTCTCAAAACAAAACAAAAAACTGTAGTTATAGGTATAGTGTTTTCTTGAGTTCTGTGAGTCATTTTAACAAATTATCAAACCTCAGGGGGTGGTAGGGATCCCCAAATTTTTAGCCAGTCTGAAGTGTGGGTGGCCTGAATTGTAGCTCGTGTCTAAAGTGAGGGTCAGCCTTCTTGTGAAGCCCTTAACTTGTGGGGTCTACACCAATTTCAGGTAGTGAATGCCAGAACTGAATTACAGTACAACAGCTGAGGTTAGAACAGAATGCGTGCACCACCAATGAGGGAATACAGCATCAAGGGTTGAATTCCAGGCTTAACATTTAGTGGAGAGTGATGTTTGAGGGATTAGTTCCTTAAACCTCTACAAATCACAGCTTGTGGTTTTCTTGCTACTCCTCATAATGGTGAAGGCAGATGGTGGGAGAATAGTTTGTGAAGATGGTGAAATGTGGGGGTGGGCCATTGTGATACTAGGAAATATATATTTGGTCTTCATTTCTGTTTCCTGGCATACAACTCCTAAAATCCTTGGGATCTCCAAAATGCTATCTTTTCTGTTTTTTTTGTTTGTTTGTTTGTTTGTTTTGAGACACAGTCTCACGCTATTGCCCAGACTGGAGTGCAGTGGCACGATCTCGGCTCACTGCAACCTCTGCCTCCTGGGTTCAAGCGATTCTCCTACCTCAGCCTCCCGAGTAGCTGGGACTACAGGCGTGCGCCACCACACCTGGCTAATTTTTGTATTTTTAGTAGAGACGGGGTTTCGCCATGTTGGCCAGGCTGGTCTCAAATTCCTGACCTCAGGTGATCCACCCGCCTCAACTTCCCAAAGTGCTGGGATTATAGGTGTAAGCCACTGCACCTGGCCCGAGCTTGTGGTTTTTCTTGCTACTACTCATATGGTGAAGGCAGATGGTGGGAGAATACAGTTTGTGAAGATGGTGAAATGTGGGGGTGTGCCATTGTGATATTAGGAAATATGTATTTGGTCTTCATTTCTTTGCCGGCATACAACTTCTAACATCCTTGGGATCCCCAAAATGCTGTTTTTTCTGGGTCCTTTTTTTTTTTTTTAAAGACAGGATCTCACTCTGATGCCTAAGCTGGAGTGCAGTGGCATGATCTTAGCTCACTGCAACCTCTGCCTCCGGGTTCAAGCAATTCTCCTGCCTCAGCCTCCCGAGTAGCTGGGATTACAGGTGTGGGCCACCATGCCCGGCTAATTTTTGCATTTTTAGTAGAGAGGAGATTTCACCATGTTGGCCAGGCTGGTCTCAAACTCCTGACCTCGAGTGATCTGCCCGCCTCAGCCTTCTGAAGTGCTGGGATTATAGGCGTGAGCCCCCGCGTTCAGCCCTTTTCTGGGTCTTTTGTCTGATAGCTTCAGGGTGGGGCTGGTCACTGGGAAGACCAGGGCAGGATTAAAGGGTTGGGACTTTCAACTCCAGTCCCCACCTCCAGGAGAGGGGCTGAAAGTTAAGTTGATCACCAGTGGCTAATGGTTTTATCAATCATGCCTACATAATGAAGCCTCCAGAAAAACCCAAGAGGACAGGGTTTGGAGAGCTTCCAGATAGCTCAACACATGGAGGTTCCTGGAGGAAATTGCACCCAGGGAAGACAATGAAAGCTCTGTGCCTCTTTCTCATACTTCACCCTCTGCACCTCTTCATCTGTCTCCTCTGCATTCTCCTTCGTAATAAACCGGAAAATGTAAGTTAGTGTTTCCATGAGCTCTGTGAGCTGCTGCAATGAATTAATTGAACCCAAAGAGGGGGTCATAGGATTTCCAACCTGAAGCAATTGGTCAGAAGTTCCAGATCCCCAGAATTGCTGCTGGTGTCTGATACTGGGCGGGGTGGGGTGGGGGGGCGGGGTGGGGTGGGGGGGCGGGCGGTTGGGAGGGCAGCCTTGGGGACTGAGCCCTCAGTGTATGGGATCTGACACAATCTCCATGTGAATAGTGTCAGAATTAAATTGGAGGACACCCAGATGTCTGCTGCTTGGTGTGTGGGGATAAACCCTCATCCCCACTGTCACAGAAGTCTTCTATGTTGGTGATAGTAGTTGTGATGTGAGAGCAGAGGAAAAAGACAGTCTGAGAGTTTTTCATGAAACATTCCAGAGGTCACTGCAGCAACGCTATAGCCTCCCCAAGGGGATGAAGCCCAGGATCCCCGGGCCACAGACCTGTAGGACCTTCCTGCCTAATGGCATATATTGGGAGGTCCGTCATTCTTATGGGTCATGGTAGTTGGTGTTTAATTTTTTCTTCTCTACAGGTGAATGTTATTGATATTGATATTCAAGTGCTATGTTACTGAAAATAATCCCATTGCCAAAATCCAGCTTTAGGCTGACAGACCCGATTCAGGCTGAATGCAATTCACAAATCAATAGACTGTTATTGTCTTAAGTTCCATGCCAGGATCTGAATTCTGCCCTAATTTAATATGACTTAACACAATTCTATATTACATTTCCACCCTTGTTCTGTCAACTCAAGGAAAACACAACTATCTTCGAGGTGGTGACACTCTCAGTTACACTTTCCTGATCCCTCTGGATGTGATTTTTAGAGACAAAATTGCAAAGTAGGAAAATCTGTGTTTGGGGCCTCTCAGCCTGTTCCTTACTCTTTCTATTTCTCATCAGGTCTTTAGTTCCCACAAGACCTTCCTTTCCCAGGAGAACACCAATCCCCTGGCAAAAGTTGGTAGTGCCTTTCCCAGGGACATTTTTTTTTTTTTTTTTGAGACCGGGTCTTGGTCTGTTGCCCAGGTTGGAGTGCAATGGTGTGATCACATGGCTCACTGCAGCCTTGACCTTCCAGGCTTAGGTGATCCTCTTGCCTCAGCCTGCCTTGTAGCTGGAACCACAGGTACACCCCCATAATGCCCAGCTAATTTTTAAATTATTTGTAGAGATGGAGTCTCCCTATGTTGCTCAGGCTGGTCTCAAACTCCTGGACTCAAGCAATCCTCCCACCTCGGCCTCCCAAAGTACTGGGATTATAGGCATGAGCCACTGCTCCCGGCCACCAATATTCTTTTTATAAAAATTCATTTGCTGAACAAATCTTTCAGTGCTTACTATGTGCCATTTGTGGTGTTAGGGACTAGTTCTATAGCAGTAGGGAAAAATCTTGGCCAGGCATGGTGGCTGATGCCTGAAATCCCAGCATTTTGGGAGGCTGAAGTGAGAGTATGGCTGGAGGCCAGGAGTTTGAGGCCAGCCTGAGCAACATAGCAAGAACCTGTCTCAAAAAAAAAAACAGAAACAGGCTGGGCGTGGTGGCTCACGCCTGTAATCCCAGCACTTTGGGAGGCCGAGGCGGGTGGATCACGAGATCAAGAGATCGAGACCATCCTGGTCAACATGGTGAAACCCAGTCTCTACAGAAAATACAAAAAAAAATTAGCCAGGCGTGGTAGCGGACGCCTGTAGTCCCAGCTACTTGGGAGACTGAGGCAGGAGAATGGCGTGAACCCGGGAGGCGGAGCTTGCAGTGAGCCAAGATAGTGCCACTGCACTCCAGCCTGGAGGACAGAGCAAGATCTGTCTCAAAAAACAAACAAACAAACAAAAAACCAGAAACAACAACAACAACAAAAATAAGTAACAAAATTACCCTCCCAGCTACTCAGGAGGCTGAGGTGGGAGCATCACTTGAGTCCAGGAGTTCCAGTCTGCAGTGAGCTAAGATTGTGCCATTGCACTGCGGCCTGGGCAACAGAGTGAGACATTGTCTCTAATAACTAATAAATAAAGAAGAATAATCTTATGTATTTTATAATTGCACGAGTATTAGCAAGAGTTAAGCAGTGGTTCTCACTTTACTGTGCATAAGAATTGCCTGAAGTGTGTGTTAAAAATGCTAATTTTTGTCCCTCTTTCTTGACTTACTAAATCTCTATCTGTGTAGAGAGAGTACAGGATTCTGCATTTTTACCAATTCCACCTCCCTGAAGTTTCTTTCTTTCTTTCTTTCTTTTTTTTTTTTTTTTTTAGACGGAGTTTTGCTCTTGTTGCCCAGGCTGGAGTGCAATGGTATGATCTTGGTTCATCACAACCTCCACCTCCCAGGTTCGAACGATTCTCCTGCCTCAGCTTGCCAAGTAGCTGGGATTACAGGCATGTGCCACCATGCCTGGCTAATTTTGTATTTTTTTAGTAGAGACAGGGTTTCTCCAAGTTGGTCAGGCTGGTCTCAAACTCCTGACCTCAAACTCCTGCCTGCCTTGGCCTCTCAAAGTGCTGGGATTACAGGCGTGAGCCACGGCGCCCGGCCTGGTTTCTAAAACTGGGGGCCTGAGACCTCCATGTTGAGCTGTTTTCTTGGAATGATGAAGTGCCCTTACACCACACACAACGTCTGTTCCAGAAAGGCTTTGGACAGCAATGAGTAGTGAATGAAGTAAGCCATATGAAGGCAGGATTAGCTATGGGGCTGGGAGGGCAACTAAGTTTAAGGCCATTCGCTTGGCCATTCTTCCTTCTTCCTTGCTTACACAGCCCACCGTTGCTCAGATCACATAAAGTGGCCACCGTCATCTCAGTCCTCAATGGCAGATTTGTTATTGCCCAGTAGCCTCCCTGGTAGCTAGCCGTGGCCATACGTTCCAGTTCTGGATAAATGAAACCCAAAGAGCAATTTGTTGGGGGAACTTCTGGAAAAGATGTCCTCCTCTCATAAAAGCAGAGAGATGTTGGCCAGGTACAGAGGCTCATGTCTGTAATCCCAGCACTTTAGGGGGCCAAGGTGGGAGGATCACTTGAGGCCAGGAGTTTGAGGCCAGCCTGGGCAACATAGCAAGACTCCAGCTCTACAAAAAATTTCAAAAAAATAGATGTGGGAAGAGAGTCCCCTTCTTCCCTTCCCCCTCTGGATGGTGGTGTAGGCAGATCTGGTGTTTAGAGGAGCTGCAACCTTATTGTGATCACTAAGTCAAGGCAAGGAGTGTGGCAGAGATGCAGAATCACCCAGGAAGAACTTTTCTGCAGGTTTCTAGTTGGCTGAAACAACTAAATGTCTCTATTTTCTAAGGCAGCGGTCCCCAACCTTTCTGGCACCAGGGACCAGTTTTGTGGAAGATAATGTTTTCATGGACCGGGGGTGGGGGGAATGATTTCAGGATGATTCAAGTGCATTACATTAATTGTACACTTTATTTCTATTATTACATTGTAATAGATAATGACATAATTATACAACTCACCATAATGTAAATCAGTGAGAGCCCTGAGCTTGTTTTCCTGCAACTAGACAGTCCCATCTGGAGGTGATAAGAGACAGTGACAGATCATCAGGCATTAGATTCTCATAAGGAGTGTACAACCTAGATCCCTCTCATGCACAGTTCACAGTAGGGTTTGCACACCTGTGAGACTCTAATGCCGCCACTGATCTGACAGGAGGTGGAGCTCAGGTGGTTATCCCAGTGATGGGGAGTGGCTGTGAATACAGATGAAGCTTTGCTCACCTGCCCACTGCTCGCCTCCTGCTGTGCAGCCTGGTTTTTGCAAGGACCACATGGACACAAAGAAGGGAACAACCAGTCCATGGCTCAGGGGTTGGGGACCCCTGGTCTGAGGCACTCTTGGCCCAATATTATTATTATTATTTTTGAGACAGAGTCTCACTCTGTTGCCCAGGCTGGAGTGCAGTGGCATGATCTCGGTTCATTGCAACCTCTGCTTCCCAGGTTCAAGTGATTCTCCTTCCTCAGCCTCCCGAGTATTTGGGATTACAGGCACCCACCACCACGCCCAGCTAGGTTTTGTATTTTTTAGTAAGACGAGGTTTCACCATGTTGGCCAGGCTGGTCTCAAACTCTTGACCTCAAGTGATCCACCCACTTCAGCCTCCCAAAGTGCTGGGATTATAGGCGTGAGACACCATGCCCAGCTGGCCCCATATTCTTTATTTGCAGTTGAAGGTATTCTGTCTAATAGCCTTATTGTCCTCCCCTACCTATACACATGAGGGACCCGTCCTAGAGATTTTGTGTGGTAATGACGGCTCCAGGAAACTTCAGGCTTGAATTTCCCAGTGGTCTGGGCCCTGTGAGATATATGCATCTTTCTTAGGAGACAGGAGTTCTAGGAGAAAAGCTATCCTGCTCCTTATCCATAGGGAATGAAGAACAAGCTAGCAGGGCTTGCTTCATAATTGCAAGGCCAGGTACAAAATAAAAACCTGTTACCCCTTGTTTAAAATTGACAGGACCCCGTGTGATTGCACAGGTCACCGGTTCGTGAAGCCAAACCTTTAAGAGAGAGATGGTTGTGGGTTCCTGCCTCCCAGCCAGAATCCAGCCACATGGGTCTCCCCTGGTGATAAAGAGGTTTCAATTGTCCTCCAAGTCTCACTGTGTTGTTTCCTACTCAGTTTCTTGGTAAGACTATTTCTTTGGAGCTTATGTTTTCTTGGCCTGGGTGTCTTAATTTTTTGGTTTTTTTTTTTTTTTGAGACAGAGTTTCTCTGTTTCACCCAGGCTGGAGTGCAGTGGTGCGATCTCGGCTCACTGCAACCTCTACCCCCTGGATTCATGCAATTCTCCTGCCTCAGCCTCCCGAGTAGCTGGGATTACAAGTGTGTGCCACCACATCTGGCTAATTTTTTGTGTTTTTGATAAAGACGAGGTTTCATCATGTTGGCCAGGCTGGTCTCGAACTCCTGACCTCAAATGATTTGCCTACCTCGGCCTCCCAAAGTGCTTTTTTTTTTTTTTTTTTTTTTTTTTGACAGAATTTCACTCTTTCGCCCAGGCTGGAGTGAAGTGGCACAATCTTGGCTCACTGCAACTTCTGCCCCCTGTGTTCAAGCGATTCTCCTGCCTCAGCCTCCTGAGTAGCTGGGATTACAGGTGCCCACAATGATGCCCGGCTAATTTTTGTTTTTTTTTTTTTTCAGTAGAGATGGGGTTTCACCATGTTGGCCAGGCTGGTCTCGAATTCCTGACCTCAGGTGATCCACCTGCCTTGGCCTCCCAAAGTGCTAGGATTACAGGTGTGAGCCACTGGGCCTGGCCAATTTTTTTTTTTTTTTTTTTTTTTTTTTGGACAAAGTCTCTTTCTGTCACCCAGGCTAGAATGTAGTGGCAAAGTCATAGCTCACTGTAGTCTTGAACTCCTGGCCCAAAGCAATCCTCCTACCTCAACCTCCCAGATAGTTGGGACTATAGGCATGCACCACCATGCCTGGCTAAGTTTTACATTTTTTTCTAGAGATGAGGTCTTGCTATGTTACCCAGTCTGGTCACAAACTCCTGGCCTTAAGCGATCCTCTGGCCTTGGTCTTCCAAAGTGCTGGGATTATAGGTGTGAGCCACTGTGCCTGGCCCTCTAATTTTGACATATTTGTTCAGGTATGTTTCTCCTCCAAACTTCTGCAGGAGAAAAGGGAACTAATTACCAAAGCTACTTCTCTGCACCAGCCATTTTCACCTGAATTATCTGTTTTATCATCGCAACAATCTTTAGAAGAGAGATGTTTTACATTTCTTCTCTGTCTCTCTCTCTCTCTCTCTCTCTCTCTCTCTATATATATATTTTTTTTGAGACAAAGCCTGGCTCTGTCACCCAGGCTGGAGTGCAGTGGCATGATCTTGTCTCACTGCAACCTCCGCCTCCTGGGTTCAAGCGATTCTCCTGTCTCAGCCTCCCAAGGAGCTGGGATTACAGGCATGCACCGCCACACCTGACTATCTTTTTTTTACATTTTTAGTAGAGACGGGGTTTCACCATTTGGGCCAGGCTGGTCTTGAACTCCTGGCCTGGGATTACAGGTGTGAGCCACTGCGCCTGGCCATGTTTTATATTTCGGTATTACAGATGAGCAAACCAGGATTCAGAGGCATGAAGCGACCTGGGGTGTGGTTGGGATTTCAACTGGAGCTGATCCATTTCCAAAGTCTGGACTCTTTCTTCTGCATTGCGTTGCATTTTTCCTCCCACTGCTGCCTCTTCCTACTCTGTAAAGCTCTAATGACACATTTTGTTTCCATGAGCAAGCCCCCTCCCTCCCAAGTGAAGTGGGAGCATTACGTCTTGTGCAGGCTTCTCTGTCCACGGCAGGGGATGTTTTAGCAATTACTTTACACTCTGTTTAATCCTACGGGAGTCATTACTGTTGGAGGGTAACAATAAAACAGGCTCGTTGGAATTTCCTGAAGGTAAGGCTCTCCTCTAAACAGTTTCATTGTGCTAAACAGTAATGGCAGAGGCTGTTCCTCTCCATGACCACTTTGATTGGCAGGGAAATCCAGACTACAGGCTGGAGCCCATAGTCTCTTCTTTTGTCACGGGGATTGGGCCACGTTCCAGGCACCATTCCAGGGCTAGAGCCAAAGCTGACGAATGTCTCTGATAGTCACCTTCCCCCAACTTCCAGCCCAGCCCTTTGCATTCTGCAAATATTTCCTGAGTGTCCACTCTGATTGTGCTGCCCTGGGGTCAGATTTGAGACAAAGTCTCTGCTCTCATAAGTTCCCTGTCTAGTAAGAGATAAAGACAAGTTAATACAAATATGGCAGTTCAACAGTTAAAGTCTGTAGGAAAAGAGGAATGGATTACTTTTTTGTAGGGAATCCAAGAAGGTTTCCAGGAAGGATGATCTCTGAGTTGGGCTTTGAGAGATTAAGAACAATTTTCCAAGTCATATGGGGGTGAGAGTAGGGGACATGTTTAAGCAGAGGAAACAGCATGTCCAAAAGCATGAAGCAGCATCGTGTCTGTAATAGTTAGCTATTACTGCATAACAAATTCTCCCAAAACTCAAGGGCTTAAAATGATAATTATTTCTCATGAGTTTGCCTGTGGGTTGGTGGATTTAGTCTGGGCTTAGCTGGGGACTGGCTTTGTTCCATGTGTCTCTCATCCTTTTCCTGCTATCAGATCACTAACAAGTCTGTTGTGGCACTGGCGGAGGTAAAAGCCAGGTAGAAACATGCACTGTTGGCCCGGTGCAGAGTGGCTCACGCCCGTAATCCTAGCACTTTGGGAGGCTGAGGCGGGTGGATTGCCTGAGCTCAGGAGTTCGAGGCCAGCCTGGGCAACATGGTGAAACCCCATCTCTACTAAAAATACTAAAAATTAGCCAGGTGTGGTGGTGCGTGCCTGTAATCCCAGCTACTCGGGAGGCTGAGGCATGAGAACCACTTGAACCCAGGAGGTGGAGTTGCAGTGAGCTGAGATCGTGCCACCACACTCCAGCCTGGGCAACAGAGCAAGATGCTGTCTCAAAAAAAAAAAAAAAAGTACTGTCATTTTGCCACATTCTCTTGGCCAAAGTAAGTCACATAGCTAAGCCTGGAGTCAAGAGTGGGGAAGAAGCCCTTCCCATGATGAAAGAACACTGCAAAATTAAATGACTCATGGTATGGAATAGGGATGGGTAAAAATTTGGGGCCATTAATGCAATTTACCAAGGAAGAGTTTCTCAAAAGTGGCCTTATTGACATTTGGGGCTGGATTCTTCTTTTTTATGGGAGACTGTCCTGTGAACTATAGAATGTTTAGCAGCATCTTTGACCCCTACACCTGCTAGATGCTTGCAGCACCTCCACTAGCAGCAATAAAAAATATCTTCAGGGGAATATACATCATTTTACCATAAAGATACATGCATGCATATGTATGAATGGAGTGCTTCCTTCAGGGTGACTTTTGACATCATTGCAGCACTATTCGCAATAACAAACAAAGACATGGGATCCACCTAAATGCCCATCAGTGGCAGATTAGATAAAGAAAAAGTGTTAGGTCCACGTATACCGGAATACTATACAGCCATAAAAAGAATGAGATCATGTCCTTTGCAGGAACATGGATGGAGCTGGAGGCCATTATCCTTCGCAAACTAACACAGGAACACAAATACCGCACGTTCTCACTTATAAGTGGAAGCTAAATGATGCGAACACGTGGACACGAAGGGAACAACAGACACTGGGAACTACTTGAAGGTGGAGGATGGGAGGAGGGAGAAGAAAAAAATGTCTTCGGAGTCTCTCAATGTCCACTGGAGGGTGGAGTAATCGGGAAGGGGAGCAAAATGACCCCCACTGGAAACCACTGTATCAGGGTATGCTGAGAAAACTCAAAATATTCCAAAATCATTGGTGTGTAAGATGCAAAGTGAGGAAACTGAACAAGGTGAGGGAGGAAAGCTAAAAATGCAGCGCCTGAGGTAGGGAGGGGCTGTTTTTTAGAAGATCCCATATGTTGAATTAAGAGTTGAGATTTTTTTTTCTTTTTTTCTTTCTTTTTTTTTTGAGATGGAGTCTCTCTCTGCTAGGCCGGAGTGCAGTGACACAATCTCGGCTCACTGCAACTTCCACCTCCCGAGTTCAAGTGATTCTCCTGCCTCAGCCTCCCAAGTAGCTGGGATTACAGGCACCCACTGCCATGCCCGGCTAATTTTTGCATTTTTAATAGGGATGGGGTTTCACCATATTGGCCAGGCTGGTCTCGAACTCCTGACCTTGTGATCCGCCTGCCTCAGCCTCCTAAAGTGCTGGGATTACAGGTGTGAGCCACCACGCCCAGCCAAGATTTTTTTTTTCTCTCTAGGCAACTGCGAACTACTACATGGGTTCAGATTTGAGTTTTGGAAAGGTGACTAGTGTGTGTGATCCTTTCATCCACAGCAGCTGTCCCCATCATTCCTCATGTCAATCAATGGCTGGCCTTAAGGCAGGCTTTGCTGGGACATGAGTGCTCACACCTCTGTACACTTCATGTGGCGTGGGGCACTGGTTTATCTCCACAACTGCATAAAGATTAATGACAGCCTTTTTTTGGTCGGGCATGGTGGCTCATGCCTGTAATCCCAGCACTTTGGGAGGCTAGGGTGGGCGGATCACTTGAGGTCAGGAGTTCGAGACCAGACTGGCCAACATGGTGAAACCCCTTCTCTACTAAAATTACAAAAATTAGCTGGGCATGGTGGTGGGCACCTGTAATCCCAGCTACTCAGGAAGCTGATGCAGGAGAATCGCTTGAAACTGGGAGGCGGAGGTTGCAGTGAGCTGAGATTGTGCCATTTCACTCCAGCCTGGGCAACAGAGCGAGACTCCATCTCAAAAAAAAAAAAAAATTAATGATAGCCTTTTTCTGAAACATTCTGCTTCTGGGCCTTGATGAATACATTTTCCAATAATTCCTTTGCTTTTTCTCATCAGGGAATGATGCAGTTGAGGAATAGCACTCATATAAATACTTCTTTGCTTTTCAGAGAGCATACACCGTTCTGAATTACACACTGCAATTTAGAAATTACACTCACATGTGGAATAATATGGTTGGGTGTACTTACTACAGAAGCTGGCATCGGTCCTTCAATTGTTAAAGATCCCTGGGTATTTCTATTATGGTGTAAATTAGCTAGTATTTTCCAAGTTCATTTTTGCTATTTTTATGTCCATTATTTATTTATAAGCCATTAGAGGTATAATGCAGGTTCATGGCTTTACAAGAGAAATGTCTTTTGGTTAACTTGGCACTGAAGGTCTTTGCACAGAAACACAATTTATTTGAAAGCAGTTTGTTTCGAGTTGAGCACAAATACATGGAGGGCGTGTCTTCTTCCTTACCAAATTTTTGCTAAAGGGAGAAGAATCCTGTGAGAATGTGAGAATGGAGTGCTTCCTGCAGGATGGCTTATTTTTTTTTTTTTTTTTTTTTTTTTTAAGGCAGAATCTCACTGTGTCACCCAGGCTGGAGTACAGTGGCGTGATCTCAGCTCACTGCAATCTCAGCCTCCCAGGTTCAAGCGATTCTCCTGCCTCAGTCTCTGGAATAGCTGGAATTACAGGCGCCTGCCACCATGCCCGGCTAATTTTTGTATTTATAGTAGAGACAGGGTTTCACCATGTTGGCCAGGCTGGTCTTGAACTCCTGGCCTCAAGTGATCCTCCGTCCTCAGCCTCCCAAAGTGCTGGGATTACAGGCATGAGCCACCAGGCCCAGCCTAGGAAAGATTTTGACATTATAGGCAATTGGTTCCATTTTATTATGGGGGAACCAAAATATCTTGTGGGCCTATTCCAGTGTGAAGAGATTAAGGCTTGAGAGATGAGATTTGGGTTGTGTATGATGTTTCTAAGACTGTTGGCTGGGCATGGTGGCTCACGCCTGTAATCCCAGCACTTTTGGAGACTGAGTGGGAGGGTCCCTTGAGCCCAGGAATTTGAGCGAAGTCTGGGCAATATAGTGAGACCCTGTCTCTATAAAAAATTTTAGGCCAGGTGCGGTGGCTCAAGCCTGTAATTCCAGCACTTTGGGAGGCCGAGGCAGGCAGATCACAAGGTCAGGAGATCGAGACCATCCTGTGAATGGTGAAACCCTGTCTCTACTAAAAATACAAAAAATTAGCCGGGTGTGGTGGTGGGCGCTTGTAGTCCCAGCTACTCAGGAGGCTGAGGCGGGAGAATGGTGTGAACCTGGAAGGCCGAGCTTGCAGTGAGCCAAGATTGCGTCACTGCACTCCAGCCTGGGCGACAGAGCGAGACACTGTCTCAAAAAAAAAAAAAATTTTAGAACATTAGCTAAGCGTCGTGGTGCATGCCTCTAACCCCAGCTACTCAGGAGGCTGAGGCAGGAGGAGTGTTTGAGCCTGAGAGGCAGAGGTTGCAGTGAGCTGGGATCATGCTACTTTACTCCAGCCTGAGTGACTGAGCAAGACTGTCTCAAAAAAAAAAAAAAAAAAAGACTGAAGCCGTGCTTCCCAAATTTGCTGGATCCCATGAATTATCTGATATGCTTTATTACACATTCTGATTCCAGGTCATCATCCCAGAAGAAAGTCCTGGGAATGTGTATGTTTAACTGGTGCCCCATGCATCTCTTACAAGTGGGCAAGTTTGTGAAGGACTTGGTTGTTGGTCTGAGATTTGGCTCTTCCTTCGAATCGCAGAGAAAGCTTTTTAATATACAGACTGCTGAGCTTCACTTACAATCCCCGGGGGCAGGGCCCTGGAATCTGTATTTTTATTTTTAATTATTTATTATGAGACAGAATCTCACTCTGTCGCCCAGGCTGGAGTGCAGTGGTGCAATCTTGGCTCACTGCAACCTCAACCTTCCAGGCTCAAGTGATCCTCCCACCTCAGCCTCCAGAGTAGCTGGGACTACAGGCAAAACGGCACTACACTTGGCTAATTTTTAAAGATTTTTTGTAAAGACAGTGTCTCATTATGTTGCCCAAGCAGATCTCAAACCCCCAGGGTCAAGTGATCCTCCTGCCTCGGCCTCCCAAAGTGTTGGGATTATAGGCCTGAGCCACTGAGTTCGGCCTTGATTACATTAAAAAAATTGTCATAAACTGCACATAAGATAACATCATTTAACCATTCTGACATGTGCAATTCAGTGGCATTTAGTATATCCACAAGGTTTTGCAGCCATCACCATTATCTAGTTCCAGAACATTTTCATTGCTCCAAAGGGAAACTCCTGCTTATTAAAAAGTCACTCCCCATTCCTCCCTCCCTCAGCCCCTAGCAGGCACTAATCTGCTTTCTATCTCAATGGATTTGCCTACTCTGGAGATTTTATATAAATGGGATTATATAATATGTGGCCTTCTGTGTCTGGCCTCTTTCACTTCATGTAATGTTTTTAAGGTTTATTCATGTTGTATATTACTTGTACTTTACAGATGAGGAAATTGAGGCTCGAGGAAGAGAACTTGCAGGAGTTCAAGACCAGCCTGGGGCTTGGCATGGTGACTCATGCCTGTGATCCCAGCACTTTGGAAGGCCAGTGGATCACTTGAGGCCAGGAGTTCGAGACCAGCCTGGCCAACATGGTCAAACCCTGTCTCCACTAAAAGTACAAAAATTAGCCAGGCGTGGTGGTGGGTGACTGTAATCCCAGCTACTCTGGAGGCTGAGGCAGAATAGCTTGAACATGGGAGGCAGAGGTTACAGTGAGCCAAGATGGTGCCACTGCACTCTAGCCTGGGTGACAGAGCGAGACTCTGTCTAAAAACAAAAACAAAAGCCGGGGCAACATGGCGAAACCCCTTCTCTACAAAAAAAATGCAAAAGTTGGCCAGGAGTGGTGGTGTGCTCCTGTGGTCCCAGCTACTCCGGAGGCTGAGGTGGGAGAATTGTTTGAGCTCAGGAGGTGGAGGTTGCTGTGAGCCGAGATCTTGCCACTGCACTCCAGCCTGGGCGAGAGAGTGAGACCCTGCCTCAAAGGAAAAAAAAAAAAAAGATAAGTAACTTGCCCAAGGTCACTTAAAGCCCAAGCCATCTGATCTGGGCCATTTCTCATATTTATGCCCTTCTGAATTACTCTTGAGCAGGCTGTGCCCTGTGGGAAAAGCTCCTAATTAGATGACCATGTTACTATCCATTCAAGGTTCTTAGTTCAATTCAGTTCTATGTACTATAGAGAAAAGTGATCTGTCAGGCTCTGGGTTTGTCCAGACTTCTAAAAATAAGCCATGTTTCTGGGTCAGCAGCTGTGAGGGCCACATTGAACAGTGACTGCCTTGGACACATTTAGCCCCAAAGCTTTCTGTCCTGACCTCTATTGCGTCCTTAGTTAAAATAACAATCTTCATAGTCTCTAATCCTAGGCCCAGATCTGCAATGTGGAGGCCTAGGAATCTAGGTGTGTAACAAATATCTCAACTGATCCCTAGGGAAGAAGACATGGTCAGGTGGTACTAATTCTTCTTCTCCTTCTTCTTTTGAGACAGGGTCTTGCTCTGTCGCCCAGCCTAGAATGCAGTGCTACAATTATAGCTCACTGCAGCCTGGACCTCCTGGGTTCAAGTGATCCTCCTATCTCAACCTCCTAAGTAGCTGGGACTACCGGCATGCATCACCATGACCAGCTAATTTTTTGTAGTGATGGCATCTGGCTATGCTGCCCAGGCTGTCTCGAACTGCTGACCTCAAGCAATCCTCCTGCCTTAGCCTCCCAAAGCAGGGTTACAGGTGAGAGCCACCACACCCAGCCAGGTGGTACTTTTCTTTTTGAGATAGAGTCTTGCTGTGTCACCCAGGCTGGAGTGCAGTGGTGTGATCCCAACTCACTGCAACCTCTACATCCCAGGATCAAGTGATTCTCATGCCTCAGCCTCCCAAGTAGCTGGGATTACAGATGTGTGCTGCCACACCTGGCTAATTTTTGTATTTTTAGTAGAGATGGGTTTTCACTATGTTGGCAAGTCTGGTCTCAAAATCCTGACCTCAGGTGATCTGTCTGCCTCAGCCTCACAAAGTGCTGGGATTACAGGTATGAGCCACCGCACCCAGCCAGGTGGTACTAATTCTTCACTACTGATGGGGAAACAGATACCCAGCAGAAAGGTGACCGCCCCACAATTTTATATGTAGTCCCTTGGTCTCCTTCTAATGAGGAATGAGGCCTGAGGTTCCAGTATTACTTTCAATAAATATTTATGTTTTATTACCTACTTAGCTCTTTGAAAAATGGTTACATCAAAGGTGTATTAATCTATGAGCTCCTGGCGGACGAGGACAGATTGTTGGAGTGTCCTCCTAGCATGTTAAAAATTAGTGACGATGATAACAACGCTGATGACAATGATGATTAGACTCAGCGCTAGGGCCTGGATCCAGTCCCTTAACTTCTCTGGATGAAGTGTCTTCCTTTGTTAAATCAGGATAATGAGACTCTCCTGCTGTTGTTTGTGAGGCCAATTAACTACTGTCTTGCAAGGACTCAGACCTACAAACACTTTGTAATCTATTCAAATGTAAAAGGCTTGATGAGGACTTTGGTTTGTGAACTTAAGCACACAAAAGCTAGGAAACGCAAAAGTACAGGCCTGCCTTGTGAAGCCGGCTGCCTTGTGAAGCCTGCTGCCAGCTCCATCCTCCTCTGTCCCAAAGTAGTTTTTCTAGTGATTACAATTCTGCAGAACTAGAAACTAGTGGTGCTGCATTACAAACAAGCAAAAACTGTTATGAAATGAGTATAAATTGGCCTTCATCGAGAAATTCTTTTCCATTTATAAATAATGTCATGAGGTGTGTGTGTGTGCACATGTGTTGTGTTATTTGGGAGTTTTTTGTTGTTGTTGTTTGTTTGTTTGTTTTGAGATACAGTCTCGCTCTGTCACCCATGCTGGAGTGCAGTGGAGCGATCTCGGCTCACTGCAGCCTCCGCCTCCCGGGTGCAAGTGATTCTCTTCTCTCAGCCTCCTGAGTAGCTGGGATTATAGGCACCCGCCACCACGCCTGGCTAATTTTTGTACTTTTAGTAGAGACAGGGTTTCACCATGTTGGTCAGGACGGTCTTGATGTCCTGACCTCGTGATCCACCCGCCTCAGCCTCCCAAAGTGCTGGGATTACAGTTGTGAGCCACTGTGCCCGGCCTGGAGTTTTTGTTTGTTTGTTTTTCATTTGTTTGTTTTGTTTTGTTTTGTTTTGAGACAGAATCTTGCTCTGTTGCTTAGGTTGGAGTGCAGAGGTGCGATCATAGCTCACTGCAGCTTCTACCTCCCGGGCTCAAGTGATCATCTCACCTCAGCCTCCCAAGTGGCTGGGACCACAGGCGTGTGCCACCACACTCAGATGATTTTTTATTTTTTGTAGAGATGGGAGTCTCCTTATATTGCTCAGGCTGGTCTTGAACTTTTGGCCTCAAGCAGTGCTCCTGCCTCAGCTTCCCATCTTATCTCATTTAAACTTAAGAACAACACTGTGAGGTAGGCAATGCCTTTATTTCCACTTTATTTTCATTTGTTTGTTTATTTATTTATTTATTTATTTTGAGACAGAGTCTCAGTCACCCAGGCTACAGTGCAGTGGCGTGATCTGGGCTCACTGCAACTTGCACCTACCCAGTTGAAGCAATTCTCCCTGCCTCATCCTCCCGAGTAGCTGGGACTACAGGCCCGCGCCACCATGACTGACTAATTTTTGTATTTTTAGTAGAGACGGGGTTTCACCATGTTGGCCAGGCTAGTCTCGAACTCCTGACCTCAAGTGATCTGCCCCCGCCCCCCCGGCCCCTTCGGCCTCCCAAAGTGCTGGGATTACAGGTGTGAACCACCGCACCTGGCCTATTTCCACTTTATTTTACAGATAAAGAAATTGAGCTCTTGAGATGTGAGGGTTGCCTTATGCAGTCTTCTTAGTTTGTGGTCATTTCAATGACAATCCACCCAGTGTTCCCTTGTGTGAAGGAAACTTCCCCCAGTGATGCTGGTGCTGGGGCCAAAATGACACCAGTGGTTGAAGATTCTGTTCTGGATTAAAGCATGGATGGACCAGGCTGCGTGCTCTCCTAGATACGGGGAACTGATTTGCATTTTGGAGATCTCCAAAGCTGTTTTCTGGGGGAGGCTCACATTTCTTGTGTACTTATGATGTGTCTTGCCTTGTGCTAAGCTAGGCAGTACAACCTAGTGGTTAAGGGTGAGGCTTCCAATCCTGACTTTCTCGTTTACCAAGTTATTTAACATCTCTGTGCCTCAGCTTACTCTTCTGTAAATCCTAGCACTTTGGGAGGTTGAGACAGGAGGATTGCTTGAGGCCAGGAGTTCCAGACCAGCCTGGGCAACACAGCAAGATCTCCATCTCTACAAAAAATGAAAATATTATCCAGGTGTGATGGTGCATGCCTATAGTCCCAGCTACTGCGGAGTCTGAGGCAGGAGGATCGCTGGAGCCCAGGAGTTTCAAAGCTGTAGTAAGCTATGACTGAGTGAGCCACTGACTCTGAGGCAGGAGAATTGCTTGAACCTGGGAGGTGGAGGTTGTTGTGAGCCGAGATTTACATCACTGCACTCCAGCCTGGGTGACAGGGAGAGACTGTCTCCAAAAAACAACAACAACAAAAACACAACCCTAGCAGTATGTCCCATGTGTCCCTCATAGAGTGATTGTGGGGATTAAATGAGTGAATACATAGAGAATTTTTATAGCACTCACATGAGCGACGGCCTAAGGCCACACAGTGAGGAGTGCATGGCTGGCATATGCTTCCAAGTCCTTCCAGAGTTTGCGTTCTTAAACCGCTGACCTTTTCTCCTCTGAGACGGCATACTCACAAGTAGCAACACGCCAAGCCTCTGATGACATCATCTATTCATTCAAACATTGACTGCGTGATCAGAGCGAGCCAGGCCAAGCTAAATGCCAGGAATGAGGTCTCTCACCAAGAAAAAGATGTAGTTCATGCTGTGGGGCCCAGGGCGTGGGGCTTGGCAATTGCAGCGAGAGAGCCTCGTGCCAGGTGACAAGCACCCCAATGTCAGGAAGCCTAGGATGCTTGTGGGCGCAGAAGAGATACCCTCAATGTAGTGTTGGGGAAAGCAGATGACCTTTGAACTGAGCCCTGAAGACGAGTCAGAAGGCCAGCTGGGGGTGCCAAGTGGGCAGAAGGTTTGTGGACAGATCAATCCACTGGTGATAAGAGCCTGGGAGCCAGCGGTGGGTGCTTTAGGAGTCAGGGGAGTCAGGGAGGCTGCTGAGAGGTAAAGCCAGAGAGGGTTGGAGACTGGGTCTGGAGGGCCTGGCGCATCAGCCCCAGAATGCAAGCGGAAGCCAGTAGTGGCCTCCGATCGTATTTACACTGAGGAAAGACTAGGGGCCGGGTGCGGGGGCTCACACCTGTAATCCCAGCAGTTTTGGAGGCTAAGGTGGGCCGATCACCTGAGGTCAAGAGTTTGAGACCAGCCTGGCCAACATGGTGAAACCCCGTCTCTACTAAAAACACAAAAATTAGCTGGGTGTGGTGGCGGGCACCTGTAATCCCAGCTACTTGGGAGGTTGAGGCAGGAGAATCGCTTGAACCCGGGAGGCGGAGGTTGCAGTGAGCCGAGATCGTGCCACTGCACTCCAGCACTCCAGCCTGGGTGACAGAGCTAGACTCTATCTCAAAAAAAAAAAAGAAAAAAAAAGAAAAAGAAAAAAAGAAAAGACTAGGGCCTGTCATGTGGAGACCAGATGGGGAATACAGAGGGGCTGGACACCAGAAGCAGGGAGTTAAGGTAGGGAGGCTGTTACCAAAGCCAGGGCAACGGGCAAGGGGCCTGAATGAAGGAGGTGGTAGTGCTGCTGGGGTTTGGAGAGACAGGCTGGGATTTTAGGACCCTCTTGGCTGGAACAGTGTCATCTGACTTTTTTTTTTTTTTTGAGACAGGATGTTGCTCTCTTATCCAGGCTGGGGTGCCATGGCATGAACGTGGCTCACTGCAGCGTTGAACTCCTGGGCTCAAGTGATCCTTCTGCCTCAGCCTCCCGAGTAGAGTAGGTGAGAATACAGGTGGCTGTGCTTACACATTTTTGTTCCACCACCTTGTGGGCTGTTGTGATGTCTGGGGCTTGAGCTGCATCTGCTGCTCCAACTTAAACAGCAGATTATTTTCTCATTATCCTGTGTTCAGAGAGCATCTCTGCTCCTTTTCTGGAATGTCAGGCTTTGACTCTTTGGTTTCAGGTTTTTTTTCTTTTTTTTTTTTTGAGATAGTGTCTCACTTTCTCTCCCAGGCTGCAGTGCAGTGGTGCAATCATAGCTTATTGTAGCCTCGAACTCCTGGGCTCAAGTGGTCCTCTTGCCTCAGCCTCAGAGTAGCTGGGAATACAGGTAGTCAGGTATGAGCCACCTCATAAATTAAAACATTAGAGGTATGGATGGGCGCTGGGACAATGCCTGTAATCTCAGCACTTTGGGAGGCCGAGGCGGGCAGATCACTTGAGGCCAGGAGTTCAAGAGCAGCCTGGTAAAACCGTGTCTCTACTAAAAATACAAAAATTAGCTGGGCGTGGTGTTGTGTTCCTGTAGTTTCAGCTACTTGGGAGGCTGAGGCATGAGATTCACTTGAACCTAGGAGGTGGAGGTTGTATTGAGCTGAGATTGCGCCTCTGCACTCCAGCCTGGGCGACATGACAGAGAGACTCCGTCTCAAAAAATAAAATAAAATAAAATAAAATAAAATAAAATAAAATAAAATAAAATAAATTTACAGGTATGAGCCACCATTCCTGGTAATTTAAAAGTGTTTTTGTAGAGACAAGGTCTCACTATGTTGCCCAGGCTGGTCTTGATGTCCTGGCCTCAAGCGATCCTCCCGCTTTGGCCTTCCAAGGCGCTGGGATTATAGACATGAGCCACTGCCCTGGCCTCTCAATCGATTTCTGAGTGCCCTGATTCCAGCTCCAGCACTCTCTTTATTCCTCGGGGGAGAAACTTGGCACTTGTTATTCCTATGCCTTCTACACCCCATATTCAGACAACCACCAAGTCATTGTCCTTCCCTACAACTGCTCTTTGAAGACTCCCAGCTGTGTCTGTTCCCACAGTCATAAGTCAGGATCCGTCTGTCCCCGTCACGCTGATTGCTGTAGTGTCTGTCCTGACCGTCCTCTCTGCTGCCTCTTACCTTCTCCAGTCACCCAGCCCATAGAATGGAGTCCCCATCACCATTCTTATCACGCCCTTGCTCTGTTTCAGATTCTGCAGCGGGGCCTGCTTCTTATCAGATCATTCCAGGCTCCCTGTTCTTTTATCAGCCGTCGTACTTATGCCCCACTGCTGCGCAGGGCAGATCTGGTGCCGCTCAGGCCGAAGCCTCTCTGTTCTTGTTATAGCAAGGCCACGTTCGTGCGTTTGCCGGTGCAGAGCAGTTTTGTTGGTCAGACCTACTGACAAAACCCTCCCGGATCATTTCTGGAACACGTCTCCTCCTACTGATTTGAGTCACCTCCTGGGGGAATTTTAAAATTTGAATCAGGAGCACAGAGGGAGAGAGGGAGAGGTCTGGAAGTCACAGTTCTAGCAAAGATGAGTCTGGGCAGATAGAAGTTTGAATCCAAGGTCTTTCTTTGAACACACAGTTCTGAGAGGTGGAGGTGGGGATGACATCAAAATCACAGGCCAAGTGAGAGGGAAGCACTGAGCTGACCTGATGGTTTTGGCATGACTTGGGCAAACGAGCGAGTGGGATTAGCACAGCCGATGAATGCAGTTAAATGCTGTGCACTGTGAAACACACACGGGCATGCAGGTGGCCTGGGAGAGGTGATGAAAATTTGTCACTTGAAAAAAAAAACAACAGCCAGGCGTGATGGTGGCTCATGCCTGTAATCCCAGTACTTTGGGAAGCCAAGGCAGAAGGATCACTTGAGCCCAGGAGTTCGAAACCAACCTGGGCAACAAAGTGAGACCTCATCTCTATAAAAAATTTAAAAAATTATCTGGGCATGGTGACATGCACTATGAGTCCAAGCTACTCAGGAGGCTGAGGCATGAGGATTGCTTGAGCTCAGGAATTTGAGGCTGCAGTGAGCCGAGATTGCGTCACTGCACTTCAGCCTGGATGACAGAGCAAGACTCTGCCTCAAAAAAAAAAAACCCAAAAAAACCCAAAAAAAAAACCAAAAAAAAATTAATCCCCAACGTTGGAGGTGGGTCCTGGCAGAAGGTGTTTGGGTGTTTGGATCATGGGGGGCAATCCTTCATGAATGGTTTGGTGCCCTCCTTAAGGTAATAAATGAGTTCTCAGTCCACTAGTTCCCTAGAGATCTGATTGTTTAAAAGAATCTAAGAGGCTAGGCATGGTGGCTCACGCCTGTAATACCAACACGTTGGGAGGCTGAGGCTGGAGGATTGCTTGAGCCCAGAAATTCAAGACCAGCCTGAGCAACATGGCAAGATCCTGTCTCCACACAAAAAAATTTTTAAAATTAGCCAGGGAGGGTCATGCAGGCCTATAGTCCCAGATACTTAGGAGGCTGAGGCAGGAGGATCACTTCAGCCCAGGACGTCAAAGCTAGAGTAACCATGTTCACACCACCTTGCTCCAGCCTGGGTGACGGAGTGAGATCCAGTCTGAACGAAAAAACCATAAGTGTCTGGCACCTCCTCCCGCCTATCTCTTGCTCCCTCTCTCGTCTCATCATGTGACACACTGGCTCCCCTTTGCCTTCCACCATGACTGGAAGCTTCCTGAGGTCCTCACTAGAAGCAGATGCTGGCACCATGCTTCTGTACAGCCTGCAGAACCGTGAGCCAAATAAACCTCTTTTCTTTATAAATTACCCAGCCTCAGGTATTCCTTTACAGCAATGCAAAATGGACAAAGACACCCCTGCTTCTATCATACAGTTGTGATAACTAATTGAGATACCTATAAAGTACTTAACATAGTGCCTAGAACCTAGTAAATAATAAATGTTTGCTCTTATTAAATTTTAATTATTATAGGTCATTTAGAAACCATGCACTATAAAGTATTTAGAAAGAACTTGGTAGTAATTTTTGGAAAAATCATTTTCTCCAAACACTGTTTAAAACAGCTCAACTTGGGCCAGGTGAGGTGGCCCATGCCTGTAATCCCAGCACTTTGGGAGGCCAAGGTAGGCAGATCACTTGAGGGCAGGAGTTCAAGACCAGCCTGGGCAATATGACAAAACCTCATCTCTACTAAAAATACAAAAATTAGCTGGGCGTGGTGGCATGTCCCTGTAATCTCAGCTACTCGGGGGGCTGAGGCATGAGGATTGCTTGAGCCCAGGAGGCAGAGGTTGCAGTGAGCCCAGATTGCGCCACTGCACTCCAGCCTGGGAGACAGAGTGAGACTCTATCAAATAAATAAAACAGCTCAACTTAACTTAGGTAAAGGACCTAAGTAACTTCAAGAAATTTGTTTCCAGTCTCAGATATTTGCCTCCTCTGTGCAAAGAATGAATATTTGCTGGAAACCTGTAGAGACCACTGGCTGGCAGCTGTTCTGACAGACGGTGAAGAGGTTGGGGGCGGGGTGAGGGACACAGCCAGGTTGGCATTTTGACTCAAAGGCCACGCTCCTACATGAAGCCAACTTATTTCTCTGAAGCTTTTGGTTCTAGCTTGGTCTTTATCTACACCCAGGATTTAAAAAAAAATGAAAAATTAAGAGTTATTTATAACTCACCTGTTTTGCTTCAGCTTTAGAAATAGTAACGGTTAGTGGTTTAGGCTTTTTTTCTCTTTTCTTCTTTTCTTTTTTAGAGACAGAGTCTCACTCTGTCACCCAGGCTGGCATGCAGTGGTGTGAGTATGTTAGCAACTGGTATGACCACAGAGTTCATACTGTTATGGACAAAATTATGTCCTCTCCCCAAATCTATATGCTGAGGTCCTAACCCCCAGTACCTCACAATGTGACTGTATTTGGGGATCGAATCTCTAAAGAGGTGATTAAGTTAAAAATGGGGCCATAGGGTGAGTCCTAATCCAATCTGACTGGTGTTTTTATAAGAAGAGAAGATTTGGACACAGAGACACTGGGGGCACTCGCCCACAGAGGAAAGGCCACCTGTGGACACAGTGAGAAGGCGGCCGTCTGCAAACCAAGGTGACAGGCCTCAGAATGAACCAACAGTGCCAACATCTTGATCTCGGACTTCCGGCCTCCAGAACTGTAAGAAACCACATTTCTGTTATTTAAGCTACTTAGTCTGTAGTATTTTATTATGGCAGCCCAAATGTATTAGCCTGTTCTCACGTTGCTAATAAAGACATATCTGACACTGGGTAATTTATAAAGAAGAAAGGTTTAATGGACTCACAGTTCCACATGGTTGGGGAGGCCTCACAATCATGGCTGAATGCAAATGAGGAACAAAGTCATGTCTTACATGGCAGCAGGCAAGAGGGCTTGTGCAGTACTCCCATTTATAAAACCATCAGATCTCGTGAGACTTAGTCACTACCATGAGAACACAATGGGGGAAACAGCCCCCATGATTCAATTATCTCCACCTGGCCCCATCTTTGACATGTGGGGATTATTACAATTCAAGGTGAGATTTGGGTGGGGACACAGCCAAACCATATCATGAAACAAACTAATGTACGTATCATCTAATTATCGGTCTTGGAGATATATCTGTTTGACAAATGAGGTATATCAACAAAGATTAGACTTTTACTAACAGAAAACACAGAATGTCAGTGGCTTAAACCAATAGATGCTTGTTTATTTCTCACAGAGACAGTGATTACACTGAGAAGGGTTACTGGGTGCTAGATTGGTCTGGTCATCCTGGGAGAAAGCATTTTTGTTCAGGCTTACAAAAACAGATAGGAAGCTGAGTGTGGTGGCTCATGCCTGTAATTCTAGCTGCTTGGGGGGCTGGGGTGGGAGGATCACTGGAGCCCAGGAGTTTGAGACCAGTCTGGGCAACACAGTGAGACCCTATCTCAAAGAAAAAAAAATAGATAGGACTTGATGCCCATCGATTCCATCAGTGAATGAATGGATAAACAAAATGTGGCATATTCATACAATGGAATATGACTCAGCCTTCAAAAGGAAGGACACTGCGACACATGCTACAACATGGGTGAATCTTGAGGGCATTATGCTAAGTGAAATAAACCAGTCACAAAAGGACAAATACAGGATGATTTCTCTTAGATGAGATGCTTAGAGTAGTCAAATTCATAGAGACAGAAAGTAGAACGATGTTGCCAGGGCTTGGGGGTGGGGAGACATGAGGAATTGTTGTAATGAGTATCAATGTCCCATTTTCAAAGATGAAACAGAGTTCTGGAGATCGGTTGCACAACAATGTGAATGTACTTAACAGTACTGAACTATACGCTTAAAAATGGTTAAAATAGTACATTTTACGTTATATGTATTTTACTGCAATGAAGTTTTTGTTTTTTGTTTTTTTGAGACAGAGTCTCGCTCTGTCACCCGGGCTGGAGTGCAGTGGTGTGATCTCGGCTCACTGCAATCTCCGCCTCCCCGGTTCAGGCCGTTCTCCTGCCTCAGTCTCCTGAGTAGCTGGGACTACAGGCGCCCGCCACCACACCTGGCTAATTTTGTTTTTTTTTGTATTTTTAGTAGAGATGGGGTTTCACTGTGTTAGCCAGGATGGTCTCGATCTCCTGACCTTGTGATCCGCCCGCCTCAGCCTCCCAAAGTGCAGAGATTACAGGCGTGAGCCACCATGCCCGGCCTGAAGTTTTTTTTAAATTAAAAGATATAGAGAGAACCTGAATAATTGGAGGAGGAGGATGGGTGGAAAAAGGCTCCTGAAGAGGGTGAGAGAAGATTTTTCCAGGAAAGCTCTCCCACCCATCCCTGCCCATCTCCGTCACTGTCCTTAGCCCTTGTCCTGATTAGTTTGCATCTCAAGGCAGAGACTTTGTGCCTCACATGGACTCTAACATAAAGATAACAAGAATTGCTTGTAATTGAATGGATAGTAAATGAAACCAGGAAGTGCTGAAGAAAAATAGACTCAGATTGAGGCTGCAGTGATTGTGTCACTGCACTCCAGCCTGGGCAACACAGCACGACCCTGTTTTAAAACAACAACAACAAAAACAATAAAAAAAAAAAAAGGAAAAAGAAAAAAAGAAAAATAGCCTTTGGAATACTATGGCCAACTCTGCTGGTTGACCCACCCAACATTCCAGCTTCCTTCTTCCATGCTTGGCTTCACCATGGAACCTAAAAGCAAAATTCTTACTTTCTTGCGTTCTCTCACAGCTAGGGGTAGCCAGGTAGGAAGGTCTGGCCAAGCATAAGTGAGCAGGAACGTATTGGGACACTTTTGAGAGAAAATTTTTCTTTAAAAAGAGAAGCTGACATTGATGTGATGCTTCATTCTGTTTTTGAGCTTTGGAGGCAAATGCAATGTCTGGGGCTAAGGGAATTATTTTGTGACCATGAGGGAAATATCAAGCACACAAGCAACATGTTATTCCTGACATCCCTGAGATGCTGAGTCAATATTAACTACTGCCTATCTCTAGATTTCTTATTATGTAAGAAAAATAAACCCCCTAATTGTTTAAGGTATTTGGTGTAGGCAAAAGGATTCCTAGTGGATACAGATATGGTCCCCCCATTTTGGCCTAGCTAATTCTTATTTGGTCTTCAAGAAGTCAACATAGAAGACACTTGATTTAATCCCCTGTGCTAGGTTCTATGCTAGGTTCTGGACTTTTGATGGCTTCCAGGAAGTCTTCCTGTACCTTCTAAGACTGAGTGAGATGTTCCCTTGTGCTCACGTAACTGCTTATACTAATGCCTGTCATGGTGATATGGTTTGGCTGTGTCCCCACCCAAATCTCATCTTGAATTGTAGCTCCCATAATTCCCATGTGTTATAGGAGGAACCTGGTGGGAGATTATTGAATTATGGGGCAGTTTCCCCTATACTGTTCTCATGGTAGTAAACACGTCTCATGAGATCTGGTGGTTTTTGAAGGGGATTCCCCTTTCCCTTGGCTCTCATTCTCTCGTCTGCCACCATGCAAGATGTGGCTTTGCTCTTCCTTTATCTTCTGCCATGATTGTGAGGCCTCCCCAGCTCTGTGGAACTGTGAGTGCATTAAACCTCTTGCCTTTATAAATTACCCAGTCTTGGGCATGTCTTTATTAGCAGCATGAGAACAGACTAATACACATGGCATTAATCACCTGTATTGTCATTTACATGTGTAGATTCTCCATTTGATGATGAGTTCCTTGAGAATAGAGATCATGAGTCTGAGTCATTTTTAAAACCCCAATGCCCAGGGTGGTGTCTGGCACTCACACAAAAACCACTCAATTAGTTGAATAAATTACTGAATTATTAAAAAAAAAAAAAAGTGCCATTTCCGGTCAGGCCAGGGTTTAAAATGCATGAGAGCCTCTTTTATTAGCTTCTTTATGTGTTGAAGAGTCTCTCTCCCTCTTTCTCTCTCTCTCTTTTTTGAGAGAGGGTTTCACTCCCATCACCCAGGCTGAAGTGCAGCAGCACAATCTGGGCTCACTGCAACCTCCACTTCCTGGGCTCAAGCGATCCTCCTGCCTCAGTCTCCTGAGTAGCTGGGATTATAGGCACATGCCACAGTGTCCAGCTAATTTTTGTATTTTTAGTATGTTGCCCAGGCTGGTCTTGAACTCCTGACCTCAAGTGATCCACCTGGCTCGGCCTCCCAAAGTGCTGAGATTACAGGCATGAGCCACCATGCTCGGCTGAGAGTGTCTCTTTATCACTCTCTCTCCTCTCTCTCTCACACACACACGTACATGCAGGCACATGTGCACACACATGCACATCAGTGAGCGCTTCTTCCATGGGACAGAACTTTGGCAGTGATTACTGTCATGACCTCACCTGAATCAGGCACATGGAATGAGGCTGGGGAGCCAAGGCCCTTTATAAAATTAATTATGAACAGGCTCCGAGAAGCCGACGCTGAGGCACTGGCAGCCGGGTCCTTAGCCTTTTGGCTGCAGGGATTGAACACTGCTGGGAGGAGCAGCGTAGGTAAAAATAAGCTAATTAGGCCTGGCTCATTTGGATGTGCTTTGAGAGTGTCCTGGGTTCCTGCGGTCCATTTGCTGTCTCTGCGCAGTGGAGAGAGGTCACACCCCTGGAATGGGGACCCCTGAGCGGTTTGTTGGGGCTGCCGCCTGCAGGAGGGGAATTCACTGGGTAGGTGAGAGATTTGGAGAGTTCTGTTGGAACACGTTCGTTGTCAGCACAGTTTGGCAGCTCACACGAGGAGGAATCTGCCTCTCTCTGAACTGAAGCTTACTTTAGCAGTTTTTTCATATACTCAGCATCTGGGAAACAGGAGGTCTGTGCTGGACGGACATTTCCAACTTGCACAGAGCAGCAGCATTTCTGCCTAAGACAGAGGCTGTACAGGGCAGTGCTAAGAACCTGCATGTGAGTGTCAGGCAGCCCTGAAGTTGGTCCCTGGGATCTATCACTCACTATGGTGTAGTTGAAGGCAAGTAACTTCTCTCTTTGAGAAATTGAACCCTAGTCGTTCCCTCAAAGCCTGTTTTGAAAATGAAAGGAGTGTAGATTAAAGTGACTGGTACAGCTCTTGGCATGTAGTAGCCAGTATTGCTACATAATCATTATTTTGATAATCATTGTTTATTGCAAAGAACACAGACTGAGTGTGTGTGTGTATATATATAGAAAACATACATGCATGCAAGTTTTTCAACTCCCAGATTTTTAAAAATTTATTATTTTATTTTATTTTATTATTTTTTGAGACAGGGTCTCACTCTGTCACCGAGGCTGGAGTGCAGTCATGTGATCATAGCTCACTGCAACCTCAGCCTCCTGGACTCAAGTGATCCCCTACCTGGGACTAAGGTGTGCACCACTATGCCCAACTAATTAAAAAGAATGTATATATTTTTTTGTAGAGACAGGTTCTCACCATGTTGCCAGGCTGGTTTTGAACGCCTGGCCTTAAGCAATCTTCTGGCCTCGGCCTCCCAAAGTTGCTTGGATTGCAGGCGTGAACCACCACGCCCAGCCTCTGGATTTTAAATATGTACAGATGAAGGCTTTCTTTGGATAATGCTCAGGTCTCCTTTTAGCAGTACGTTTTGACCTAATTGGAGCGCCTATGTATGGACCCAAGCATGTGCCTCATTGCATTTAATCTTCACGAAAGCACTATCAGGTGAGTCCAAATCTCTCCATTTTAGAGAACACAGAGAGGGTGATATTTGCACAAGGCCCTGCAGGATTCACTTCCTGAGGACTCACACCCTTAGCCCTGCCTGCACCACCCTGTCTTCTATAGAGGTGCATTCTCGTCCCCCACCTTTGCTGTGTTGTGTTTGTGTTGTGTGTGTCTTGTTGAATAGACAGGCTTCTTCCTTTTTAACTTCATTTTCTTTCTTTTTTTTTTTTTTGAGACGGAATCTTGCTCTGTCGCCCAGGCTAGAGTGCAGTGGCATGATCTCGGCTCACTGCAACCTCTGCTTCCCAGGTTCAAGTGATTCTCTTGCCTCAGGTTCCTGAGTAGCTGGGACTATAGGCATGCACCACCACTCTGGTCTAATTTTTGTGTTTTTGGTAGAGATGGGGTTTCACCTTGTTGGCCAGGCTGGTCTCGAACTCCTGACCTCAAGCAATGCACCCATCTCGGCCTCCCAAAGTGCTGGGATTTCAGGCATGAGCAACTGCGCCTGGCCCTTTTTAACTTTACTTGAACTGTTGACTCTGCTCATTTGCTGTGCTGCTCCCACTTCTTTAGATAAACCTGTTCTTTTCTCCAAGCCAAGCTGTTTGCACAAAAGCACTAAGGAGCCCAGAGATTGCTGAATATTTAACATTCACAGGCAACATGCCACAGAAACCAGAAACACTTGAAACAGAACCCAGACAAGAGAGTGAGGGCAGGGAGGACTGGAAGGAGGCTCAGAGGATTGCTGGCCAATGGAGGGCTCATTCAGGCACTGCTCATAGGCATGAGGAACCAGCAGTGTGGTTAGCTCAGCTTAGAGAAACACCAGCCAGCACTGTCCTTGTTCACATCTGCCAACAGTAATGGCCTTTGGCAGTAGAGTTTGCAAAACCTCAAACAGAAGAGCTATTACTTTTTTTTTTTCCTCTTTAGACAGGGTCTCTGTTGCCTAGGCTGAAGTGCAGTGAGTGGTGCAATCATAGCTCACTGCAGCCACAAACTCCTGGGCTCAAGCGATCCTCCTGCTTTAGCCTCCTGAGTAGCTGGGACTACAGGCATGTACCACCACACCTGCCTAATTTAATTTTTTTTAATAGAGATGGAAGTCTCATAATGTTGCCCAGGCTGGTCTTGAACTCCTGGCCTCAAGTGATTCCGCCTGCCTTGGCCTCCCAAAGTGCTGGGATTACAGGCATGAGCCACTGCACCCAGGCTTCAGAAGAGCTATTGATGCCAATGAGCCTTTGGCTAGGTGCATGGATCCTAGGGACACATTTAAACAGGTAATGCCTTGGGGCTAGCTCCCACAGTTGAAACCATATCAGGCCAGTTGCTAATTTCTGGCCCTTGACTTTCTCCTTCTTGTGGAAGGTGGATGGCAACTGGGTGTGGTGGCTCATGCTTGTAATCCCAGTGCTTTGGGAGGCCAAGGTGGGAGGATCGCGTGTGCCCAGGAGTTGGAGACCAGCCTGGGCCACATAACCAGACTTCATCTCTACAAAAATAATAATAATTTAAAAAATTCACCAGGCTTGGTGGCACATGCCCATAGTCCCAGCTACTCAAGAGGCTGAGGCAGTAGGATCGTTTGAGCTCAGGATGTTGAGGTTGCAGTGAGCTACGCTTCTGCCACTGCACTCCAGCCTGGATGACAAAGCAAGACCCTGCCTATAAGAAAAATAAGAAGATGGATGGCTGGGAAGGTCCTGACATGAATGGAAGAGAGAAGGCACATGTGGCCACAGCAGAAACCATTTTGAGAAGGGCAGACTCTTTACTTGTGATCTGCATTTGGATCCTAGCTTGCTAGGAGTTCTCATTTGAAGTCAGCTATAAACATTTTTCTTCCTGCTGTAACACACATGGAGTCCATAGTCCATATTTCCTTCTTAATTGCAGACCAAGAGGTATAAATTTGCTGAAGGGAAAATGTAATGCCTATGTATTGAACTGAATTGGGTTGTCAAGTTACATTCAAGAAAGCGTTGTTTAGTGGCGAGCAGGCATGGAAGGCCAGGGTTCTTGGCTGGAAAGGCGAAGGAGGAGAGAGAATCAGAGGAGTAGAAATTCCAGGTACACGGTGCTGCTGTCACTGTCAAATAGCTCATGTGTTTGGGGAGAGAAATGCAGGTTTGAAGTGCAGCACCATTCTGATAACACCTCAAACCCATAAGGAAATGAAAAAAATAAGGAGCTATCTTGGTATAATTTGTTTAATTTTGCATATAATACTCCCCCCTTATCTACGTTTTCACTTTCTGAGGTTTTCATTACCTGTGGTCAACCACGGTCCAAAAACGTTAAGTGGAAAACTCTAGAAATAAACAATTTGTAAATTTAAATTGTGTGCTGTTCTGAGTAGTGGGATGAAATCTCACGCTATTCTACTTTCTCTCACCTGGGATGTGAATCATCCCTTTGTCCAAGATATTTATGCTGTATACACTGTGCCCATTGCTATAGAGAAAAAGAAGTACTATCTGTGGTTCAGTACCATCTGCCATTTCAGGAATCCACTGAGGGTCTGGAAATGTATCCCTCATAGGTAAGAGGGGACTACAGTATTTTAAATGGGAAGCAAGTGTCTTTGATTGACTAACCCTTTTTTTTCCCCAAGAGACAGGGTCTCACTCTGTTGCCCAGGCTGGAGTGCAGTGGCACAATCAGAACTTACTGCAGCCTCAAACTCCTGGGCTCAAGTGATCCTCCTGTCTCAGCCTCCCAAAGTGCTGGGATTATAGACGTCAGCCACCATGCCTGGCCTGGAAATGGTTCTTAATTAGAGGACACATTTTGGATGCCTGTCACACCCTGCTCTTGGAAACAGCACATCTTCTTCACTGTCTCCTACATGAAGTGACTTTGTAAGGATAATTTCAGAGGCTGGAGTACAAAGGGAAAAGTACTTTTCAAAGTACTGGTCTGGTTGACGAACTCTTAAGAAACACTTCCATGAATTGTTTCTTCTAACTAGTGGTTCTCCTGTTGTTTTCTGTTTTGAAGTGGGAAAGAAGTAGTACATGCAAAGTTAACTTGGAAGCAGACTTGCCATCAATAACCAGATGTGATGAATTAAATTGTGGGAGTGAGGGAGTGAGGGCGGAGGGCCAGGGGTTATATTATTGGTAAAAGCTCTTAACTATGTGAGTGGACCACATTTTGAGGCTCTGGCTCATGGAGGGGGTGGAGCATGGAAGCCATTCAGGAAAAAGAGGTACTTCCACGGTGGGAGGCTCTCTTCTGAATACAAGTTGCTGAGAATCCACAGAATGCTTATCCGTGGGGCAATTTCCATACTGTTGGCCTGGGCCACGAAATTTCACCACCAGTGATCAGTTTCAGGATGTCTCAAAGGGTTAGTCTTTTGCTTTCTCATACGTTTGTGATGATTGTGGCTTGTGGTTTCTTCAGCATCTATTGTGAATTTCATGGTACATTGAGCACAACAGTGCCAGGATGATTTTCCACTGAGGTTGTTTATTAGTCTGTTTCGTGTTGCTATAATGCAAAATTGCAACTCCTATAAAGGACTACCTGAGACTGGGTAAAGACAAGAGGTTTATTTGGTCATGGTTCTGCAGGCTGTGCAAGAAGCATGGCACCAGCATCTGCTTCTGGGGAGGCCTCAGGAAGCTTCCAATCATGGTGGAAGGTGAAGGGGGAGCAGGTGTGTCATATGGTGAGACGGGGAGCAAGAGAGGGAGGAGGAGGTGTCAGCCTCTGTTTTATTTTTATTTTTATTTACTTTTTTTTTTTTGAGACAGATTCTCGCTGTCTTGCCCAGGCTGGAGTGCACTGGCACCATCTCAACTCGCTGCAACCTCCGCCTCCCAGGTTCAAGCGATTCTCCTGTCTCAGCCTCCCGAGTAGCTGGGACTACAGATGTGTGCCCCCAAGCCCACCTAATTTTTGTATTTTTAGTAGAGACGGGGTTTCCCCATGTTGGCCAGGCTGGTCTGGAACTCCTGACCTCAGGTGATCTGCCTGCCTCGGCCTCCCAAAGTGCTGAGATTACAGGTGTGAGTCACCACGCCCGGCTGTCAGCCTCTTTTAAACAACCAGATCTTGTGTGAACTCATAAAGAACTCACTCATCACCAATGGGATAGCACCAAGCCACTCATGAGGCATCTGCCGCCATGATTGTTGGTGTTGACCAGATCCCACCTCCAACACTGGGGATCACATTTGAACATGCGATTGGCAGGGACAAGTATCTAAATTATATCAAGTTTTAAGCCCAGCTTCTCCACTGGAAGAGAGAGAAGTGTGTGAAACAGAGAAGCAGAAGGCAGGCATATGGTTGTGTGTAGGGCTGAAGAGACCTTGTTGTGGAGATTCTTTCCCTCCAAACCAGAGTTTTTGGCTTTTTGAAGGAAATAGAGTCTGGGTGAGGTCTTTCTGAATGGGATTTTAAGGCATTCAACCTACGCAGCCCTCAAAATAAATGACAGGGGCAACACCTTTTGGCCTGATCTGATTTCTCCACTGAGTGTAACTGTTTAGCCGCATCCATATGTAGATTTTGGAGCTCCAGTTGAGAAGGAAATACTGAGCATGCTTAAAAATAGTAAGTTGCTCGGGTGACTGTGGGTGAGTGGGAGCTATTGCTGTGTGACAATGTCCTTTTTGTGGGGGTGGGTGACACAGCTGTCCAGTTCCTCAAAAACTACCAATGCAGGGGTTTTTCAAATGGTATTGGATCAGAAGTTATTTGTATGAGCAAACTCTAAGTCACCAAAACTTGATAACTTGTCCATAAACAATGAGGGTTGACCTGCTTTTAGGTGGCTCTTCATTTCAAGAAAGCGGGACTCATCAATCTCTCTGGTTTTTTTCTGTAGGAGTCCAGTAAAGAAGGAACTATTTCAAGGCCACAAAATATCAGAATTAGAAGTCCAGAGCCCTGGAATCTGCATTTTTGACAAACACCCTGGGAACTGCACTTTCAAACACCTCTCTAAACTTAAGCCTAGCCAGGTGCCACAGCATGTGCCTATAATCCCAGTTACTTGGAAGGCTGAGGCGGGAGGATCACTTGAGGTTAGGAGGTCAAGACCAGCTTGGGCAACATAGCAAGACCCCATCTGAAAAAAAAAAAAAAAAGAAAAAAAGGAAACAAAACAAATAAAGCCAAAAACCTATGATTGGCAACAACCAGATTGTTGGAAAATGGGGGGCAGTGCCTCCTTCCAACTGATGGAAAGTGTGGGCAACCAGGGTGTTGAAGGTCAAAAGAGTGAAGGTCATGATCAACTCAGTATACCACTGGAGGCTACGTGAGTAAACAGCAAACTGTTCTCATGAAAGCAGGTTGTTGGCAAACTGACAAACTGCGTCTGCCACCCAGAAGGAATGCTGAGGGCAGTCACGCCCCAGGCGCAAGTGTTTCTTATAATTAGGCACATCTGAAGCCTGTTAGCAATAATGTGAACCTGTGATCAATTACGCAGCTGACCAATCATTACCTCCTGCTCCCTGCTCTTTCTATCCAATAAATAGGAGACTGCCTTTGCTCACTGGAAGCAGGGAGTCCTTCTTTTTCCCCATGTTACCCTTCCTTTAAAATAGTTACTTTTGTTTTAAATTTTCATTTCTGCGTTCTTCCCCCTTCATTCAGTCTCGTAATGATGGTCTCAAGTAGTGCCAGTAGTAACTGCCCTAGTGACGATCTCAAGTAGTAACTGGCAAACCGTGGCACCAGGGCACGGGCATCCTTGACATGCAGCTTTCAGAGAGATCCCCGGCCCTATTTGCAGCGGCTCTTTGGATTTGAGGCCATTGCTTCCAGCTCCTGGAGGAACCTCTCAGAAGTAGACACTGGCAGAGTTCAGGTTCTACATCTAGTTGGAGAGTAGTCACATCAGGAAAATCTATTACATGCATCCCACACCTGGTAAATTGAGTGGTGGGGAGGCGTGCTAGGTAGAGGGGTTCAGAGGAGAACCCTTTGGCCTGTGGAATAAGCTCATATGGGGTTCTAGTATGACTCAGCAAACTCCTGGACGGCATGCCTTACTTTGGTCATAGCTGGGCTTTACATTCCAGTGAGAAAGATAGACACTAAACAAGGAAATACTTGAGTAAGAGTAATTCTGGGCTGGGCACAGCAGCTCACTCCTGTAATTCCAGCACTTTGGGAGGCAGAGTTGGGAGGATCACTTGAGGCCAGGAGTTTGAGACAAGCCTTGGCAAGAGAGCAAGACCCTGTCTCTACAAAAAACTAAAAACAAACAAAAAACTCACGCCTGTAATCCCAGCACTTTGGGAGGCCAAGGCGGGTGGATCATCTGAGGTCAGGAGTTCAACACCAGCCTGGACAACATGGTGAAACCCCCTACTAAAAAAAATACAAAAATTAGCTGGGCATGGTGGTACACGCCTGTAGTCCTAGCTACTCGGGAGGCTGAGGCAGGAGAATCGCTTGAACCCAGGAGGCAGAGGTTGCCATGAGCTGAGATCACACCACTGCACTCCAGCCTGAAAGACAGAATGAGACTCCGTCTCAAAAACAAACAAAAAAAGCCAGTCATGGTGGTGCTTGCCTGCAATTCTAGCAACTCAGGGGGCTGAGGCAGGAAGATTGTTTGAGTCCAGGAGTTGGAGGCTGCAGTGAGCCAAGACAGCACCACTGCACTCCAGCCTGCGTGACAGAGTGAGATCCTGTCTGGGAAAAAATAAATAAATACATACTGGACTGTAGCAAGGGCTAAGGAGAAAATAAAAGTGTGTTAGATAGAGCAAGGGTGATGGGAGGTGGGCAGGGACAACACTACATAGGAAAGAAGGCCTGGTGGTCACAGGTGGCATGTTGAACAGATACTCAAACAAGGGGCTATTCTAGTGTCCCAGTTGCCTTGGGCTCATGCGGACAGTGCTAATCTCCATTTACCACTAATCTTTAGCTCTCTCTGCCCTTGTGTGAAGTACATGCATGCATGCGGGTGTTGAGAGTAAAAATCCTTTGATGCCGAGAAGCCACACAGGCGTGGACCTGCTTCGCCAAGCAGAAAGCGGGAGAGTGACGTGATGTCACGCAGAGCTTGGTCCTGCTGGAGATTTGGGGAAGTCTCAAGGAAAGGTGAGAGGGGGCCACTGCTCCCAGAGAGCTATTAGAATCGTGATCAGACACCCTGGCTTGTCTTTTCGGCTCTGCCGCTTGATAGTTCTCTGCCCCTGGGCAAATCAAAGGACGTCCCCAAGCAGCAGTCCCCTCTGCCTTAGAACAGGAAAGACACCAAGCTCAGAGGGCTGCTTTTATGGTTCAGGGAGCGGGCACGTGCAAAGCTCTTGGCAGAATGCCGGCCTGTAGTAGCTGCGATGTCATCCCTCCCTCCCTCCCTTCCCTCTTTTCTTCCTTCCTCTCTGCTTCCCTTGTCTCCTTTTCCTTCCTTCCTTTCTTCCTCCTTCCCTCCCCAGCAAACCCAGGAAGGCCTGATGACAGAAGAGTCGTAGCTGTTCCTGGTCCCAAATGAGAGGCGGATAGAGCCACCCCCACCCTCTCCCGGTGTTCTGAGGCCTGTTAGGGGAAATCTGTGAAACATCGGACCGCCTGGGTGATTTCGCTTGTGCTTGTCCCTGAAACAGACAAGACATCCTTTTGATTCTGTTTCCTCTCTCCTTTAAAAACACGCAGCACCTTGCAGTTGGACCCAGAGCCTTGTTTGATCCCTGCTTTATCTTTCTCTAGCCTGGGCTTTGGGCTGCCTTATTTGGGATCTCAGGGCAGGAAGAAGAGCTTCTAGGGGGGTGGGGGGTTGGGGGGGACGCGCGAAGCACTCCTCCTTTCCAAAGCAGGGCTGGCGCGCGTGGTTCTTGGCTCGCCGGCAGCATGGATGAGTGAGCTTAGCTGTTTTTGGCAGCGATTTCCTGATTTACTTGGCCTCAGCTGGATCCCTTTATTTTAGCTAAGAGGGCCTGTTATGTCCTCATTTCATGGGGGAGGGGATACATACACATGAGCCTTAGAAATAGTATTTTTTGAGCACCTAATATTTTTGTTTTTCGAGTCCTGATGCTGCACTCTCACCCATGCTGGAGTACAGTGGCACAATCATAGTTCACTGCAGCCTCAACCCTCCTGGGCTCAAGTGATCCTCCTGCCTCAGTCTCCTGAGTAGCTGGGACTACAGGCATGTGCCAGCACACTCAGCTAATTTTTTTTACTTTTTGTAGAGATGGGGGTTCTTACTATGTTGCCCAGGCTGGTCTCGAACTCCCGGCCTCAAGCAATCCCCTCACTTCAGCCTCCCAAAGTGCTGGGAATGCAGGCATGAGCCACTGTGCCCAGCTTGAGCGCCTATTATAAGCCTAGCTCTACACAAAGTAAACCTGTGGAGGTACTAGATATGGGAAAGGCTAGGACTGTGGGTACAAGAGCAGTTAGGAGAGCTTTAAGGGGGAGGAGGACTTTGCTTAGTTGCTAACAAGGTCTAGTTCGCCAAGCACTTACTGAGCATCTATTATGTGAATGGACTATGGCTCCAGCTCCCAAGTAGCTCTTGGTTAAGTGGAAGACAGAGAAAAGAGTAAGAAATCACAACACACCAAGGCAAGTTGTATAAAGGAGGTGTTTTTGTTTTGTTTTGTTTTGTTTTTTTTGATGGAGTCTTGCTATGTTGGCCCGGCTGGAGTGCAGTGGTGCAATCTTGGCTCACTGCAACCTCCGCCTCCGGGTTCAAGCAATTCTCCTGACTCAGCTTCCCAAGTATCTGGGATTACAGGTGTGCACCACTACTCCCAGCTAATTTTTGTATTTTTAATAGAGACAGCATTTTGTCATGTTGGCCAGGCTGGTCTCAAACTCCTGACCTCAGGTGATTTGCCCACCTCAGCCTCCCAAAGTGCTGGGATTACACACCAAGGAGGTTATATGGGGATACCAGGAAGGGAATAACTGAGTAAAGCTGGAAGAGTCCCTGTCGCTCCCTGGCATGGAGGATATGGACATGGGGACATTAGAAGCTGGGGAGAGGGATGGTACAGACAGAGGGTGAGGGCAGAGCTCCTGGGCAGGGGTGAGAGCCAGGGTATTTAGCAAGCTGGCCACTTGCTGGACCATACCCTATAACTTACCTTATAATTGCTGGAGGGGCTGGGATAGTATGAAGCTCTTGGGCTAGTGGCTGTTTACCAATGGATGCCGTGTGTTTGTGTCCTGGTGCGTATCAGTGGAGTGTCAGCCTGCTGCAAGGTGAAAGAGAAATGACCCCAGGGAAAAGTGCTGGTGATGTGGGCTGGCTGAGCCCAGGGGAGTGGTAAAAGATGATGTTGAAAGGTAGGTGAACACTTGTGCACTGTTGGTGGGAAGGTAGATTAGTTCAGCCACTGTGGAGATTTCTCAGAGAACCAAAAATAGAACTACCATTCAATTCAGCAATCCCATTACTTGGTATCTTCCCAAAGGAAAATAAATCGTTCTACTAGAAAGACACCTGCACCCACACGTTCATCACAGTGCTATTCACAATAGCAAAGAGATGGAATCAACCCAAGTGCCCATCAATAGTAGATTGGATAAAGAAAATGTGGTACATATGCACCACAGAATACTATACAGCCATCAAAAAGAACAAAATCATGTCCTTCGCAGCAACATGCATGCAGCTGGAGGCCATTATCCCAAGCAAATTAACACAGACACAGAAAACTAAATACTGCATATTCTCACTTATAAGTGGGAGCTTAAACCTTGGGTACACATGGGCATAAAGTTGGGAACAACAGACACTGGGGACTACTAGAGTGGGGAGAGAGGAAGCAGGCAGGGGCTGAAAAAGTCCTATTGAGTACTGTGCTCACTACCTGGGCAATGAGATCAATAGAAGCCTAATCCTCAGCTGCACACAATGTACCCTTGTACCAAGCCTGCACATGTACCCCTGAACCTAAAATAAAAATAGAAATTAAAAAAAAAGGGTAAGAGGGGACCAGAGCACAAACAGGCTTTTATGCTCAGCTGAGGAGCGTGGCCTTCAACAGAAAGCGGGTGGGAACTGTGGGAAGGTTTCCAGCAAGGGGGGCCCTGGGAGTGGGGGTTGCATTTTGGATGGTTGGCCTTGAGGGTCTGGATGAAGTGAATTGTCCAGGCAGGGAGACCCATTAGGAGCCTTTTCCAGGAATCCTTGAAAGAGGTAAGGAGTCCAACTGAAGGCTTCCATGGTGAGGAGGGAGAGGGGCACGGGTTCAAGAAATATTTACAAAGCGGGGCGCTGTGGCTCACACCTGTAATCCCAGCACTTTGAGAGGCTAAAGTGGGTGCATCACCAGAGGTCAGGAGTTCGAGACCAGCCTGGCCAACCTGGTGAAACCCCATCTGTACTGAAAATACAAAAGTTAGTTGGACATGGTGGCAGATGCCTGTAATTCCAGCTACTCGGGAGGTTGGGGCAAGAGAATCGCTTGAACCTGGGAGGTGGAGGTTTCAGTGAGCCGAGATTGCACTATTGCACTCCAGCCTGGGAAACAGAGTGAGACTCCATCTCAAAAAAAAAAGTTACACACACACACACACACACACACACACACATTTACAAGGGCAAACCCCAGGACTGGTGATTGCTTGGAAGTGCAAAGTGAGGGAGAGGGAGGATTTCAGTGACTCTGGATTCAGGAACGCATAAAAGGTGATGGCAGGCAATGGATCCAGAAAAGAAGGAGCCGAGAGTGGGGTGGATGAAGAGGAACCATAAGGAGGGGTTAGGAGGGGCTTCGGGTGAGCACCCCAGGCTCAGGATGTCTGTGTGTGAAAGTGTGAGCCTGGAGTGTGCTGCGCACAGGATATCCCTTTGAAGTCAAAGTGACGTGGCTACAGGGAAGAAACGGGGTGTCAGTTGGATGTGTGATGAGATGCATCCGTGTCTTCGAGCCTGCAGGAAGGATTTGGACTTGATGGCACCAGAGAGTGACAGGTTGAAAGGGGTGTTAGGATTAGAGCTGTGTTAATATTAAGCTGGCAGCTGAGTGTGGGTCGGGCTGGAGCAAAAGATAATGGAGAGAAAGGCCAAGAAGGAGGCTGATATGAGACCCATGCCCTTTAGGAGTCTGCGGGCACAGCGAGGGTGGGTCACGGGCTGCCAAAAAGAGCAAGGGGGGTGCAAGCAGGCACCCTCACTTTCCTAGAGCATCTTGGCTCTTCTCTGCTCTGTCTTTGGGTTTGGCAAAAGATTTCACTGGGCCTAAGACTTCTGCTGCTAAAATAAAATGTGCAAACCACTGCACTAAGCAAACAGAGGGAAGGCTTATGGGGCAGACATGCAGACAACCTGGAAAAACGATTTAGAAACTTCAAAAATGTGGGGGAGGGTTTGTGTTCTATAGCAGAGTGGTCGCAAAATGCATTTATTCATTAGATTTAAAAATCGTACTTTGAGGCCGGGTGCGGTGGCTCACGCCTGTAATCCCAGCACTTTGGGAGGCTGAGGTGGGTGGATCACTTGAGGCCAGGAGTTTGAGACCACCCTGGCCAACATGGAGAAACACTGTCTCTACTAAAAATACAAAAATTAGCCGGGCGTGGTGGCGCACACCTGTACTCCCAGCTACTCGGGAGGTTGAGACGGGAGAATTGCTTGAATCCGGGAGGCAGAGGTTGCAGTGAGCTGAGATAGCACCACTGCACTACAGCCTGGGTGACAGAGCAAGACCCTGTCTCAAAAAAAAAAAAAAAAAAAAAAAAATTGTACTTTGTGTGTTAAGCCCTAAAGTACAGCAGAGTAACATGAGACTAAATTAGGTCCTCTCATTTTCTCACGTCACAAACATTTATTTTATGATCCGTGTTAGGCACTGTATAAAAATCCAGCTACTTCTTTAAAGGATCTTATTGTTGACAAATACAATCATTCCCCCTTATCCATCGTTTCACTTTCTGTGGTTTCAATGATCTGCAGTCAACTTTGGTTTGAAAATATTACATGGAAAATTCCAGAAATAAACAATTCCTGTTTTTTGTTTTTTAATTTAAGAGATGGGGTCTTGCTACTTTGCCCAGGTTGGTCTCAAGCTCCTGGGCTCAAGCAATCCTCCCACGTTGGCCTCCCAAGTGCTGGGATTACAGGCATGAGCCACCATGGCTAATTTTTAGATTTTTTGTAGAGACAGAGTCTCGCTATGTTCCCTAGGCTGGTCTTGAACTCCTAGGCTCAACTGATCCTTCCACATCAGCCGCCCAAGTAGCTGGGACTACAGGTGTGCATCACCACGTCTGGCTTAATCCATAAGTTTTAAATTGCATGCCATTTTGAGTATTGTTATAATTGTCCTATTTTATTATTAGTTATTATTGTTAATCTCTTACTGTGCCCAATTTATAAATTAAACTTTATCATAGGTGTGTGTGTAGGAGAAAACATGGTACTTTTTATATGGAGTTTGGAACTATCTGAGGTTTCATGCATCCACTGGAGATCTTGGAATGTATCCTTGAGGATAAGGAGGGACTACAGCATGGGAATAGCTACAAGTCAAATACTAGTTAAGTGTGGTAAATGTCATAAAAAGTGAAGAGAGGCCGGGCGAGGTGGCTCACGCCTGTAATTCCCAGCACTTTGGGAGGCCGAGGTGGGCAGATCACTTGAGGCCAGGAGTTGGAGACCAGCCTGGCCAACATGGTGAGACCCCATCTCTACTAAAAATCCCAAAAAAAATTAGCCCAGCATGGTGGTGCATGCCTGTAATCCTAGCTACTCAGGAAGCTGAGGCACAGAATTGCTTGAGCCTGGGAGGCTGAGGTTGCAGTGAGCCGAGATCATGCCACTACACTCCAGCCCAGGTGACACAGCCAGACTCTGTCTCAAAAAAGAAAAAGGTGAAGAGAATGTAGTAAAACTAGAATGTACCAGTCTAGGTAAAGATACAGAGGCCCACTTTAAGGAGATGAGTGCATTCCCTCCAAAACCTGCCAACCAGAGAGTGGCTCCAGTGGGGTAGGTGGAGGTCCCAGAAACAGAACTCCCTGTGAGGGCCCTGGGGAAGCAGGTGGAACTTCGTAGATTCTGAATGTTCAGGCTGTTCTAGGAGGAGATACAAAAGCCTGGGAAGAAAGGACCAGGAAGGGACAATTGCTGGTGGGAGTCACACAGGGTCCAGGTGGGTGAACCGACGAGAAAACAAGAACCAAGCCTGGGCGCGGTGGCTCACGCCTCTAATCCCACACTCTGGGAGGCCGAGGTGGGTGGATCACCTGAGGTCAGGAGTTTGAGACCACCTTGCCCAACATGGTGAAACCCCATCCTTACTAAAAATACAAAAATTAGCCAGACGTGGTGGTGCATGCCTGTAATCCCAGCTACTCAGGAGGCTGAGGCAAGAGAATCGCTTGAACCTGGGAGGCTGAGGTTATAGTGAGCTGAGATCGCGCCAGTGCACTCCAGCCTGGGTGACAGAGTGAGACTCAGTCTCAAAAAAAAAAAACAAAAAAGAAAACAAGAACCAAGAAGAGAGTGGGGTTCACGAAGACAACATGGTTGGCGAACCGTAGACAACACTTGGGTGGGACGCAGGATCTGGCCTGATGACCTGGGTGTACTGGAGGAGTCACTTAGCTGCCTTGGTTTCCCTAATTGTAACAAGGGAGTTTGCCTGGGTCCCCAATAAGTGCCACCTTTTTTCTTCCAGGATCCGTTGTAGACGTAAGAAACACCCTCCCAGCATTTTTTTCCCCTTCATGCCCAGTCCCAGCCCCATTTCTCCCCAGCACCCTAGGCAGCCACTTCCTCTCAGCTGGTGTAGACATGTGAATTGAAATCTCTCTGTGAGTCCTGGACTAAGCAATCCAAAAGGGCTATTTCATAGCATTTCATACACTTCAGGATTCTATAATTCACCAAGGACTGCGGACCTGTGAACTGTCGACATGTTCATGTGCCCTGGGATGCCATTCTTTCCCCTTCTCTCTGTGCCTGGGGAGATGTCAAACATTCATCCAGGTTTGAAACTCAAAGCACCAGCATAGCACAGACCCAAGGTTTCAGGAGGCTTTTAACCTGCAAGGTCGTGTTTTGTGAATTGACTACAGCCACCTGCCCCCAAAGCGAGCTAATGGATATCTTTCTGTTTATGAGATCCCTGATATTTGATGGACACAGAAGCAAAGGAACTGGCGTTTCTTCTTTTATTTTATTTTTTTTTTGGAAACAGTGTCTCTCTCTGCTCTCCAGACTGGAATGCAGTGGTGTTATCACAGCTCACTGCAGCCTCTAACTCCTGGGCTTAAAGAGATCCTCCCACCTCAGCCTCCCCAGTAGCTGGGACTACAGGTGTGCACCAACACACTGGCTAATTTTTATTTTTTTCTGTAGAAATGAGGTCTCACTCTGTTGCCCAGGCTAGTCTCAAACTCCTGGGATCAAGCAATCCCCCCATCTTGGCCTCCCAAAGTGCTGGGATAACAGGCATGAGCCATTGTGCTATGCTAATATTGTATAATAATATTATATGAATGGTGGTGGCTCATGCCTGTAATCCCAGCACTTCGGGAGGCTGAGGCAGGAAGTCGAGGCTGTAGTGAGCTGTGATGGCACCATTGTACTCCAGCCTTGGCGACAGAGTGAGACCCTATCTCCAAAATAATAACAACAATAAATAATACATAAAGATTTATTAATTGAGGGCAGGGAGTGTTTCTTGTTTGTTTCATTTCTCGTGCCCAGCACATAGTAGGTACACAACAACCATGCATTCAATGTCTAACCAGAGAGAACACTGGATTCTGCCTCTCCTCATGCTCCCTGTCTCTGATTCAACTGCATAATTACGAATTGGCAGCAATTTCAATTCTTTCCTCCCCACCTGGGTTTAAACCAACACTAAAAAGTTGTATTTGGTTGACTGTTGTCCTTCCAGGCAGATGAAAGTGGCAATTCAACCCTCTTTTTCTTATCAACCCCTGCATGTGTCAGAGCATATGAAGATGGGATGTGTGGGAGCTCCGGCTCTCTGGTGACTTCTCTCGATTTAATTAGTCTGACCTTCTGTGATAATCCCCCTTGGATGTCCCCGGCTCCCCCTCCATTTCTGTATCATATTCAAGCTTCTGCCTTCATCAGCAAAAGACCAACTGCTCAGCTCAGCCTGTAGCATAATTCACAGCTTGGCTCTCAAAAATGAACTTTAACTCAAATGGAGCTGCTCTTAGCATTAAAATTGGCCTGAGAGAGCTAGGAAAGTTTATCTTGGAGCCAGCATGAGGTCTGTTCCTCCAAGTCAAATATTTCTCTTTAAAACTAGAATGAGCTTTAGTGTGGCACTACCAATGGCTTCCTGAAATATTGGGATATCTTTAAACATTAGCATTTAGTTACAGTGCTGAAGGCTTTCTGGAGAGTTTTAAAGTCTTTTTTTCCCCCTGTTATTCTCCCCTCTGAATAACCAGGATTTTCATATACACTTCCTTTTTATTTCAGGGCATACAATCTCTCTGCTCAGGAGAGAAAAGGCATTAAAACAGCTCAATACTCGGCTAATCAAACAGCTATTTATTTTCAGTCTGTCCTCATAGGATTTTCTGAATGAGGCAGAGAGGCCACTTTAGAATGATCTAGAAAGTCGAAGTGGTACCCCTGGAGCTTCTGGTCTTCAGGATGCTGGGAAAATTCCTGGGAGTTTAATGTTCTCCTTTCAAACCCCCCAGCCCAGCCTGGGAACTGTGTTATTATTCTCTCCAGCTCCTGTTTCTCTCTCACTATTTTGGAATAAAGACCTCGCAGTGTGTGAAGGAATGGCTTCTTTCTCAGCAGCATAAGATTAGATGGAGAAATTTGTAGCATGGATTTATTCAACATTTACTGATACCTATGAGGCCAGGAATAATTCTATCCACTGGAGATACAGAGATGATCAAGGCACAGCCACTATCAAGGAGAAATCCACTGAGTGAAAGAGAAGCACACTTCAACCAAGAGGTACAATTGAGGCAGGTGTCTGGAACCCAGAGCGGGGAACAACCAGCTGTGTTGGGGAGAATGGGGGAAGTTGCCATAGAGAACAGGATACTTGAGCTGGGTGTTTGAGAGTCGATAGAATTTCTACAGTCGCCGCAGTTTGGAGAGAGCTCTCTGGGAAGTGTTATGGCTCTTTGAGGAGGATGTGAATTTGGGATGGCTTGAATACAGGGAACATAGGAGTAGGACATTGGGTGATGAGGCTGGAAGGGTCTTTGGGACCGGATTATAAAAGTTATTTTGGCCAGATGCGGTGGCTCACACCTGCAATCCCAGTGTATAGGGAGGCCAAGGTGGGAGGATCGCTTGAGGCCAGGACTTTGAGACCAGCCTGGGCAACATGGCAAAACCCTGTCTCTACAAAAAATACAAAAATTAGTCAGCCATGGTGGTAGGTGTCTGTAGTCCCAGCTACCCAGGAGGCTGAGGCAGGAGGATCACCTGAGCCCAGGAGGTAGAGGATGCAGTGTGGTATGATCGCACCACTGCACTCCAGCCTGGGTGACAGAGTGAGATGCTGTCTCTAAAAAAGAAGTTTTCTTTACACTGCTCTAAGGAAATAGAGTCTATCCTGTCGAACTGTGGCTATGTCAGATATGAAACTGACAAAGGATATAATCAGGTTAGATTTTTAAAATGGTGATGGACAGTGGTATGACCAAAAGAGGAATGGAGACCAGTTAAGAATGCTGTGACAATAGATTTAGAAAAGAGGCGGGGTGTGGTGGCTCATGCCTATAATCCCCCACTTTGGGCTGAGGCGGGCGGATCACTTGAGGTCAGGAGTTCGAGACCAGCCTGGCCAACATGGCGAAACCCCATCTCTACTAAAAATACAAAAATTAGCTGGGTGTGGTGGTGGGGGCCTGTAATGCCAGCTACAGTGGAGGCTGAGGCAGGAGAATCACTTGAACCCAGGAGGCGGAGGTTGCAGTGAGCTGAGATTGTGCCACTGCACTCCAGCCTGGGTGACAGAGTGAGACTCCACCTCAAAAAAAGAAAAAGAAAAAGATTCAGAAAAGAAATGACAAGAGTCTCAATGAGGTTAATGGCAGCAGAGAGAGATGGGAGGGAGTTTTCTGTAGCTGCCAATTAAGATCACCATTCAGTGGCTCAGAGGGTGACATTGGTGGCCATCAAACACTGTGGCTGCTGAAGGGCTATGAGTCCTCAGGAGTGATGCTGGGAGCTCACTATCACAGCAAGTGTGTTGGGGTTAAAGGCTGTTGAGATTGTTCTCTTCTGTGGCAGAATATTTACTTACTGTTCCTTCCTTTTTTTTTGGAGACAGGTCTTGTTCTGTCGTCCAGGCTGGAGTGCAATGGGACAATCATGAATCACTGCAGCCTCTAACTCCTAGGCTCAAGTGATCCTCCTGCCTCAGCCTCCCCAGTAGCTGGGACTACAGAAATGAGCCAGCATGCTTGGCTAATTAAAAAATACATATATTTTTTGGTAGAGCTGGGGTCTCCCTATGTTGCCCAGGCTGGTCTCAAACTCCTGGCCTCAAGTAATCCTCCTACCTCCCGGGGATTACAAGTGTAAGCCACTGCACCCAGCCCATTGACTGCTCCTTGAATATCCCTGTGTTCACCCACATTTTCCCAGCCCCCTGCAGTTAGGTGGGGCCATGTGAGTATTTCTGGCCAGGGCTTATAGGCAAAAGTGATTTATGTTGGTGCTAGTTTGAAGCATTGAAGAGCTGGCTCTTCCCTTGCCACTGTGACCTGGAAGCCATGTCTTCTGGATGTGTAGCAGTAAGATGCAAGTCCTTGGACCCATGAGTCACCACTTGAAAGCAAACCGCCCTGGGGACTTACTAGATCTACAGTGAACTTTGCATAAATGAGAAATGAATTTTTACTGATAAGTCGCTGAGTTTTTCAGTCCCTTTTTTTCGTTTCGTTTTTTGTTGTTGTTGTTGAGAGTCAGGCTTTCTCTCTGTTACCCAATCTGGAGTGCAATGGTGTGATCATAGCTCGCTGCAGCCTCAAACTCCTGGGCTCAAAAAATCCTTCCACCTCAGCCTCCCAAGTAGCTGGGACTACAGGCACATGCCACCATGCCTAGCTAATTTTTAAATGCCTCATAGAGATGGGGTCTTGCTATGTTGCCCAGGCTAGTCTCGAACTCCTGGGCTCAAGCAATCCTCTTGCCTCAGCCTCTCAAAGTGCTGGGATTACAGGCATGGGCCACCATGCTCGGCCTTTAGGGCTCTTTTGCAACACAGCCTAACCTATCTATCCTGACAAAAATACTGCCTTCTTCTCTAAGGCTGGTGAGGCCTGGGGAGCTGGTATGAGGCCAATATCTCTGACTGCAGGTTATTTTAGCTTCTTTACCACAAGCTGATGCATCAGAAAAGTGTCTGGAAAGAGCCACATGGCAGAGCTATGTTTATCTGCTTCAGAACACTCTGGTTCCCCTTGGCTGAAGAATATGACAGTTTTCTCAAGCAGGCAGCCCCTTGGGAGATTAAAAAAATGATTATATGGTGAAATGCCAGAGTCCTTCACAATGCCAGAGAGATTGACAGCAATTCTTAGTACTCCGGGAGTATGTGTCATCCCGAGAAAGCATAAATGTATTACAAGCCTCTGGGGGCAGCATGAAAGCTTCTCTGGTCATCAATAGTATATGCCTCTTGTCAAGCCCTGAGGCAGAGCAGGGGGCCTATGTGGGAAGGGGATTCATAATATGTTCTGGAAGAGGAATGGTGAAAGAATCTGGGGGTGTTGGGCCTGGAGAGGAGAGGACTTCGCGAGGCAGGGGGTGAGGGGTGGGTTACATGACTGGGTCTTTAAAAATTCAAGGGCTGTGATGTGAAAGAGAGAGCAGATTTGCTCTTGGTGGCCCTGTGGGGCAGAGTCAGACCAATGGAGGGATCTTACACAGAGACAGATTCCAGCTCAAGAGAAGGGTAAACATGCTACTGATGGAGATGTTGGAAAGTGGGTTGTTAGGGCTGAATCAGTGGGTGGCAAGTTACCTGTCATTGAAAGTAATTAATTACCTGCCATCCCAGCACTTTGGGAGGCAGAAGGGGGAGGATCACTTGAAACCAGGAGTTTGACACCAGCCGGGACAACATAGGGAGACCCCATCACTACATGAAAAAAAAATTAGGAGGGCATGGTGGCACATGCCTGTAGTCCCAGCTGCTCAGGAGGCTGAGGCTGGAGGATCACTTCAGCCCAAGAGCTGGAGACTGCAGTGAACTATGATGGCGCCACTGCACTCCAGCCTGGGTGAAAGAATGAGACCCTGTCTCTAAAAAAAAAAAAAGAAATAAAAATAAAGAGCTTAATTATAGGCTGGAAAATCACTTGGTAGAAAGGTTGCTGCAGGAAAAGGGAGAAGTGAACTACACACAATCCTGGGTTTGAATACTTGATCTTCCACTTCAGCTTTTTCCACCCCAAGGCTGTGTGATTTGGGGCCAGTCAAGTGACATTTCTGAACTGGTTTCCTTAATTGTGAATAATAAAAGTCCTGCCTCCCAGGAGTATGGCAGATATATGAAGTGAAATATATTTACAAGCTGATTTTGAGAAATATTGATAATAATAACAACATCACCATCGACAAGCTCCACAATAGAACTTCACATTTCTAGGACACTGATTCTGTGCTGGGCACCATGCTTTGTAAATGTCATCTTATCTGACACTTATGATAATCACGTGAGATAGGTACGATTATTACCCCCATTTAACGCATGAGAAAACAGACGGCTGGAGTGATTGGTCCAAGGTCACACAGCTAGAAAGTGGTGAAGTTAGGATTCCAATCCAAGTCTTCCTGGCTCTGGAGTCTAAATGCTTAATTATTCAACTTGTTATAGCTCTTCAAGATCAACATAGAAGGAGCATGTATTAGTTCATTCTCACACTGGTATAAAAAACTACCTGAGACTGGGTAGTTCATGAAGAAAGGTTTAATTGCATTACAGTTCCACAGGCTGTACAGGAAGCATGGCTGGGGAGGCCTCAGAAAACTTACAATCATGGCGGAAGGTGAAGGGGAAGCAAGCACATCTTCACATGGTGACAGGAGACAGAGAGAGAGAGAGCACAAAGAGGGAAGTGCCACACACTTCTAAACAACAACAGATTTTGTGAGAATGCACTCACTATCGTGAGAACAGCAAGGAGGAAATCTGCCCCCATGATCCAGTCACCTCCCACCAGGCCCCTCCTCCAGCCCTGAAGATCGTAATTCAACATGAGATCTGGGTGGAGACACAGAGAAAAACCATATCCGTGCATGTGTGGTTTCTCTGGATACTATAAAGAATCAAGGTTTTATTTAAAGAGGCACATCATTTTATGGGCAATTGGTCTTGACGAGATTGAGCTTTCTTTTAATACTATGATTGTAAGCAGACTTTAATGGTGATCCAGTCCATTGATACAGTTTGAATATGTGTCTCTTCTAAATCTCATGTTGAAATGTAATCTCCAATGTTAAAAATAAAGCCTGGTGGGAGGTGTTTGGGTTACAGGGGTGGATTCCTCATAGCTTGGTGCTGTCCTTACCATGATGAGTGAGTTCTCATGAGATCTGGTCATGGAAAAGTGTGTGGCACCTCCCCATCTCTCTTGCTCCTGCTATGTGACGTGACTACTCCCCTTTGCTTTCTGCCATGAGTAAAAGCTCCCTGAGGTCTCCCCAGAAGGAGTGCAGATGCCAGCACCATGCTTCCTTTACAGCCTGCAGATCCATGAGCCAATTAAACCTCTTGATAAATTACCCAGCCTCATGCATTTCTTTCTAGCAATGCAAGAATGGCCTAGCACATCTATCGAATCCATCGAATCCCATGGAATCTGTGGAGGGAAGTGCCTCGCAAGCACTTTGATCTACAAAGCAGTGCCTTTCAGAATTTATTTCAGTAACGGGGCACTGAAGAAGCATTAACTGTAGCATGCAAGTAGGCCTGTAGCATGCAAGTAGGACTTGAGAGAGGAGAACAAAGGCAGCTTAAAGTGCAGGTGGAAGAAGCGCTCACAGGCTGCATGGGATGTAGCTGTGTCCACCCAAAGAGTGACTAAGTCTTAAAGTAGACACCTAAGTGTACACAAAAATTAGACAAGATTTTGTAAACCAAGGTAGATATGAGCCTCTCACTTGCCCATTAGTGAGACCCATATAGGCAGAGGGAGAAGAAAATAAAGACCAATAGAGCAAACTGCTTTATAAGAATGATTATTGGCCAGGTGCAGTAGCTCACACCTGTAATCCCAGCACTTTGGGAGGCCGAGGTGGGCGGGATCACCTGAGGTTGGGAGTTCAAGACCAGCCTGACCAAGATGGAGAAACCCCCCTCTCTACAAAAAATACAAAATTAGCTGGGTGTTGTGGTCAAGCCTGTAATCCCAGCTACTCGGGAGGCGGAGGCAGGAGAATCGCTTGAACCTGGGAGGCGGAGTTTGCAGTGAGCCGAGATCGCGCCATTGCACTCCAGCCTGGGCAACAAGAGTGAAACTCTGTCTCAAAAAAAAAAAAAAAAAAAGAATGATTATTTTAGGCCAGGTGCAGTGGCTTATGCCTGTAATCCCAATATTTTGGGCGGCTGAGGCGGGAGGATTGCTTGAACCCAGGGGTTTGAGGGTGCAGTGAGCTATGATTGCACCACTACTGCACTCCAGACTGGGCAACACGGCAAGACTCTGCCTCAAAAAAATAAAAGAGAATAATTATTTTAGATTTTTAGAGCCCTAGTCTAGAGAAATTAGACTTTATAAACACACACACACACAAAAATTGCATTTTTTTTTTGGTGGGGGGTATTAATTTGCATTTCCTTATATAATGAGGTTTTAGACTATCATAGAATTCCCTGAGGTTGCCCAGCCTCCCTCTCTTCTTTGCTTCCTTCTTAATCTTATGAAAATGCTCAAAGATACATGAAAGTAAAGAGAAAAATATAATGAACCCAGATAAAGAGTTCCTTTCAATATCTTTTCTTTGGCATATTTGAAATAATTGCCTATGAAGTTTAGGAAGATTTCATTTTGTGTAAAGTGAAGCATAAATATATTTTATAAAATTATCCTCAGGAGATATGTACCCATGATAAAACTGTAAAGATCTTCTCCTAACCTAATATAAATCAGTAAATCTAGTAGAAGAGCAATATCAGAAAGTTTCTTTCTTTACACCTGCATTTAAAAAATCTGCCCTTCATGAGAATTTGAAGCTAAGGAGAAATGCTAAAAATACTTGTTTAGGCTAATATTTTTGGCCAGTTTGTTATGATAGAAGACATAGGATGCAACTGATCAATTATTTCAGTGAAATAATCACATTGATGGATTTTTTTCCCCCACTAAGTCAACTGATGCTTTCACAAAATCAACCTATCAACGTTTTTGTTTGTTTGTTTTAAATTGAGACAGGGTCTTTCTCTGTTGCCCAGGCTGGACTGAAGTGGTGCAATCATAGTTCACTGCAGCTTCCAACTCCTAGACTCAAGTGATTCTCCCACCTCAGCCTCCTGAGTAGTTGGGACTATAGGTGTGTGACACTATGCCTGGCTGATTTTTTTTTTTCTTTCAGAGATGGGGTCTTGCTATGTTGCTTAGGCTGTTCTCCAACTCTTGGCCTCAAGGGATCCTCCTGCCTTGGCCTCCCAAAGTGCTGGGATTACAGGAATGAGCCACCATGCTTGGCCAGAATCAAACTTTTAAAGCATGACTTAGACACAATTTTAGCCCAGTGCTGTATGGACCAGGAAGAGGAAGGAAGACATATTTGGAGTGGAGGAGGAATGTTATGACTGGGGTTAGTGGTTATCCAGGAGGCTCAGGCAGGGTGAACAGGATAACCTGGCCTTTGGGTCTCCACCTGTGAGGAGCTCCAAAGGCAGAAATAAATTTCTGGAGCTTGGCAGATGGTAGTGAAGAGATGAGCATGACTCATAGTTGAAGCGTTGAGTGTTAAATTGCTGCTTCTGAGGGGCCACTGGAAGGTGGTTGGAGGCAGAAGATGAAGGGATCAAATCATTCTATTATAAAGACGCATGCACACATACCTTCACCATAGCACTATTCACAATAGCAAAGACGTGGTTCAATCTAAATGCCCATCAGCGATAGACTGGATAAAGAAAATGTGGTACATATACACCATGGAATACTATGCAGCCATAAAAAAGAACAAGATCATGTCCTTTGCATGGACGTGGTTGGAGCTGGAGGCCATTATCCTTAGCGAACTAACACAGGAACAGAAAACCAAATATCGCATATTCTCATTTATAAGTGGTAGCTAAATGATGAGAACACATGGACAAATAGAGGGAAATGGCACACACTGGGACCTTTCAGAGAGTGGAAGGTGGGAGGAGGGAGAGGATTAGGAAAAATAACTAATGAGTACTAGGCTTAATACCTGGGTGATGAAATGATCTGTACAACAATCCCCCATGACACAAGTTTACCTATGTCACAAACCCATACTTGTACCCCTGAACTTAAAATAAAGGTTAAGACCGGCCGGGCACGGTGGCTCATGCCTGTAATCCCAGCACTTTGGGAGGCCCAGGCGGGCGGATCATGAGGTCGGGAGATCAAGACCATCCTGGCTAACCCTGTCTCTACTAAAAATACAAAAAATAGCCGGGCGTGGTGGCAGGCACCTGTAGTTCCAGCTACTAGGGAGGCTGAGGCAGGAGAATGGCGTGAACCTGGGAGGCGGAGCTTGCAGTGAGCCAAGGTGGCGCCAGTGCACTCCAGCCTGGGCAACAGAGCGAGACTCTATCTCAAAAAATAAATAAATAAATAAATAAATAAATAAAAATAAAATAAAATAAAGGTTAAGATCCCCCCTCCACAAAAAAACCCCACAAAGTATTATCAAGAAAGAGAAGGTGGTAAGTTGCAGGGACTCATGCCTGTAATCCCAGCACTTTGGGAGGCTGAGGTGGGCAGATTGCTTGAGGTCAGGAGTTCGAGACCAGCCTGGGCAACGTGGCGAAACCCTGTCTCTACAAAACATACAAAAATTTGTTAGGCGTGTTGGACGAAGGTTCAGGATGAAGTTAGTGAACCAGGCGAAGGTGTCAGAAATCTGTTCTTGGTGTAGCTGTTTCCATCGTAGGCTAGGGCCACTGCAAATGTGGAGATACTGAAACAGTGGTAGATTTCACCTGTATGGAACTATCTGGGGGTACTGCATAGAGCATGGTTCTCACACTGCAGACCGTTAAAGCCCCTGGGGGGCTTTTAAAGATCCCCATGCCCAGGCCACGTCAAAACAAATCAGAATCTCTGCAGGGGCACCCGGGCATCAGCACTCTTTAAAGTTCCCCAGGTGATTTCAACGTGCAGCCACATTGAGACGGAGTGGCATAGCGTTAAGAGACCGGGCCTGAAGGCACCTGTTCCATGCTGGCACTAGCACTTTATGAATTATGTGATCTTGGACACATTGCTTAACTTCTCTGAGCTTCAGTTGTTCAGCTAGAATTTAAAGCGGTTAGACTGGCCAGGCGCGGTGGCTCATGCCTGTAATCCCAGCACTTTGGGAAGCCGAGGTGGGAGGATCACTTGAGCCCAGGAGTTTAAGACCAGCATGGCCAACATGGTGAAACCTCGTCTCTACTAAAAATAATAAAAATTAGCCGGATGTGGTGGTGCACACCTATAATTCCAGCTACTCAGGAGGCTGACGCAGGAGAATGGCTTGAACCCGGGAGCCAGAGGTTGCAGTGAACTGAGATCGCGCCACTGCATTCCAGTCTGGGTGACAGAGCAAGACTTTGTCTCAAAGAATAAAAATAAATAAATAAATAAATAAAGGAGTTAGGCTAAACGATCTTATTGGTGGTTTAAAAAAATGGCCACAAAATTCTTTGAGAGGTAGGGTCTCTGCCCCTCCCATGGAATCTGGACTCTGGGACTGCTTGGTCAATAGAAAACGGCAGACGTGATGCTGCTCTGGATTCCAGTATCCGTCTTCAGAAACCAACAGCTTCTACTTCCTGCCTTGTGGGACACTTGCTTCTCGAAAGCAGCCACCAGGCTGAGCAGCCCAGGTCACATGGAGAGACCGTGTGTAGAGAGTGACGTGAGTGCAATAGCTTTAGATGATATCAGTCCCAGCCATTGAGTCATTCTCAGCCTTTGAGCCTTTGTAGCTGATGCCTTGGATAGACACGGTAGAGCAGAGACAAGCTGTCCCCATGGTGTCCTGCCCAAATTCCTCACCCACTGTGTCCATGAGCAGAATGAACTTGGTATTTTTCTTTGTGAAGTTTTTGGGTGGGTAGTTATGCAGCAAAGATAATTACAACAATCTTTAACCTGCACATTTAAGGAGTATTACAGAGTCATAGTATAGGGGAATGTTTGAGAGGGTAAACTCTGGAGGCAGACAGTCTAGGTTTAAATCCTGGTGTCATTTTTCTCTAGCTGTGTGAATTTGGATAATTACTTACCCTTTCTTTCTTTCTTTTTTTTTTTTTTTGGAGAGACATGATCTTGCTCTGTCACCCAGGCTGGAGTGCAGTGGTGCCATCATAGCTCACTGCAGCCTCCAACTCCTGGGCTCAAGGATCTTCCCACCTCAGTCTCCCAAGTAGCTGGGACTACAGGTACACACCACCATACTTGGCTAATTTTTAGATTTTTCTTTTTGTAGAGATAGGGAGGAGGGGGTCTCCCTGTGTTGCCCAGGCTGGCCCCGAACTTCTGGCCTCAAACAATCCTCCTGCCTCAGCCTCCCAAAGTGGTGGGATTGCAGGTGTGAGCCACAGTACCCAGCGCTACCTACCCTTTCTAGGTCTCTCTTCCTCCATCTGAAATGGGATAGTAGTCATTTAAATCATAGGGTTGTTGTGAGGATTAAATAACTTAATATTAAGGTGTTAATATTAATGCTTAATCTGGGACTTAAGGAGTGAGTCTGCAGTGATTCTGAGAATGATGGTGATGAAGAAGGTGGCTCAGCCTTGTGTGCTCTGTAGCTTGCAAGATGTTTGGGGGTGGCCTGGGGTGGTGGGGGCTGCTGCATAAACTGAGCGTGATGTGCATTTGCCTGGTGCGTGTTCCACGTTGCTAAGTACATGCAGAGATACACATTGTTCTTAACGATTCAGCAGGTGTTCAAAGGCACCTTGGGAGTGTGTAGCATGTCTCTGGACCTGTCACTGTCACATTGCTCAGAAATTGGATTCTGCAGGGTGGAAACATGTGGCTTGTTGGCAAGGCAACTGGTTCAGAGCAGGGACATTCCCAGGCTAAGAGAGTGCGCCTTGTCCATTGGGTTACAGCCCTCATAAAAGCCTGTTTGAGTGTTTGTTTGTTTGTTTTGATATGGAGTCTTGCTCTTTCACCCAGGCTGGAGTGCAGTGGTGCAATCTCAGCACACTGCAACATCCGCCTCTTGGGTTCCAGCGATTCTCCTGCTTCAGCCTCCCGATTAATTGGTGTTTGCATTCTTTTCTGGATGCTCTGAGACATCGGACCACCGCGAGTGGTGAGGGGAGGATGGCTCCAGCTGCGCTCCTTTCTTATACACCCTGGCTGCTAAAATCAAGCATCAGACCCACAAAGTGTGGGAAATGCTGGACCTGGTGGAGGAGGGAGGCCACGCAGCCCCGAGCACTTCTGACTTTGGTCTTTTTTGCCTCCACATAGATGGAGACCTGGGAGAGGGTTTGTCTGTAGTTCTGCATTTGAGGTCATCAATTTCCATTTAAAAACCAGAAGTGGGCTGGGCTCTGTGGCTCATGCCTGTAATCTCAGCACTTTGGGAGCACCAGGAGGGTGGATTACCTGAGGTCAGGAATTCGAGACCAGCCTAGCCAACATGGTGAAACCCCATCTCCACTAAAAATACAAAAAGTAGTCAGGCATGGTAGTGGACCCCTGTGATCCCAGCTACTTGGGAGGCTGAGGCAGGAGAATCGCTTGGACCCGGGAGGTGGAGGTTGCAGTGAGCCGAGGTCGCGCCACTGCACTCAGCCTGGGCGACAGAGTGAGACTCTGTCTCAAAACAAAAAACAAAACACAAAACCAAAAAACCCAAAAACAATCTTTGTCTTTTTGAGCTCCAGTCAGGAGAGACATAGATAAAAAATAAAATGTGGTTTATTAGTGATAAGTGCTGTGTAGAAAATAAAGCAGGGAAGAAAGATGGAAACTTACAGAGTCGGAGACTGTTTGAGTTTTAAATACCACGCAGGGAAGACCCTGATGAGAGGGTGACGTTTGAATCAAGTCTTGAAAGAGGTGAAGAAGTGAGCCATGAAGTTGCCTGGGGGAAAAGCCTTCTGTGTAAAAGCTAGCAGCCCGGGTAACTGCCCAGGGAGGGTGCCTGGTGTGTTTGAGAAAACAGCAAGGAGGCCGGTGTAGCTGGCCTGGTACGGGTGAGGGTGAGAAGAATGGGAATGAGGAAACTGTGACTTCAGGAACAGATCATCTACAACCTTGTGGGTCATTCCAAGGACTGTGGCTTTTACTCTGAGTGAAATGGGAAGCCCATGGAAGGTTTAGAGCAGCAGAGGGATAGGATCCCATTGAATTTGTAAAAATTGAATTAAAAAAATTAAAAACACACCACGCTGGGAGGCCGAGGCGGGTGGATCATGAGGTCAAGAGGTCGAGACCATCCTGGCCAACATGGTGAAACCCTGTCTTTACTAAAAATAAAAAAATTAGCCAGGCGTGGTGGCGGGCACCTATAGTCCCAGCTACTCGGGGGGCTGAGGCAGGAGAATCGCTTGAACCCGGGAGGCAGAGGTTGCAGTGAGCCGAGATCGTGCTATTGCACTCCAGCCTGGCAACAGAGTGAGACTCTGTTCTCAAAAAAAAAAAAATTAAAAAGAGCTTTATTGAGATAAAAGTGACATAGGGTAAATGACACTTATTTATTGCTTTTTTAAGTTGTAGATCTTTTTTAAGCTGTAGATTTAATGGATATAACTTGATGTGTTTGGAGAAAAGTTTACACCTCTGAAGCCATGAAACCATCATCACAATTAATGCTGTTCAATGTATCTATCACTTCCAGTACGTTTTCCCTCACCTCCCCTTCCTTGCCCTGCCCCACTGTAGGCTATACACATTTCAAGTGTGCAATGTGGTAATTTAAAAAATGTGTAGGCTGGTTGTGATGGCTCATGCCTGTAATCTCAGCACTTTGGGAGGCCAAGGTGGGCGGATCACTTGAGGCCAGGAGTTTAAGACCAGTCTGGGCAACATGGTGAAACCCCGTCTCTACTAAAAAAATATATAAAAATTAGCTGGGCCTGGTGGCACATGGCTGTAATCCCAGCTACTTGGGAGGCTGAGGCAGGAGAATTACTTGAACCCTGGAGGTGGAGGCTGCAGCGAGCCGAGATCTCACCACTGCACTCCAGCCTGGGCGATAGAGTGAGACTCTGTCTCAAAACAAAGACAACACAAAAAATTTAATTGTGGTAAAATACACATAACATAAAATTTACCATCTTTGCCATAGTGTAGTGTGTAGTTCATTAGCATTAAGACCATTCACATTCTTGAGTAACCAATCTGCAGAACTTCATTTTGCGAAACAGAAACTCTACACTCATTAAACAACTCCCCATTGTCCCCTCCCCGAGCCCCTGGCAAACACCATGTAACTTTCTGTCTCTATGATTTTTTTTTTTTTTAGACAAAGTCTTGCTCTGTTGCCCAGGCTGGAGTGCAGTGGTGTGGTCTCAGCTCACTGCAACCTCTGCCTCCCAGGCTCAAGCAATTCTCCTTCCTCAGCCTCCTGAGTAGCTGGGATTACAGGCACGCGCCACTATGACCAGCTAGTTTTTGTATTTTTAGTAAAGATGGGGTTTCACCATGTTGCCCAGGCTGGTCTCAAACTCCTGACCTCAAGTGACCCGCCCACTTTGGCCTCCCAAAGTGCTGGGATTACAGGCATGAGCCACAGTGCCTGGCCTGTCTCTGTGAATTTGACCACACTAAGTACCTTGTATAAATGGAATCATCCAATACTTTTTTTTTTTTTTTTTTTGAGACCAAGTCTCACTGTGTCGCCCAGGCTGGAGTGCAGTGGTATGAGCATAGCTCACAGTAACCTCAAACTCCTGGCCCAGGGGATCCTCCCGCCTCAGCCTCCTGAGTAGCTGAGACTACAGGCACACACTATCATGCCAGCTTATTATTTTATTTTATTTTCTGTACAGATGAGGTCTTACTACGTTGCCCAGGCTGGGCTTGAACTCCTGGCCTCAAGTGATCTTCTTGTCTTGGGCTTTCAAAGTGCTGGGATTATTCACGTTGAGCATCTTTTCATGTCCATATCTCTTCTTCAGTAAAGTGTCTGTTTAAAGTGTTTGCCAGTTTTTAAAATTTGGATTGCTTATCTTCTAATTATTGAATTTTGAGGGTTTTACAGTTTACTCTGGATCCAAGTCCTTTGTCAGATACCGGTTTTGCAAATATTCTCCTCTGGTCTGTGACTTGTCTTTTTATAGTTTTTAACAGCATCATTTGAAGAGCAGATTTTAATTTTGACAAAGTCTAATTTGTCAGCTTTTTTTTTTTTTTTGAGACCGCGTCTCACTTTGTCACCCAGGCTGGAGTGCAGTGGCACCATCTCGGCTCATTGCAACCTCTGCCTCCCAGGTTCAAGTGATTCTCATGCCCCAGCCTCCCAAGTAGCTGGGACTACAGGCACATGCCACCATGCCCAGGTAAGTTTTATTTTTAGTAGAGACAGGGTTTCACCATGTTGACAAGGCTGGTCTTGAACACCTGACCTCAAGTAATCCACCCACCTCAGCCTCCCAAAGTGCTGGGATTACAGGTGTGAGCCACCACGTCTGGCCTGTCAGTTCTTTTTATAGGTTTGTTCTTTTATGGTGTGGTCCCACTTAAGGTTTTAAGAGGATCTCTCTGGCCACTATTGAGAAGAGAGTTGGAGGTGGCTGTGGGGAGACCAGTTAAGAGGCGATAACAAGAAATCAGGCAAGCCTGGGCGCGGTGGCTCACGCCAGTAATCCCTACACTTTGGGAGGCCGAGGCGGGCGGATCACCTGAGGTCAGGAGTTGGAGACCAACCTGGCCAACATGGTGAAACCCCATCTCTACTAAAAATACAAAAATTAGCCTGGTGTGGTGGTGCATGCCTGTAATCCCAGCTACTCAGGAGGCTGAGGCAGGAGAATCACTTGAACCCAGGGGGCAGAGGTTGCAGTGAGCCGAGATCGCACCACTGCACTCCAGCCTGGACGACAGAGTGAGACCGTGTCTTAAAAAAAAAAAAAAGAAAGAAATCAGGCAAGGGATGATGATGGCTTGGACCAGGGTGGTTGTAGTGGAGGTGATGAGAAGACGAGGGATTTGGGGCTATGTTGAATCTAGGACCAATAAGATTTTCTGATGGATTGGATGTGAGATGTAAAACAAGGAGAGAAAGCAAAGAGACTCCAGCAGAAGGGCCGGAAGGGTGGTTTTACCCTTACATGAGACTGCAAGGCAGTGGCAGAACAGGTGAGGGCAAAGACATGGAGCCCCATGTTTGACCTATTAGGTTTGAGATGCCTGTTGACATCCTAAGTGGAATAGGTGTTTGGACATATGAGTCTAGGCTCACTGTGATTCAGCCTCTGGTCACACTAGGTTCTATGTTATCTTCTGGTATTTCTCTTCTGGATTTATATCCTCTGCTGAACTTGTCACTTCCTTTATTGGAGCCATATACTTACTAACTGCACACATTCTGAGTCATGTAGGCAGTTGTTCAGGACTCGAGCTCAACTTGGATCAGCTATGTTTCTGTCTCTCGTCAACTCATATCCCGATTTATCCTTCACAAGCCCGTGACAATGCAGGAGCTGTGAGTGAAGTCACTTTCCACGCATGGCTTTGGACTGGGTAGAGATTTTCAAGCCTTGCTGACTTTCGGGAAGAAAAAGCCTAAGGCTGCCTCTAGGTCCGTCTCTCATTATCCTGAAGCCTGTTCCTCTGGTGATTTGCATTTTTCTCCATTTGTAGATTTAAATGAATCTGAGGATAATGCTGTCTGCTGTCCAACACTTCCTGCCTATTGACCAAATCACAAAAGGGAGGCATAACCACCTAGTCCTCGGTCCTGCAGGTCAAAGAAGCTACCTGGAAGGTTACTGGCTTTTTTTTTTCTTTTTTTTAAATTTAATATTTATTTTTTAAAATTTTCTATTTCCATAGGTTATTGGGGAACAGGTGGTATTTGGTTACATAAGTCCTTTAGTAGTGATTTGGGAGATTTTGGTGCACACATCACCTGAGCAGTATACACTGAACCCAATTTGTAGTCTTTTGTCCCTCACCCCCTTCCCATCCTTTCCCCCTGAGTTCCCAAAGTCCATTGTGTCGTTCTTATGCCTTTGCATCCTCATAGCTTAGCTCCCGCTTATGAGTGAGAACATACGATGTTTGGTTTTCCATTCCTGAGTTACTTCACTTAGTATAATAGTCTCCAATTCCATCCAAGTTGCTGCAAATGCCATTAATTCATGCCTTTTTATGGCTGAGTAGTATTCCATCGTATATATGTACTACAGTGTCTTTATCCACTCATTGATTGATGGGCATTTGGGTTGGTTCCACGTTTTTGCAATTGCAAATTGTGCTGCTATAAACATGCATGTGCAAGTATCTTTTTTGTATAATGACTTTTTTTCCTCTGGGTAGATGCCCAGTAGTGGGATTGCTGGATCAAATGGTAGTTCTACATTTAGTTCTTTAAGGATTCTCCGTACTATTTCTGGAAGGTTACTGTTCATCCAGATGAAACTTGAGTCCATTTCCCAACTATGCAGAGATTTGTTTTGTGTTTTGAGTATTGGGTTTAAGAAAAATACTTCATCTTTTTTTTTTTTTTTTTTTTTTTTTTTTGAGACAGAATCTTGCTGGAGTGCAGTGGCACAATCATAGCTCAGTGCAACCTAGAACTCCTGGGCTTAAGCAATCCTTCCATCTCAGCCTCCCCACTAGTTGGGACTACAGGCATGCACCACCATGCCTGGCCAAGGGAAAGACTTCATCTTTAAGGAAGATCGAATAACCAGCAGGGGTATATTACTGAGGCCAATAAATGCCTCTTTGGTCCTCTGGGCAAGTGAAGCAGTGCCATCAGCTGGCTGGTCCCACACACCACATGGTGTCCCCAGGGGGGATGTATGCTGAGTTTATTATTTCAAATATCTTAGATGCAGAGTTCCCAGATGTAATATTAGGCTCCCCAGAAGGTGCCAATTCATTAGAGTAGCTTTCAGTATATTTTAATTTTGTTTCGCACCAGATCGCTACTTGTACTAAAACCAAAATAATTCCAAAAAGAAAAGTGATTTATACACCTCCCTTGTTCATGCAGTGGCGATTTTCATTGTTCCTTTCTCCTTCTATGTCTTTGTCCATTCTCATCATGTTTACATTGTTGTAAGTCATTGTGTATATGCATTTGAAGTGATACAATTTTGTATTATCATTATTCTTTTTTTTTTTTTGGAGACAGGGTCTTGCTCTGTCACCCAGGCTGCAGTGCAGTGGTGGTGTGAGCTCTGCTTACTGCAGCCTCGATCTCCTGGGCTCAATCATCCCTCCCACCAGCTGGCACAACAGGCATGTGCCATCATACCCAGCTTGTCTTCATATTTTTGTAGAGATAGGGTTATACCATGTTGCCCAGGCTGGTCTCAAGTGATCTGCCTGCCTTGGTCTCTCAAAATGCTGGGATTATATGCATGAGCCACTGCGTCCAGCCTGAAGAGCTTTACTTAATCCTCATAATCACTCTTTAGATACTGTCATTAGCCTCATTTTACAGATAAGGAAAATGAGGCATATATATATATACACACACACACACACACACACATATATATACACATATATGTATATATGTATACGTGTACATATATACATATGTATACCGACACACACAAATACATATATACACATATATGTAAATTTATTTTTCTTGTTAGAAATGACATTGCAAAAAACATCTCATGTAGTTTTATTTTTTTAATCTTTAAAAATTCCTTAGGATAAAGGGATATTATGAAATTTTAAGATGATCCCTGATGTCCAATCTTGTATGAGTCAACTCGCTTTACCACAGTGTTGTAATACTAGGTAACTCTTAAAATTCTCCTAATGTAGGGGGCCGGGCATGGTGGCTCATTGCCTGTAGTCCCAGAACTTCAAGAGGTTGAGGCGGGAGGATCACTTGAGGGTGGATCACTTGAGGCGAGGAGTTTGAGACCAGCCTGGCCAGCATGGCAAGACACCGTCTCTACTAAAAATACAAAAATTTGCCGGGCGTGGTGGCACATATCGGTAATCCCAGCTACTTGGGAGGCTGAGACATGAGAATCACTGGACCCTGGGAGGCGGAGGCTGAAGTGAGCTGAGATTGCACCACTGCACTCCAGCCTGGGTGACAGAGCGAGAGACTCTGTCTCAAAAAACAACCCAACTATCTTAATGTAGTGGGTGTAAGATGATCCCACACTGTTCTATTTCTTTGATCACAGCAAAGTTGAATATTTTTTCACACACTTGTTTGCTAATAGTATCTCTTTTTTCATGAATTGTCTTCTCAAGTTCTTTGCCAGTTTACATATTGGAGACTTAATTTTTTTTTTTTTTTTTTTGGTATCGACATGTGTAAGTCCTTTTTTTTTTTGTTCCAACATGCGTTAAGTTCTTTTTTTTTGAGATGGAGTTTCACTCTTGTTGCCTGGGCTAGAGTGCAATGGCGTGATCTTGGCTTGGCTCACTGCAATCTCTGCCTCCCGGGTTCAAGCGATTCTCCTGCCTCAGCCTCCCAAGTAGCTGGGATTACAGGTGCCCTCCACAACACCGGGCTAATTTTTTTGTATTTTAAGTAGAGACGGGGTTTCACTACGTTGGCCAGGCTGGTCTCCAACTCCTGATCTCAAGTGATCCACCTGCCTCAGCCTCCCAAAATGCTGGGATTACAAGCATGAGCCACTGTGCCCGGACCAACATGTGTAAGCGTTTACATAACACAGAACTTTTTGTTATATTTGCCGTGAACGTTTGTTCCAGATAGCTTCCCTTTGATTTTAGCTTTGGAAGTTTTGTCAAGTGGTTGTTTACTTGGATAACATACAAACCATCCATCCTCTGTGATTTCTTTCAACTTAACTTGTAAAGTTATCACCCTTTGTGCTTGCGTTAGCAGCACATATACTGAAGTTGCAACAGTACAGTGGAAATTTGCATGGCCCTTGCATCAGGATGACATAGATTTATAAAGTCCATATTTTTTGTAGTATAAGAATATAGACCAGGCTTGGTGGCTCACGCTTGTAATCCCAGCACTTTAGGATGCCGAGGCTGGTGGATCACCTGAGGTCAGCAGTTTGAGACCAGCCTGGCCAACATCGTGAAACTCCGTCTCTACTAAAAATACAAAAATGAGCTGGGCGTGGTGGTGGGCGCCTGTAATCCCAGCTACTCGGGAGGCTGAGGCGAGAGAATCGCTTGAACCTGGGAGGAGGAGGTTGCAGTGAGCCAAGATCGTGCTGTCGCACTCCAGCCTGGGCAACAAGAGCGAAATTCCGTCTAAAAAAAGAAAGAAAAAAAGAATTATATCTGAGTGAAGCTGTTACAACACCCTCCTCCCCACAAAAAAACTTATCATCCCTCTGAAGATTTGAAGCAGTATAGTAAAACAAGTTTCTTTTTAGAGGTGAGAATTTTCTTTAAGCTTTTCCTATCCATATTCATGTTATCTGTGCCTATAATTTTCTTTTTGTGTGTTTTATCTTTATCAGGGTCTGAGAAGAAGTTCATGCTTGCCAAATAGACATAAAGGAACTCATCTCTTTTTGCACACATTTTTTTTTTTTTAGACAGGGTCTCACTCTGTTACCCAGGCTGGAGTGCAGTGGTGCAAACACAGCTCACTGCAGCCTCAACCTTTCAGGCTCAAGTGATCCTCCTATCTCAGCCTCCCAAGTATCTGAGACTACAGGCACACATACCCTATGTCCGGTTAATTTTTGTATTTTTAGTAGAGATGGGGTTTTGCCATGTTGCCCAGGCTGGTCTCAAATGCCTGAGCTCAAGCAATCCGCCTACCTGGGCCTCCCAAAGTGCTAGGATTATAGGTGTGAGCCACTACACCAGGCCCACTCTGTATGCTTTATACAACATTAAAATTATCTGTTTCTTAAACATATAAAAATTGCCCTGGTGGAAATAATGGGACCAACTGCAGTTTTGGGACTGTTATTGGATTATTTTCTCAATTTTTTTCTTAGTTGTTATTCTGTTTGGATTTATACTTACATTATTTTTAGTAATCTATATCTTTCTAGAAATTATTTCATTGAGGATTTCAGTTTATTAGTCTAGAAGAATGCATAACATTCTCTTTGGATTTTGGGGAAAATCTATTTTCTATAAATTGTCCTATCTCCTTTCTCATTTCTAATTAAAAATATTCCCTTAATTAAATTTGTCAGAGGTTTATACCTTATCAAAAAAAACCAGCTTTTGAACTCATTTATCATTTTACTGCTTTATGTTGTACAAAGTATTTATTTCAGGTTTTATCTTTATTTACCACCTCTTTAAAAGTTGCTTTTCTGCTTAACTTTTAAATGACAGGCTTTGTTAATATCAGTTTGGATAATCCCAGCCTGAATAAGATTCTGATGCCTGACACACTGGTGGGGGGAGAAGCTGATGGATTATCATTGTATGTTTATCAGTCAGGCACCAGTGAGGACAACAACAGGGCCCACACCAGCTAATTCAATAGAAGAAATTAAAATACAGGGAACTAGTTGTCAGATGCCGAAAGAGTTGAAAGTCAAATGGGCTAGCGAGTCACTGCAGAGATGAGCAACAGCAGCAAGCTGTGACTCCCCACCCACACACAGCTGGAGGGACAGAAGACAGAGGGAATGTCACCAGATTCCAGGAGCTGGGATATGTGCTGAGACCCAGCACAGCTCTCATGAGACACTCCAGAAGGGATAGATGGGGCAAGGGTTGGGGAAGAAAAGGGGTGGGGAGGAATAACTTTTACTACTCCTCTCCCTGCAGTCTCCTGCCAGTGCCACTCTTTGGTGGAAATTCACCAGAGGCCAGTTGATCAAGGAGCCTGAGAAACGTAATTTCCACGGGCCAGGCCCCTGTGACAGGAGCAGAACCAGGAAAAGCAGGCAGCCCATGGGCCTGAGAATAGATAATGACTAGCAGGCACTTTGCATTTAAATGCAGGTTAGGTCAGAAGGGCTTGTGATGCTCCACTGTCTTAGTCTGCTTGTGCTGCGGTAACAGATTACAACAGATTGGGTAATTTACAAAGAGCAGAAATTTATTTCTCACAGCTCTGGAGGCTGGGAAGTCCAAGATCAATGTGCTGGCATCTGGTGTGGGCTTTCTTGTTGTGTTCACACATGGCAGAAAGCAGAAGGGAAATTGAGAGTAGACCCACTCCGGCAAGCCCTTTTTACAGTGGCATTAATCCATTTACAAGGGCAGATCCCTCATGACCTAAATGCCTCCCAAAGGGCCCCACCTCCCAACACTGTTGCATTGGGGATGAAGTTTCCAATACATGAATTTTGGAGGAGACACATCCAAACCATAGAATTCACAGACGACAGAGCTAGCACCAGGATGCTGTAAACATCTTCGCTAAGTCCTGCTGGGTCCTAGCTTCTGGACTCCTTCCTTATTCTCCCTTTTCTCTTCTTGAGACTGCTAAGCTAAGCCATTTAAAAGGGGTAAGTCAGGTTTTTGTGCTGGTTCTTCCTCCAGTCAGCTCTGTTTCCTTTGGCCATCATATCCAAAGCCTTGATTTTAACCTGACCCTGTGCTCAGGGATGCCCAGGTCTTTATCTCTAGTCTTGGCTTCTTTCCTTGGCTCTGGCCCTGTATTTCTAATGGCTTGCTGGATGTCAGTGATGCCTCAAAATTGCTGCAAATTGAATTTTTGATCTTCTCTTCTCCCCATATCTGTTTTGTTTCCTCCATTCTTTTCTCAGTTGATAGAAACCCCTCCATTCAGACATCAGAGCTGGCTAAGGATGGATCAAGCCTTAACCATTCCTTCTTTCTTACATTCTGTATAGGCGTCCACAGAACTACCTAATTCTATGCCCTAAGATGTCCATGTATTTCTTCTTTTATTTCTTTAAAGACAGGGTCTTACTCTGTTGCCCAGGCTGTGCAGTGGTGCAATAATAGCTCACCACAGTCTAGAATTCCTGGGCTCAAGCAATCCTCCTACCTCAGCCTCCCCAGTAGCTGGGACTACAGGCACATACCACCATGCCTAGCTTATATATATATACATATATATATATATATATATATTTTTTTTTTGAGACAGAGTCTTGCTCTGTCACCCAGGCTGGAGTGCAGTGGTGTGATCTTGGCTCACTGCAAGCTCCACCTCCCGGGTTCACGCCATTCTCCTGCCTCAGCCTCCCGAGTAGCTGGGACTACAGGCACTTGCTACCATGCCTGGCTAATTTTTTGTATTTTTAGTGAGATGGGGTTTCACCGTGTTAGCCAGGATGTTCTCTATCTCCTGACGTCGTGATCTGCCCGCCTCGGCCTCCCAAAGTGCTGGGATTACAGGCGTAAGCCACCGCGCCTGGCCTATATATATATTTTTGAGATGGAGTCTCACTCTGTCGTCCAGGCTGGAGTGCAGTGGCATGATCTTAGCTCACTGCAAGCTCTGCCTCCTGGGTTTAAGTGATTCTCCTGCCTCAGCCTCCTGAGTTGTGGGGATTACAAGTGTGCGCCACCACGCCTGGCTAATTTTTGTATTTTTAGTAGAGATGGGGTTTCACCATGTTGGTCAGGCTGGTCTTGAACTCCTGGCCTCAAGCGATCCACCCACCTCAGCCTCCCAAAGTGCTGGGATTACAGGCATGAGCCACTGTGCTGGCCATTAATTAATTTTTTATTATAGTCTTGCTGTGTTGCCCAGGCTGGTCTCGATATCCTGGCCTCAAGCAATCCTACCACTGTTGCCTCCCAAAGTGCTGGGATTACAGGCATGAGCCACTGTGCCTGGCCTGTTTCTTCTTATTTCTACTGCACCTGCACCAGCTCTGACCTCATTATTTCTCCTCTGGCCTCTAACAGCAACCTCCAAGCCAGTCTCCTTTCCTCCAGTCTCCCCCTGTCTCATTCCATTCTCCACTGGCACCACAGCAATCATTTTGGAAATACAAGTTGGATCAAGTTATTTAAGGCCACAAATTCCAAAGGTTCCCCAAGTGTTCAGGATTTGCCTCAGCCTCTGCACTCTTCCCACTTCATCTTTTGTCATTTTCTACACTGCTGTCTGGTCCAATCCTGCCAGACTACCTTTGCTCCCCTGAGAAGGCCAGTTTCTTTTGTTTTCCTGAACCTAGGCACTTGCTGCTTTCTCTGGGTCCTGTAAGGCAGCAGTTCTCACAATGGGATCCCTGGACCAGCATCAGCAACATCATCACGTGGGAACCTGTTAGAAAGGCAAATTCTCGGGTCCTACCCAGACCTACTGAATCAGAACTTTTGGCCTGGGGCTTGGGAATCTGGGTTTTAAAAAAGCCCCCTAGAAGATTTAAATTCAAGGGAAGGTTGAGGAGTCACTATTATAAGGAAACTCCTCTTACACCTTGAATTCTGCTCAATTGCAGATGGGAGCTCTGTGTAGCCATTCCTGTTACCCCTGGATGGAGTTACTTGCCCCCTCCTGGATTTTCTCCCAGCACTTTACCAATGTTTCTACTAGAGCTGTTAAAAACCAGTTGGCAGGGCGAGGTGGCTCACGGCTGTAATCCCAACGCTGTTGGGAGGCTGAGGTGGGATTATGGCTTGAGACCAGGAGTTCAAGACCAGCCTGAACAACATGGCGAGTCCCTGTCTCTACAAAAATAAAGAATAAAAATTAGCTGGACACGATGGCACGTATTTGTAGTCCCAACTACTTGGGAGGCTATGGTGGGAGGATCTCTTGAGCCCAGGAATTCCAGGCTTCAGTGAGCTATGATTGTGCCACTGCACTCCAGCCTGGGTGACAGAATGAGACCCCCATCTCTAAAAACAAAACAAACTAGTCTGTGTATTAAAATAGACTTTGAGTTCTTCAAAAGAAAAGGCTGTATCTCATTCATCTTTATTTTCTGAGTTCCTAGAAATTTCTAGGAAATGCATTTTCCTGGGAAATGCTCAGAGTTCGTACACACACACATGCGCGCACACACACACACACACAAACGCACCTGTGAATAAATACAATAAATAAAAATTCAACAAACACTACATAATGCTGACAGCCAGGTACTGTCCTGAATTTTGTAAAAATTTCAAAATTCTTAATCCTGGCAGGGCACGGTGGCTCACGTCTGTGATCCCAGCACTTTGGAAGGCTGAGGCAGGCAGATCACTTGAGGCCAGGAGTTTGAGACTAGCCTGGCCAACATGATGAAATCCTGTCTCTACTACTCTACTAAAAATACAAAAAAGTTAGCCAGGCATGGCAGTGCATGCCTGTATTCCCAGCTACTCAGAAGGCTGAGGCACAAGAATTGATTGCACCCAGGAGGTGGAAGTTGCAGTGAGCCAAGATCATGCCACTGCATTCCAGCCGGGGCAACAGAGTGAGACCCTGTCTCAAAAAAGTAAAAAAAAAATTCTTAATCCTAATAGAAACCATAAGTATTGGGGACAACTATAATAACCACTTTCCAGATGAAGAAATTGAGGCAGAGAGAGGTTAGTGTAACTCACAACCATGCAGAGGGTGAGTGGCAGAGCTGTGGTTTGGATTCTGACACTTTGGCCGCAGATTTGAGGCTGTCGATCCTGATTCCACACTGCCTCTCTGCAGCATGAACCATGTTAAAAGCGTGCACAGAGGGGCTGTAGAATGGGCAAACTGTACCATTCTCCATTGCAGAAGTTCTCCGTGGCACTGTGCGTGGCTGTTTCTCCAGCTTACGTGGCCTCCAAAGCCATGGAGTGGGTTCTGGTCAGGGTGGCTTTCAACAGGCTCACGATTTCTGCTTAGCATTTGTTTTCCTATAGCTGCAGAAGCCCTGGGCTAATTTTCAGGAAGAGCTTTACTTGCTTTGAGGGCCAGCAATCTCTCTCCTCACTCCAGGAGGTCTGAGGCGCCTGCTCAAGTTGTGGTTTTCAGTCTTGAATGAGTCAGACTATCTCTTGGAAGGATTTTTGAGACCCTTAAGAAAAAAATGCATGACAATATTCTCCCCAGGATAGCATGGGCCCTGCCCAGAGAGTGCTTGGCTTACTTGGAGATTTATGTAAGTGAATTCCATGTCTGAAACATTCACCCCCCTACTTCCACTTGGTTTTCCAAAGCAGAGGATTTCTGGAGTTCTCCAAACAAAAGGCCCTGTTTTAATACCCAAGTACAGATGGTCTCTGACTTGCAATGTCAACTTGGTGTGTCCGGAATTGGTGGGTTCTTGATCTCACTGACTTCAAGAATAAAGCCGTGGACTCTTCGCGGTGAGTGTTACATCTCTTAAGGTGGCGCGTCTGGAGTTTGTTTCTTCTGATGTTCGGATGTGTTCGGAGTTTCTTCTGGTGGGTTCGTAGTCTCGCTGGCTCAGGAGTGAAGCTGCAGACCTTCGCGGGGAGTGTTACAGCTTTTAAGGCAGCGCGTCTGGAGTTGTTCGTTCCTCCTGGTGGGCTCCTGGTCTCGCTGGCTTCAGGAGTGAAGCTGCAGACCTTGGCAGTGAGTGTTACAGCTCATAAAAGCAGTGTGGACCCAAAGACTGAGCAGTAGCAAGATCTATTGCAAAGAGCAAAAGAACAAAGTCCCCACACTGTGGAAGAGGACACGAGCAGGTTGCTGCTGTTGGCTGGGGGGGGCAGCCTGCTTTTATTCTCTTATCTGGCCCCACCCACATCCTGCTGATTGGTAGAGCCGAGTGGTCTGTTTTGACAGGGCGCTGATTGGTGCCTTTACAATCCCTGAGCTAGATACAAAGGTTATCCACCTCCCCATCAGATTAGTTAGGTACAGAGTATCCACACAAAGGTTCTCCAAGGCCCCACCAGAGCAGCTAGATACAGAGTGTCGATTGGTGCACTCACAAACCCCGAGCTAAACACAGGGTGCTGATTGGTGTGTTTACAATCCCTGAGCTAGGCATAAAGGTTCTCCAAGGCCCCACCAGACGCAGGAGCCCAGCTGGTTTCACCCAGTGGATCCCACACCAGGGCTGCAGGTGGAGCTGCCTGCCAGTCCCGCGCCATGCGGTCGCACTCCTCAGCCCTTGGTTGGTGGATGGGACTGGGCGCCGTGGAGCAGGGGGCGGCGCTCGTCGGGGAGGCTCGGGCTGCGCAGGAGCCCACGGAGGCGGGGGAAGGCTCAGGCATGGCGGGCTGCAGTCCCGAGTCCTGCCCCGCGGGAAGGCAGCTAAGGCCTGGCGAGAAATTGAGCGCAGCGCCGGTGGGCTAGCACTGCTGGGGGACCCAGTACACCCTCCGCAGCCGCTGGCCCGGGTGCTAAGCCCCTCATTGCCTGAGGCCAGCAGGGCCGGCCGGCTGCTCCAAGCCCACGCCCACCCGGAACTCCAGCTGGCCCGCAAGCGCCGCGCGCAGCCCGGGTTCCCGCTCGCGCCTCTCCCTCCACACCTCCCCGCAAGCTGAGGGAGTGGGCTCCGTCCTTGGCCAGCCCAGAAAGGGGCTCCCACCGTGCAGCGGTGGGCTGAAGGGCTCCTCAAGTGCCGCCAAAATAAGAGCCCAGGCAGAGGAGGCGCCGAGAGCGAGCGACGACTGCCAGCACGCTGTCACCTCTCATTAGGATGGTAAGATTTACAATTTCTCAAGTTTACGATGGTGCAAAAACAATATGCATTCAGTAGAAACCATACTCCAGATTGTGATTTTTGTTTGTTTTTTAAAGCACAGGGTCTTGCTCTGTCACCCAGGCTGGAGTGCAGTGGCACTATCACAGGCTCACTGCAGCGTTCAATTCCTGGGCTCAGGTGATCCTCCTGCCTCAGCCTCCCCAGTAGCTGGGACTACAGGTGTGCACCACTGTGCCTAGAGAATTTTAAATTTTTTTTTGGAGGGACAGGGTACTCACTATATTGCACAGACTGGTCTTGAACTCCTAGTCTCAAGCGATCCTCTTCAGCCTCCCAAAGTGCTGGGATTATAGGTGTGAGTCACTGTTCCTGGCCTGATTTTTGAATTTTGATCTTTTCCAGGGCTAGTAATCTGCAGGTTTGCTGCTGTCTTGCAATGCTGGGCAGTGGAAGCCAGCCACAGCTCCCCATCTGCCACGTGATCATGAGACTAAACAACCAATACGGCGTTCTGTGTTGCTCACATTGTTTTGCGTATTGTACTTTGTGTTTTTGACCCCCATCATGTCTGCAAAAGGCCTGTGTACAGTATTCCACACTTTATTAGAAAATCGGCATGATGTAAGGCCGGGCACGGTGGCTCATCCCTGTAATCCCAGCACTTTGGGAGGCCGAGGCAGGTGGACCACCTGAGGCCAGGAGTTTGCGAGACCAGCCTGGGCAACATGGTGAAACCCCATCTCAACTAAAAAAAAATACAAAAAGTAGCCAGGCCTGGTGGTGTGTGCCTGTAATTCCAGCTACTCAGGAGCCTGAGGCAGGAGAATTGCTTGAACCTGGGAGGCAGAGGTTATAGTGAGCCGAGATTGTGCCACTGCACTCCAGCCTGGGCAACAGAGTGAGACTCTGTGTCAAAAAGAAAAGAAGAGAAAAGAAAATAGGCATGATGTTAAATGATTTTGCCCAGCTGTAGGCTAATGTAGGTGTTCTGAGCATGTTGTTTTTATTTTATTTTATTTTAGAAATGGAGTTTTGCTCTTGTCGCCCAGGCTGGAGTGCAATAATGCAATCTTGGCTCATTGCAACCTCTGCCTCCTGGGTTCCAGCGATTCTCCTGCCTCAGCCTCCCAAGTAGCTGGGATTACCGGTGCCCGCCAACACGCCCGGCTAATTTTTGTATTTTTTAGTAGAGACAGGCTTTCACCATGTTGGCTAGGCTGATCTCGAACTCCTGACCTCAGGTGATCCACCTGCTTCGGCCTCCCAAGTGCTGGGATTACAGGCGTGAGCCACCATGCCCGGCTGCACGTTTAAGGTAAGACTCTGCTAAACTATGATGTTTGGTAGCTTAGGTGTATTAAGTGCATTTCTACTCATGATATTTTCAACTTACGATGGGTGTATTGGGGTGTAACTTCACTGTAAGCCAAGGAGCATCTGTACGTAGCAAATCCCCATTTTGTATTTAGCATTGCGCTCTCTATCGTGAAGGTGTGAGAGAAGTATACGATTGATTTGTGGGAAAGTCAGTACAGTTGGAGAGAAGAGCTAAGGCACATACATGAAGAATTAGGGCAAAGTGTGATTTTACATATTAGCATACAGTAATTACCATAGATCCAAGTGCCAAATTGAGTGATTCCAACAATTAGAGAACAGGGCAGCATGTTGTAAGATGTGGATTATGTGTTATGAATAGCAAGTATAAAATGAGTTAGGAAAAGGAGATAAATGAAGGCTGGGATGAGGTGGGAGACTTGAGGAGGGAGTGAGATTCAATCTGAGTAATGCAGAAAGATGATAATAAAATAACAACATTGGGGCCAGGAGTGGTGGCTCACACCTGTAATACCAGCACTTTGGGAGGCCGAGGTGGGCAGATCGCTTGAGCTCAGGAGTTCGAGACCAGCCTGGGCAATATGGTGAAACCCTGTCTCTACTAAAGGCACAAAAAATTAGCCAGGTGTGGTGGTGCATACCTGTGGTCCCAGCTACTTGGGAGGCTGAGGTGAGAGAATCACTTCAGCCCAGGAGGTGGAGGTTGCAGTGAGCTGAGATTTCACCACTGCACTCCAGCCTGGGCATCAGTGTGAGACTTCGTCTCAAAACAAACAAACAAAAATAACAACACTGGGGTCTGGTGCGGTGGCATACGCCTGTAATCCCAGCACTTTGGGAGGCCAAGGTGGGCGGGTGACCTGAGGTCGGGTGTTTGAGACCAGCCTGACTAACATGGAGTAACTCTTTCTCTACTAAAAATAAAAAATTAGCTGGGCGTGGTGGCACATGCCTGTAATCTCAGCTACTTGGGAGGCTGGGGCAGGAGAACTGCTTGAACCCGCAAGTCAGAGGTTGCGGTGAGCCGAGATTGTGCCATTGCACTCCAGCCTGGGCAATAAGAGTGAAACTCTGTCTCAATAAATAAATAACAACATTGGATAAGGAGAGTTTTACTGTGTGCTAGGTACTCTTCAGCGTTCCTTTTACCAATTCATTTGATTTTCACAATAGCCTTATAAGGTTGGTCTTATTAATGTCCTAATTTTACAGATGAACAAATTGGGGCACAAAAAAGGTTAAGTATTGTGTGCTGGGATACAGCTGGAAGGTGGAGGAGCTTGGATTTGAGCCCACAGTTTACTCTCAGTCCTTACACTGAGCCACTGGACTGTGCCACTGAATTCTAGCCTGGGCGACAGAGTGAGACTCTGTCTTAAAATAAAACAAAACAAAAACTTATTTATAATCTTTCTTCCTTGACTAGGTTGTAACCTTCATGATTCCAAGGACTTTATCTTTACTGTTAGCACGAAATTCTGGGATCTATGCTACTATCGGGCACATAGTAGGAGCTTGGTGAATATTTGCTGAATGATGAGTATATGGTAGTAGAGCGGGCCTGGTGAGATTTCTTGAGGTGCTATTTATGGGAAATGGATCAGCCAGGGTAGGCGATGTTATGCGAAAGTAGTAACACCAAGACATCAATAGCCTGACACAGCAGACCTTCATTCCTGTTCAGTTACAGTCATCTGCAGATCTAAGCAGCTTTCCAAGTAGATGTTCTCTGGGTCCTTTCTTGTTGGTTGTTTTGACCTTGTAATATTTTTTGTTTGTTTGTTTTTGAGGCAGAGTTTCGCTCTTGTTGCCCAGGCTGGAGTGCAATGGCACAATCTCAGTTCACTGCAACCTCCGCCTCCTGAGTTCAAGCAATTCTCCTGCCTCAGCCTCCTGAGTGGCTGGGATTACAGGCGCCTGCAACCACGCCTGGCTAATTTTTGTATTTTTAGTAGAGATGGGGTTTCACCATGTTGGCCAGGCTGGTCTCGATCTCCCAGCCTCAGGTGATCCATCTGCTTCAACCTCCCAAAGTGCTGGGATTACAGGCATGAGCCACCGCGCCCGGCCCCTTGTAGCATTTTTATCTCAAGTTCATCATGCTTCTGAGTTCGCCATGGCAGAGGAAGAGAGCATGAGGAATCATAAACCAGCTCTGAAATACCTCTCCCTGGAAGTGACACATGTCATTTTTTTTGCTTACAATTCATTGACCAAAGCCAGTGAAATGGCCATGACTAACTTCAAGGGAGTGGAAGGAGAGGAGAAATGGAAATATAGAGAAGATGGTCGTGTCGACCACAGGATCTATACTGCCTCTAAAACTGCTGGAGAGAGAGTGGGGAAGAGTCCATGGAAGGCTTACGCAGGGAAGAAATGGTAAATAAACCCAACTGAGGATGCGGATTCAAGTGGGAAGAACAGAAGGCATTTGTGCATTGATGCTTCTTATAATTTATCTTTATCTTTTTTTTTTTTTTTTTTAAAGATACAGGATCTCACTCTGTCACCCAGGCTGGAGTACAGTGGCGCCATCATAGCTCACTGCAGTCTCAACCTCCTGGGCTAAAGCAATTCTCCTACCCCACCTCAGCCTTCCCAATAGCTGGGACCACAAACGCACACCACCACGCTCTGCTAATGAAAAAAATTTTTTTTGTAGAGATGAGGTTTTGCTATGTTGCCCAGGCTGGTCTCAAACTCCTGGCCCCAAATGATCCTCCCAGCTTGGCTTCCCAAATTGTTAGAATTACAGGTGTGAGCCACAGCGCCTGGCCTTAAAATTTATCTTTGAAAGGTAAGAATGACAACTTCTCAATGACATGGACCCGCCTGTTGCTCTGCCAGGAGGGTGGAGCGTCTCTGTCTGTGCATGTGAACTCTGGACCTCATTCTTGGTGCTGTTAGACTATTCTATTCTGTTCTATTACCTGGATCTGCACCTTAGGCAATGTATTTTTAAACCCTAAATCTTTGTATGATCTTTGCTCACATCCAAACTTAACGCCCCTGTGTCCCTGTCACTTCAGGATTTTGGATTAAGCCATAAACTAATTCAAGCTAAGATGTGATAGTTTGATAAAACAACTCACCTAACATATTTGCGTTTTAATGGAGGCTTTCAATGCCTTAAAGCAGAAGGGTTGTAATTTCAGGCACCCTGGTAAGCAGGTTGGGAAAATATTTTTCTCCAGAGGAACCTTTTAGTGCTCCTTAAATCTTATCACACTACTCTGCAGACAGAACAAGACTGACTCTCTTGGCTGATTTCTGTCGCATTCTAAGCTGGGTACCTCCTGGGGAGAGGGTGAGATGATAACGATGTAGGCCCTGTTTTATTAAGTGTATTGGCAAGAGAAGAAAGGAAACTTATTCAGAGGAGATGGACTCAGGTGTGCAGAGGAAAACAGATAAACCGTCCCATGACTCTGTCCCCTGATAAAACATCCACTGGCGTTCATCACGGAATTATGCGGCTTTTCCATAAAAGACAACATGGCTTTTTGTGTAGTTGTGGAAACAGCTAGGTTTCTTCCCTACTGTTTGACATTTTCCATGCTTGTTGCTAAATCTTTGACAGAAGCATTAGCTGGGCTGAAGAATAATAGTGTTGTAAGAAAGCTAATAATGGCCTAGAAAAAAAAAGTATGTATAATACATACCTTGACATTGAATCACTGAATACTTTAATAAGTAATGCACACAAACGGAGGCCTTTTGTGTTGACATAAAATGTAAGCTCTACCTTTTTTCTCCTCGAGACGCATAAAGAACCAGAGAGGAAAATAGATGGAAAAAATTCAAATATTTTCCTTTTTAGAGTGTGATGTGCCAATGTGCTGATGGGTTCTTTTTAATTTCCTTAAGTGTTAGAGAGAGAGAGAGAGGGAGAGAGAGACAGGAGATAGAGTGTGTGTTGCCTTTCTTGATGTTTTCCAGAAACTGGTTCCAGACGTGAGAGTTTTATTCCAATATGGCTTCCAGGATCCCAGAGGACTCGACTTGTAGAGAGCATCACTGGAGTCAAAAGGGCCGAGGTCCAGGGGCCAAGAACACACCTTGGTGCCAGAAGAAGTTCATAAGTCTTGAAATGCAGCATCTCCTGAGGTAGAATCATTGGGCAGAACTCATGATAACAGAGCCTTCAAGAAGGGGAGTGAGGACAGGTGTGGGGGCTCACGCCTATAATCCCAACACTTTGGGAGGCCAAGGTGGTTGGATCACCTAAGGTCAGGAGTTCAAGACCAGCCTGGCCAACATGGTGAAATCCCGTTTCTACTAAAAATACGAAGAATTAGCTGCATGTGGTGATGCCTGCCTGTAATCCCAGCTACTTGGGAGGCTGAGGCAGGAAAATCACTTGAACCTGGGAGGTAGAGGTTGCAGTGAGCTGAGATTGCACCACTGCACTTCAGCCTGGGCGACAGAGCGAGGCTCCGTCTCAAAAAAACAAAAACAAAAACAAAAGATGGCGAGTGAGTAAGAGCAATAAAAATATTTGAATGTGTGACTCCTACACTTTTTAACTTAGATTTTTGGAAAAAAAAAATCCTTACACATTTTCATCGTAAAGATTCTCCTACTTGAGAATCTTGGCAGTTGATAAACTCAAAGCCATTTTTATTCCTTCCTGTAACTTTCAAGCATTATCCATAAATGCTATACAGCCCCCATCTTGCCCCATCCTTCCACCCTTTTCCCATCCTTCAAGCAGTTCTTGAAAAGCAGTTCTTGAAATGACCCCAAATATGCCTGTTGCTTCCTGCTGATGGTACTTAACCCTGACCAGAAATGGATTTAGTTAAGATGTATTTTTAATGGTAGCAACGTGGCTATATATATACACATATTCATTTATATTTTAAGAGATAAGGTCCTGCTCTGTCACCCAGGTTGGAGCACAGCGGCATGATCATAACTCACTGCAACCTCCAACTTCTGGGCTCAAGTGATCCTCTTGCCTTAGCCTCCTCAATAGCTGGGATTACAGGTGCATGCTTTCATGCCAAGCTAATTTACATATTTTTTTTGTAGAGTGTTATCTTGCTATGTTGCCCAGGCTGGTCTTAAACTCATGGGCTCAAGTGATCTTCCTGCCTCAGCTTCCCAAAGTGCTGGGATTACAGGCGTGAGCCACCATGCCTGGCCCGATAAAGATTCTTAATTGTCTCACATGACAAAAAATCTGTGGAGCTGTGACTTCATTTGCTATTCTGCCATCTCTGGGTATGGAGATGTGGGCCTTTGGCTTAGTGCCTCATGGTCATCAACTATTGGCCCTTTGCATTTAAGGAAGGAAGCAATGATGTGGGTAACAAAAAGTATCTGCTTTTTATCAAGGAGGGAAAAGTTATTTCCCAGGAGTGCACTAACAGACTGGTTCTTGAGTCTCATTGTCTGTAGACAGATCACATGGTTGTCCCCAGCTGCAAGAGGGGCTGCAGAATTAGGATCTTGTTCCAGCACTTTGGGATGCTAAGGTGGGAGAATCGCTTGAGACCAGGAGTTCGAGACCAGCCTTGGCAACATAGTGAGACCCCATCTTTACAAAAAATAAAGAAAAATTAGCCCAGCGTGGTGGTGCACACCTGTGGTTGCACCTCCTTGGGAGGCTGAGGCGGGAGGATTGATTGAGCCCAGGAGGTCAAGGCTGTAGTGAGCTATGATCGCACCACTGCACACCAGCCTGGAAGACAGAATGAGACCCTGTCTCTTAAAAACAACAATTAGTATCTTGTACGGGGAAATAGAATTTTCAAAATTAACTTAGACCCACCATGATGCACTGACTGGAATGAGTAGGCCCTAAAGAAGATGGTGAAGTTGGTTAGGCAGGTATAGTGTCTGCTACAAACTTCCTCAAGGTACGCTGTATAGACGATATGTTATCTATCATCTATACAGTGTACCATCTAAGTATAGATAATATGTTTTAATCCTGCTATTTGTTTATGCTACAAATATATATCTTTCTTTACAATGTAGACATATTCCTGGGTGGTGGCTGTAAATGTCTAGTGAAATAATTGTTTTTGCACTGATTTTCATGAAAAAACTAAGATGGGTTTAAAAGAAAAACATTTTGCTGACGATGATACCACATCACATGCTTAAAATGGTGATCATACAGGTATCGAAATACAAGTCCATAGAGGTACTTTCCATATCTGAGCAATAAATATGTTCCAGTAAAGTGCCCCTAAGGAGACTTCATGTAAAGTGAATCCTATATTTCCTTTTAGCCATTATTATGAAATCAGAGATATATTCCCACTGGAGAACATTCTTCTGTAGGTGGTAGATGTAGCTGAAAAAAGTTAGCAAAGTTTTTATATGGTGGCTAAGCTTCCAAACCGGGCTTTGCATTAGAATCACCCTTTGGGGCTTTCTAAAACTATGAGATTCCCAGACTTCTCTTCAAATCAGTGCAATCATAACCTTCAAGAAGGAGATTGGGAAGCTGTGGATTTATAAAGCTTCCCACCTGATGTTGATGCCTAGGCAGATTTAGGAATCATTGTCAAAGTCTCAGACCCATAGGAATTTAATAGGACTTCGAAATAATTTGATCCAACACTTTCATTTTAAAGAGGAGGAAAGAGAAGTTATGAGACTTTCTTTCTTTGTTTTTTCAGGAATCCTGTATACTTTATTATTATTATTATTTTCTTCAACTTTTATTTTAAGTTCCAGGGTACATGTGCAGGATGTGCAGGTTTGTTACATAGGTAAACGGGTGCCATGATGGTTGGCTGCACAGACCAGCACATCACCTAGATATTAAGCCCCGCATCCATTAGCTATTCTTCCTGATGCTCTCCCTCCCCCTGCCCCCTCTCAACAGGCCACAGTGTGTGTTGTTCCCCCTCATGTGTCCATGTGTTCTCATCATTTAGCTCCCACTTATAAGGGAGAACATGTGGTATTGGATTTTTCATTCCTGCATTCATTTGCTGAGGATAATGGCTTCCAGCTCCATCCATGTCCCTGCAAAGGACATGCTCTTACACCTTTTTATGGCTGCATAGTATTCCATATTCCATAATACATAGTACATATTCCATATTCCATAGTACATGGTGTATATGTACCACATTTTCTTTATCTAGTCTATCATTGATGGGCATTTGGGTTGATTCCATGTCTTTGCTGTTGTGGATAGTGCTGAAGTTATGAGAGTTTCTAGTGGTCACAGAGCTACATAGTAGCAAAGACTTGACTTCAGTCCTCTCATCTCTGATACTTGTGCTCTTGCCAATACATCAACCCACTCGGAAAGGAATTTAGGAGATTTTATGTGGTGCATCCACAGTGTTACAATCTCTTCCGAACTTGGAATCTGCTGCTTGTCTTCATATCTCCCATTCCTTTATTTTATCAGAACATTTATCAGAATGTAAAATTTTCTGTGGGAGTTATCAAATTCCTTATTCTTAGAACTCCTTCCTGAGGGTCGAAGATGTACATTGCTTTATAGAACTAGACTAACACAATTCACCAGGGGGTACGAATATCGAAAAGGATGCATCTCAAACAGAAATCTCAACTCTAAAGACTTTATACATTCTGCATTCACAATTTTGTTCAAAACTCTGTAAAATGAGCTTATTTGCATTAAGAAGTCACTAATGACAGATCCACAAAGCTTCCTTATTGTAAGGAAAAAGGGAAGATGCTAAGATTTCATTCACTTTAGACGAATTTTTGTTTCGAATGCTTATTATATACTCATTACTGTTGCAGATTCTGCAATAAGGAAGCTTGTAGGAAGGTTTTGGGAAGGTGGGGGAGACAGAAGTATTAACAGGCCACTGTAATATAGTGTGATAACTGCAAAATTCAAGGAATGTGCAAAGCACAGTGATTTTGTGGGGGAAGGGATTAACTTCTGGGGTAGAGTTGGGAGGGTGCTTTATATAAGGATGGAACTTCTTTTTCTTTCACAAAGAGTGCATAAAGTTTCATCAATTTTTGCCCTTTATGGATTTTTTTAAAGAGACAGGGTCTTGCTCTGTCACCCAGGCTGGAGTAAAGTGGCATGATCATAGCTCGCTGCAGCCTTGAACTCCTAGACTCAAGCAGTTATCCTGCCTCAGCCTACCGAAGTGCTGGGATTGTGGGCATGCACCACCGTGCCCGGCCAGAATGTGACTTCTGAGTTGAGCTTTATGGTGAATAGACACTCAAAAAGGGAACAAAGGAGACAGACATTCTGTGTCTATGAAATCACATGTGCAAAGGCCCTGGGGCATGAAGCAGCCTGGCATGATGGGGGAACTCTCAGTGAGATATGGAACATGATAGAAATGGAAATGGCAGTGGAGAGGAGGCTGGCTTGGGAATCGTATGGGTCTATTCTCACATTGCTGTAAAGAAATACTTGAGACTGGCTGATTTATAAAGAAAAGAAATTTTATTGCCTCATGTTTCTGCAGGCGTACAGGAAGCATGATGCTGGCATCTGCTCAGCTTCTGGGGAGGCCTCAGGAAACTTACAATCATGGCGGAAGCCAATGGGGGAGTAGGCTCATCTCATGGCCAGAGCAGGAGCAAGAGCCTGAGGTGGGAGGCATTACACACTTTTAAATGACAAGATCTCAGGAGAACTCCCTCACTATCATGAGGACAGAACCAAGGCAGATGGTGCTAGACCATTCATGAGAAATCGCCCCCATAACCCAGTCACCTCCTACCAGGCCCCACTTTCAACATTGGGGATTACATTTCAATATGAGATTTGTGGTGGGGGGAGGGACATACATCCAAACTGTATCAGGAAGGGGTGATCTATTAAGATCTATTTATGTGATCTATTAAGGCATTTGGTCATTATCCCATAGACAACAGGATGTGCTGAAGCGTTTTCACAGGGAAGTAGCTGGCTCAGGGGAAAGCTGCATTGTAGGGGGAACATTCTGAAGGCAGGAGATTGCTGAGGGGCTGTTGCAATAGTGTTGATTGGACAGAATAAGAGACTTCCATGGGGTAGAAATAATGGGGATAAGGGGGAAGGGGTATTCACGTTTGAGTATTCCCATTTTATAATTAAGGAAACTGAAGCACAGAGAAGTGAAGGAAATACTACAATATTAGTCAGTTCTCACATTGCTATAAAGAACTACCTAAGACTGGGTAATTTATAACGAAAAGAGGTTGAATTGGCTCATGGTTCCACAGGCTGTGCAGGAAGCATGGCTGGGGAGGCCTCAGGAAACCTTCAATCACAGAGGAAGGCAAAGGGGAAGTAGGCACATCTTACATGGCTGGAGCAGGAGGAACAGGGTGAAAGGGGAGGTACTACACACTTACAAACAACCAGATCTTGCTATGCGCAGTGGCTTACACCTGTAATCCCAGCACTTTGGGAGGCTGAGATGGGTGGGTCACTTTAGGTCAGGAGTTCGAGACTAGTCTAGCCAACATGGCAAAATCCTGTCTCTATTAAACATACAAAAATTAGTCAGGTGTGGTGGTGCACGTCTGTAATCCCAGCTACCTAGGAGGATGAGGCAGGAGAATCATTTGAACCTAGGAGGTGGAGGTTGCAGTGAGTCGAGATTGCACCACTGCACTCCAGCCTTGGTGACAGAGCAAGTCTCTGTCTCAAAACAAACAAACAAACAAACAAAAAACAAAACACCCCTCCTCATCCAACAAAAATACCAATAATCAGATCTTCGGAGAACTCATTCACTATCGTGAGAAGAGCAAGGTGGAAATCCACCCCATGATCCAATCACCTCCTACCAGTCCCCTCCTCCAACATTGGAGATGACAATTCAACACGAAATTTGGGTGGGTACACAAATCCAAACCATATCAATGTTTAAGAGGTGAAATTGACAGGACCTGGTGGCTGATTGGTTAAGAGGGTAAATAAGAGGAAAGAGTGACAAGAATGCTCCTGTTTCACATATTGGGAACAGAGCACCAAGAAGAAAAATTTTTGTTTGGTTTTGTGGGGAATATAATGAGTTTCATGTTGGCCCTGACTCGAGGTATCTAAAAGATAGATTATGAAATTTTCCAGTAGTTAAGAGAGACCTCTCTGAGGCTTACAGCTTTCAGAGTCCTCATTTTGATGTTACTCTATTGATCTCTCATGTTGAATAAGGAGAGACCTGAGGCCATAAAACAGGAATTCCTAACATCTAAGCAGTAATTTTGTTAGCTTTTCCTGCATAACCACTGCAAATGTAGGGCCTTAAGACAACAAACATTTGTGATTTCTCATGTGTATTAGTCCATTTTCACACTGCTATAAAGATACGGAGACTTGGTAATTTATGAAGAAAAGAGGTTTAATTGACTCACAATTCTGCATGGCTGGGGAGTCTCAGGAAACCTACAACCATGGCGGAAGGTGAAGGGGAAGCAAGGCATGTCTTACATAATGACAGGAGAGAGAGAGAGAGTGTAGGGGAAGCTTCCACTTTTAACCATCAGATCTTGTGAAAACTCACTCGCTGTCAAGAGAACAGCAAGGGGGGGACATCTGCCCCCATGATCCAATCACCTCCCACCAGGTCCCTCCCTCAATAGGTGGATATTACAATTCAAGATGAGATTTAGGTGGGGACACAGAGCCAAACCATACCATTATGATTCTGTGGTTTGGCTGGGTGGTTCTTAGAGTGGCCCAGCTGGCTCAGCTGAGGTCGAATGACCTAGGATGACCACTCTCACATGTCTGGGGTTGGCTCCATGTCAGCTAGGGGGCAGTAAGATGACTTGGCCATGTGTCTGTCATCATCCAACAGGCTAGCCCAGGCTCATTCCCATGGTGGAGGATTCACAAGAATAACCAAAGAGGGAAAAACTTCAATACGGAAGCCCTCTGTGGGGGTCTGCTTGTGTCACATTTGCCATGTGCTATTTGTCAAAACAAGTCACCTGGCAAGCCCAGAGCAGGTGTGGAAAGGCACCTAGATTCAGAAATGTGAGTCATTGTGGCTATTTTTGCAATCACTTTCCCACAGAGGTATGACTCGTGGTTAGGGAGCCTACAAACACCCTGAGTGCCTGGTAGTGTGCTGGGCAATTCAGGGAAACTTATAGAGGTAAGAAATCAGGCCAGGCATGGTAGCTCACGCCTGTAATCCCAGCACTTTGGGAGGCTGAGAAGGGCAGATCACTTGAGGTCAGGAGTTTGAGACCAGTCTGGCCAACATGGTGAAACCCCGTGTTTACTAAAACTATAAAAATTAGCTGGGCATGGTGGCATATGCCTGTAGTCCCAGCTACTTGGGAGACTGAGGAAGGAGAGTTGCTAGAACCCAGGAAGCAGAAGTTGCAGTGAGCCAGGATTGTGCCACTGCACTCCAGCCTGGGTGATAGAGCAAGACTGTCTCAAAAAAAAAAAAAAAAAAAAAAGGTAAGAAATCAGCTCAAAATCACACTTTCTAAGTGAATGAGCTGTGATTTGAATCTCTCTACATCTAGATCCAAAGTTAGTGGTTAAGTCAGGAGTGGTGGCTCATGCCTGTAATCCCAGCACTTTGGGAGGCTGAGGTGGGAGGATCACTTAAGCCCAGGAGTCCAGCTTGGGCAATGTAGGGAGTTGCCATCACTAAAAAAATTAAAAAAAAATTAACCAGGCATGTTGGCATACACCTGTAATACCAGCTACCTGGGAGGCTGAGGCAAGAGGATTACCTGAATCCAGAAATTGGAGGCTGCAGTGAGCTATGATTGCACCAGTGCATTGCAGCCTGGGCAACAGAGTGAGACCCTGTCTCTTAAAAACAAACAAACAAAAAGCAACGAAAAACAAACAACCCAAACAAGTGAAGTTAGTGCTTAATCACACCCCCACCATCTCTAGCTAGTTAGTACAACCTTCTTGTATCCTCCAGCCCTCATACTGTGCTAAGAATCCCTTTTACTGCTGCAGAAATAAATATACAAACAAAAGAGTAAAGTGACCATTATATATATATATACATATATATACACACATATATATATACATATATATGTATGTATATATATGTATATATATATATATTTTTTTTTTTTTTTAGGTGGAGTCTCGCTCTGTCACCCAGGCTGGAGTGCAGTGGTGCGATCTCGGCTCACTGCAACCTCCACCTCCTGGATTCAAATGATTCTCGTGCCTCAGCCTCTGGAGTAGTTGGGATTACAGGCGCGTGCCACAATGCCTGGCTAATTTTTGCATTTTTGTTGGAGACGAGGTTTTGCCATGTTGGCCAGGCTGGTCTTAAACTCCTGACCTCAAGCGATCCGCCTGCCTTGGCCTCCCAAAGTGCCGGGATTACAGGCGTGAGCCATGGAGCCCGGCCCACCATTTAAAATTTTGAATTTAGAGGTTATATGCCTGTATTTGACCATTTGTTCTGATTATGACTAAGGCTACTTGTTTATCTTCGGGCTGGCTAGGGATATGAAAGTATTAAGTGCTGTTAACACATTCTGGCGTTGGGTGCCTGTGCCTGGGGATGGCTCACAGATAGTGCTAGGCTTGTCTTTGAAAGGTGTTTATTTTTCCTCGTTAAGCCTTTGGGCAATCTATTCTTTCTGCAATTGATAATTTCTTCCATAAGGCTTGCTTTCAAGAGCCGTACCTGGAGCACATGCCTTGGAGCCTCCCCACCCGTCTCTTGTCATCGAGTCTATTTTGCATGGTTAACTCTTTTTTTTTTTTTTTTTTTAAGACAGGGTATCTCTCTGGTGTCCAGGTTGGGGTGCAGTGACACAATCGTAGCCCACTGCAGCCTTGAACTCCTGGGCTCAAACGATCCTCCCACCTCAGTCTCCCTAGTAGCTGAGACTACAGGCATGCACCATCATTCTCAATTGATTAGTTTTTTTAAATTTTCTAGAACGGGAACTCACTATGTTGCCTAGGCTGTCTTAAACTCTTGGTTTTAAGCAATCTTTCCACCATGGCCTTGCAAAGTGCTGGGATTACAGGCATGAGCCACCATGCCTGGCCTACGGTTAGCTCTTCATGGAGACTCTGTGTGTGGGGTTTTTAATTCCATAATGTAGTGGAATATGCAAGGATTATTGGAAGGTACAGGGAGAATGCCTTCCTCTCACTGTAACTCCCTTCCCAGCCTTTGGAATGAGAGAGCTGGACCTGATGGTGTCTACATTGACATCCATCCTAAAGGTTAATTGTTGATGATTTATAATCCTTGCTCGAGAGATCACAGGCGAAGGTTAAGGGTCTGGGTTAGCTTGCTATACAAAGTTTTGTGTGGTCCTGGCTCCCAGTACCTCTCTAGCTTCATTTCCTGCTACTCCCCTTCATGACCATGCTGTCACACGAGATACTTGCTAAGATCCCACGCTCCCGTCACCACTTGGCCCGTGTGGTTCCTCTTCCTGGAAGGCTCTTCCCTTATCCTTTCAATCCCAGCTCAAACCTTGGAGGTGGCAGCCTCTGTGAAGTCATCCACAGTCTCTACCACCCCTCCCAAGTTCCCAGTGTTGGGGCCTCTGCCGTCTGCTCTTTGGTGTCCTGTGTATATTTCTAGTGAAGCAAGATCATCCTATGTTGTACTTTTCTTTTTGAGAGACAGGGGTGTCTCACTATGTCACCCAGGCTGGAGTGTGGTGGTGCTTTCACAGCTCACTGCAGCCTCAATCTCCTGGGCTCAAGTGATACTCCTGCCTCAGTTTCCTGAGTAGCTGGGACTACAGGTGCATGCAACCAAGCATGGCTAATTTTATTTATTTTTTGTAGAGATGGAGTCTCTCTATGTTGCCCATGATGGCCTTGAACTTCTTTTAAAAAAAATTTATTTTTTTAAGACAGAGCCACTGTTGCCCAGGCTGGAATGCAGTGGCGGGATCTCGGCTCACTGCAACTTCTGCCTCCCAGGTTCAAGTGATTCTCGTGCCTCAGCCTCTCAAGTAGCTGGGATTACAGGCGCACACCACCACGCCCAGCTAATTTTTGTATTTTTAGTAGTTACAGGGTTTCACCATGTTGGCCAGGCTGGTCTTGAACTCCTGACCTCAAGTGATCCACCTGCCTCAGCCTCCCAAAGTGCTGGGGGTCTTGAACTTATGAACTCAAGTGATACGTCCACTTCTGCCTCCTGAGTACCTGGGAGTGCAGGTGTAAGCCACTGCTCATGGCCCCTGTATTGCAACTTTATGTTTCTTCCTTGGAATGGGAATTCCTTGAAGGGCTGGGACTTGGTTTTCTGTCTCTAGCTCCCTAGCATAATGCTTGGCACATAAATGATGCTCAGTACATGAGGAGAGCCTGAATAGCTGCCCCCATCCTATCTACCGAGGCTCCAACTCCTTCCACTTTTTCTGATGCTGGTGCTGACCTCCATCTTACAATGCCGGGAGGATGTATTGTAATCGCCACTGCTCCCTAAGCACTGGAATGGTGTCTTTAGGTTTGGCATTTCAGAGGCTGGGTGAGGTGGCTCACAGCTGTAACCCCAGCATTTTGGGAGGCTGAGGCAGGAGGATGGCTTGAGTCCAGTAGTTAGGGACCAGTTTGAACAACATAGTGAGACCCCATCTCTACAAAAAAATAAAAATTAGCTGAGCGTGGTGGCACACATCTGTAGTCCCAGCTACTCGGGAGGCTGAGGTAGGAGGATTGCTTGAGCCCAGGAATTTGAGCCTGTAGTGAGCTGTGATCGTGCCACTGCACTCCAGCTTGGGTGACAGAGTGAGACCTTGTCTCTAGAAAAAAAAAAAAAAAAAAAAAAAGGTGAGATATTTCCAGCTTCCAGATGCCCCTTATTGAATTCCAGGCAAGTTCCAGCTTCCCATACTGGAGCTTTCCCTAACCTCTGATTTGTGATGATTTGAGGTTCTTGGAACTACGATGTTCTAATGTTTGCAAAGGCTGAACAATTATTACCCTGGTTCTCGACACTTCATATGGGCCAGGGAGTGATCTAATCAGATATGTGCCAGATGGATGGAGGGAAGGAAAACCAGAGGGCAGGGGAAGGACTTGGAGGGATATCACAGGAGTGCAGGAGCTCCTAAGCTTGGGCTACTGAGAAGATACATCTTGGTGCCTTTTACAAAAGGCACTTCTACGGAAGTGCCCAGCACAAGATCAGATTGAGGAAGAAATATAATATATGTTTGATCATGCAGAGCTTGAAGCGCTTGTGAGCAGTCAGAAATGTGGGTTTCAGGCTGGAAAGAAAAAAAATCAGAATCATAGTGAAAAAGATGTGGCTTACTGCAGCTAAGGGGGAGCATGGGCTTTCCAGGAAAGAATACAGAGAGACAAAAGAAGCTAGTAAATGGATATTTGGAGAACTAACAATGAGCTAAAGAGATGCAGAAAGATGTAGGAGTCTCAGAAGAATATAAAACTGCTGAGATTTATGGAGAAGAGTTTGTGGAGAGCTTGTTTGCAGACTCCATGAAAGGAAACTTTTGCTTATATATCTTAAGTGGAAAATAGAACTGAATGACACCCTCCTCCACTATATGCAGGGTGTTTGGAGCTTGCACACGAAGATAGGGTCTCACCCAGCCAATCTGATCTGCTGAATCAGCTCAGGCAATCAGTGAGGAGACGGATTTTGCGTGGAAGCGAGGAAAATTTCAGTAAGAGTTCGATGATCAATGGGAATGTCAGATGACACTAAGAATCACTGGAGTTTTAATGCTGGTAGAATTCCTGACTGCTTTTTTTTTTTTTTAAGTTTGAAACAATCTGCTTTCTTTACCCCATGGTTTTTCCCCATGAGCAAAAGGTATATTTCTGGTTTACAAGTACAGTAACTAGATCCAGACAGGATGACCCGTGTGGGTTTTTTAAAATTATTATTATTATTATACTTTAAGTTTTAGGGTACATGTGCACAACGTGCAGGTTTGTTACATATGTATACATGTGTCATGTTGGTGTGCTGCACCCATTAACTTGTCATTTAGCATTAGGTATATCTCCTAATGCTATCCCTCCCCGCTCCCCCCACCCCACAACAGTCCCTGGTGTGTGATGTTCCCCTTCCTGTGTTCATGTGTTCTCATTGTTCAATTCCCACCTATGAGTGAGAACATGCGGTGTTTGGTTTTTTGTCTTTGCGATAGTTTGCTGAGAATGATGGTTTCCAGCTTCATCCGTGTTCCTACAAAGGACATGAACTCATCATTTTTTATGGCTGCATAGTATTCCATGGTGTATATGTGCCCAAAACAAAGATATAGACCAATGGAACAGAACAGAGCCCTCAGAAATAATGCCGCATATCTACAACTATCTGATCTTTGACAAACCTGACAAAAACAAGTAATGGGGAAAGGACTCCTTATTTAATAAATGGTGCTGGGAAAACTGGCTAGCCATATGTAGAAAGCTGAAACTGGATCCCTTCCTTACACCTTATACAAAAATTAATTCAAGATGGATTAAAGACTTACATGTTAGACCTAAAACCATAAAAACCCTAGAAGAAAACCTAGGCAATACCATTCAGGACATAGACATGGGCAAGGACTTCATGTCTAAAACACCAAAAGCAATGGCAACAAAAGCCAAAATTAACAAATGGGATCTAATTAAACTAAAGAGCTTCTGCACAGCAAAAGAAACTACCATCAGAGTGAACAGGAAACCTACAGAATGGGAGAAAATTTTTGCAACCTACTCATCTGACAAAGGGCTAATATCCAGAATCTACAAAGAACTCAAACAAATTTACAAGAAAAAAACAAACAACCCCATCAAAAAGTTGGTGAAGGATTTGAACAGACACTTCTCAAAAGAAGACATTTATGCAGCCAAAAAACACATGAAAAAATGCTCATCGTCACTGGCCATCAGAGAAATGCAAATCAAAACCAAATGAGATACCATCTCACACCAGTTAGAATGGCAATCATTAAAAAGTCAGGAAACAACAGGTGCTGGAGAGGATGTGGAGAAATAGGAACACTTTTACACTGTTGATGGGACTGTAAACTGGTTCAACCATTGTGGAAGTCAGTGTGGCAATTCTTCAGGGATCTAGAACTAGAAATACCATTTGACCCAGCCATCCCATTACTGGGTATATACCCAAAGGATTATAAATCATGCTGCTATAAAGACACATGCACACGTACGTTTATTGCGGCACTATTCACAATAGCAAAGACTTGGAACCAACCCAAATGTCCAACAACGATAGACTGGATTAAGAAAATTTGGGTTTTTTTTTATTTTTTAAAGACAGGATCTTGCTCTTACCCAGGCTGAGAGTGCAGTGGCACGATCATAGCTCACTGAAGCCTTGAACTCCTGTGCTCAAGCAATCCTGCCTCAGCCTCCTGAGTATCTGGGAGTACAGATACATGCCAGCATCCCTAATTCCCTAATTAATTTTTTTTTTTTTTTTGTAGAGATGAGGTCTTGCTATATTGTCCAGGCTAGTCTTGAACTCCTGGCCTCAAGGTTGCGCCTGCCTTGTCTTCCCAAAGTGTTGGGATTACAGGTGTGAGCCCTGCACCTGGTCTCATTTTTTTTTTTTTTTTTTTGGAGACAGGGTCTTGCTCTGTCATCCAGACTGGAGTGCAGTGGTGTGAACATGGCTCACTGCAGTCTCGACTTCCCAAGCTCAAGCAATTCTCTTACCTCAGCCTCTGGTGTAGTTGGGACTGCAGATGTGTGCCATCACGCCTAGCTAAGTTTTAATTTTTTTTGTAGAAATGGGAGTCTTGCTTTGTTGCCCAGAGTGGGCTCGAACTCCTGGGCTCAAGTAAGCCTCCTGCCTCAGCCTCCCAAAGTGCTGAGATTACAGGTGTAAGCCACTGCACCCGGCCCTCTTTTTAATAAGCAATGAGTTCTCAGAAAATACCTCGCGAATTCTTATTTAGTTATTCATTGTGGTAAAGTATACATACAGATTTGCTATTTTAAGCATTTTAAGTGCATTTAATACATGTGCAATGTTGTGCAACTGTTACCATTATCCATTTCCAGTTCTTTTTCATCGTCCCAAACAGAAACTCTGTATGCAGTAAACATTTGCTCCCTATGTTCCCCGCTATCCTGGGCTCTGCATGCAGAATTATACAATTCTGGCCTTTTGTGTCTGGTTTATTTCACTTAGCATATCCTTAGGAATTCTTGACAGCTCTCTGGAATTTGGCCGCTCCGATGTTTTGGATACAGATTTCTGGAGTATGTGACATAATTCTTCAATTATTTTCTCAGAGACTCTGCCCCTTCTTGAGATGATGAACAGAAGTTTCTATCCAAAAAACCCATTTTGCACATTTTTAGTACAACCTCCCATAGCAACAGTTGTGAGATGGTAGTTTCCACATTTGCCAAAGACCTTTTGCAGAGAAAATGTGGCAGATGGCAGTGCCAATCCACTGCGAAGGTGCTTTGTGCCGTGCATGGCTTGGCACATAGAGGCCCCGGAAATTCTTCATCATGCAATAGATGCCTGAGCTTCCTTATCCTGAGTCATTACAACCCCTGTGGTGTGAGCGCTTGTCACGTGTTAAAACACTTCTTCATTTTAATGGCTTTAATAAAAAATTTTACAAGCCCCCATTTTTTCATTATCAGATTCAACAGGCATAAAATTACTCTGCCAAATTGCTATAAAAGTTTCTAAATGCTTATTCCTGATTTCTGTGATTATCTTGTGGCTCAGTAGCAAAGGGTTCTCACACCACACCCTGAGTAGCTCTGCTGTAGGTAGCACCACACGTGAGGAGGAGGGTTGCTTGGAAGCTCACTTTATGTTAGTGTGAGAGATAAGGTCTTGCTCTGTTGCTCAGGCTGGAGTGCAGTGGTGCACTGCAGCCTCGACTTCCTGGGCTCAAGCAGAAATGTTGACCTGACTTTGAGTCTGTACTCACCTGACCTTTGGCATTTACTTCCTCTACAATCTTCTCCTCCTCCTACTACTCCTCCTTCTTCTTCCTCTTCTTCTTTCTTCCTCCTCTTCCTCCTCCTCTTGTTCTTCTCCTTTTCCTCCCCCTCTCCCTCCTCACTTCCTCTTCCTCCTCCTCCTCCTCCTTCTCCTTCTTCTACCTCTTCTCCTTCTTCTTCTTCTCCTCCTCCTCCTCCTCCTCCTTTCTTCTTTCTTCTTCCCTTTCTTCTTTTTTCTTCATGTAAGAGACAGGGACTTCCTCTGCCACTAAGGCTGGAATGCAGTGGTGCAATCATAGCTCACCACAGCCTCAAACTCCTGAGCTCAAGCCATCCTCCCACCCTGGCCTCCCAAGTAGCTGGGATTACAGGCGCACATCACCACACCTGGCTAATAAAAAAAAAACTTTTTTGTAGACATGGGGACTCACTATATTGCCCAGGCTGGCCTCAAACCTCTGGGCTCAAGCAGTCCTCCCACCTTGGCCTCCCAAAGTGCTAGGATTACAGGTATGAGCCACTTTGCCCGGCCAGGGCTCACTTTAATAACATTTTTGAAAGATATGTTCCCTCAAGACAATGTTTCCGGCCGAGCACAGTGGCTCATGCCTATAATCCCAGTATTTTGGGAGGCCAAGGCCAGCAGATCACTTGAGGTCAAGAGCTTGAGACCAGCCTGGTCAACATGGTGAAACCCAATCTCTACTAAAAATACAAAAATTAGCTGGTTGTGGTGGTGGGCATCTGTAATGCCAGCTACTAGGGAGGCTGAGGCAGAAGAATTGCTTGAACCCAGGAGGCAGAGGTCGCAGTGAGCCAAGATCGTGCCACTGCACTCCAGCCTGGGTGACAGAGTAAGACTCAGTCTCAAAAAACAAAGACAACATTTCCTCTTACTGACCCTTTACCTCCTCATACTATGGGAGTAGATTGGTTTGCCTAAACAAATCTCTATTACCCAGACACTGGGTGCACCAATTCCTAGCCCTTTTTTTGGGTCTTACTAACTGTATTCATTTATTTATTTAGAGACAAGTCTCTCTTCGTTGCCCAGGCTGGAGTGCAATGGTGCCATCATAGCCCAGTGCAGCCTCCAATTCCTGGGCTCAAGCAATCCTCCTGCCTCAGCCTCCTAACTAGCTGGGACTCCAGGCATGTACCTCAAAGCCCAGCTAATTTTATTTTTTGTAGAGACAAGGTTTTGCTGTGTTGCTCAGGCTGGTCTGGAACTCCTGGACTCAAGCCCCTCTTCTGCCTCAGCCTCCCAAAGCGTTAGGATTACAGGCATGAGCCACCACGCCTGACAACAATATTTAAATCTCTGAACAGTTCTAGGTGCTTGTGACAAGCGTGTCTTCAATAATTATACAAGTTAATGCAATGTTGAATCTCATGTGATGGGTATGTCTTAAGGGAAGCTGACATCATAAGAAATCTTGAGGCCTATATTCATTTGGGCTCCATAGATGGGCAATCCTGTAGTATACTTCTACTTAGAAGGTCATGACTAAATTCCAGAGACGGCCACTTAGCCGATGAATCTCAGGATGCAGCTGAATGGACATTAACCATCTCAGCATCGCAGGAGGCATCCAGTTGAGCCTTCCAGAGTGAGCTATGATATCATCCCACGCACGTAGCTTTTGTGTGGTGTAGTGCACAAACACCTGGGTCTAGGGCTGGGTTCAAGTCCTCCTCTGCCATTTCCTGTTTATGTGAGCTTGAGCAGGCACTTAACCTCTCAGAGCCTCCTGGATTAAACATGTTAGGAGGATTAAACGAGAATCCCTGGAGAGCTTGGTGCCTGGCGTATAGCAAGCACTCAAATGATGGTTTTGTTCTCCTCTGAGATTTCTCCGCTGTGGTCCAGAAAGCAGCTTTTGAATCCTCAGGTTATAGGTGGAAAGCACAGTCGATTGCTTCACAGTGGTGGTTCAGAACAGATTGATACTGCCTGCTGTTGCATGGTGTTTTTTTTTTTTTTTTTCTGGAGAGTCTGCAGTCCTTGTCTTTTAAAGAGATTGTGTTTGGTAGCAGTAAACAGGCTTTTAGCAAAACGGCTCTTTAATCCCATTCAAGTATGTTCTGCACTTACAATAGAAATGCAAATGAAAACTAAAATGAGATATCCTTTTTTTTTTTTTGAGACAGAGTCTTGTTCTGTCGCCCAGGCGGGAGTGCAGTAGCAAGATCTCGGCTCACTGCAACCTCCGTCTCTCGGGTTCAAGTGATTCTCCTGCTTCAGCCTCCTGAGTAGCTGGGATTACAGGTGCCTCCTACCACCCCGGGTACTTGTTTGTATTTTAGTTTGTATTTTTAGTTTCACTATGTTGGCCAGGCTGGTCTTGAACTCCTGACCTCAGGTGATCCACCCGCCTTGGCTTCCCAAAGTGCTGGGATTACAGGTGTGAGCCACCACACCTGGCCGAGATATCATTTTTTACCTATGGGTTGGGGAAAGATCAAGAGTTTGATACCATGCTGGGTTAGGGGTGGGATTGGACAGCAGGCATGGTGGAAGTGTAAATTGGAACAGTGTTCATGGAGAGCAATTTAGCAATGTCTATCACAATCACAAATGTACATTTCACTTTTAGAAAAGTATACTTGCTGATATGCAAAAGAGAGTGTTTACTGACATAATATGATTTTTAAGAATTTTGTTTTGTTTTGTTTAGACACAGGGTCTTACTCTGGGTCACCTAGGCTGGAGTGCAGTGGTACAGTCACAGCTCACTGCAGCCTCGAACTTCTGGGCTCAAACAATCCTCCTGCCTCAGCCTCCCTAGTAGCTGGAACTACAGGCACATAACACTACACTCAGCTAATATTTTAATACACATTTTTTAGAGACAGGGTCTTGCTATGTTGCCTAGGCTGGTCTTGAACTCCTGGACCCAAATAATCCTCCCACCTTGGCCTCCCAAAAGTGCCAGGATTACAGGCATGAGCCACTGCACTTGGCCAAGGTAGATTTTTAAGTGAAAGATGAAAAGTCCAGCAGAATGTGTGTCGCTTGCCTTGTGTATGTAGTATTTATGTTAAATAAAAAGAAAAAAAAATTCACGTATCCAAAAAAGAATATTTTGGGTTGACCCAGACATTTTTAACTGTGGAAACTCAAAGGAAACAAAATGGGGCCACAGTGCTTGCAAGAGTATGTAATAATATTTAGTCTTCTCTGTAGGTGTGAAACATGGGCCTTGCAGAGCTCTGCTTCAGTAAGTGACATGAGGTCAAGCCGGGTCTGTTTGCTCACGCTTTTGCTCTCAGCACCTAGGATGGGGCCTGCCTCAGTAAACACAGTTGAATGAATAAATAAATGAAGGAAGGATGAGATGGAACTTGACCTCTTTTCTGAGCTCACAATTGAATGAATCCTGCCAGCAGGAACCAGGGAGCTATTGTATCACTGTACTTACCTAATGTTCACTGCAAATGTTCTGGAAGTTCATAACCGAGATGGGGGAGAAGCAGAACTAGGACTCAGATAACTTGGGGCCATGTGACCTGCTTATTAATTGCTAGAAAGAGCTAGCAATATTATACAACCCCATGCGTGGTATGAATTTGAAAGTGTAATTTACATAGAAAACCTTCTGTGGCCAGGTCAGTTTTATTGGTTCTTTTGTAAAAATGGTAAATATTTATGATAGAAAATGAAGATAAGCAAAAAATAATTAGCAATTCTACTAGCCAGATATAGTCACTGCTAACATTTTGGGATGCAACTTTCCAAACCTCACTTATGGCACACACTATAACACACACACACACACACACACACACACACACACACACACAGTCCTTTCTTAAATAATTTAATTTTTTTTTTTTTAGAGACACTCTGTCACCCAGGCTGGGGTGCAGTGGCAGGATCAGACCTCACTACAGCCTCAAATTCCTGGGCTAAAGTGATCTTTCTACCTCAGCCTCCTGAGTAACTACAACTTCAGGGTCATGCCATCATGCCTATCTAATTAAAAAAAATATTTTTGGAGAGACAGGGTCTTGCTATGTTGCCCAGGTTGGTCTCAAACTCCTAGGCTCAAGTGATCCTCCCACCTTGGCCTCCCAAAATGCTAGGATTACAGACATGAGCCAGTATGCCCAGCCCACTTTCTGTTTTATAAAAAACAAAAGTAGAATTATTCAAGTCAGTTAAAATTTTCCCTCCTTGCTTGGTCTCATTTCTACCCTTATACTTAGCCACATTTCAGAAGTGATAGAATGCTCATCTTGTATCGGCCATGTCTGTATCGAGTTTTCTTTTCTTCTCTTTTTTTTTTTTTTTTTGAGATGGAGTCTCGTTCTTCCGCACAGGCTGGAGTGCAGTGGTGCAATCTCGGCTCACTGCAACCTCCGCCTCCCGGGTATTCAAGCGATTCTCCTGCCTCAGTCTCCCGAGTAGCTGGGATTACAAGCGCGTGCCACCACACCCGGCTAATTTTTGTATTTTTAGTAGATTCGGAGTTTCACCATGTTGGCCAGGCTGGTCTTGAACTCCCGACCTCGTGATCCACCCGTTTTGGCCTCCCAAAGTGCTGGGATTACAGGCCTGAGCCACCGCGCCCGGCCTCGAGTTTTCTTACTCTTGCATGCTACTGTATTGTTTTAGATTGTAATGCTTTTTCTGATTATTCTGCATAACATTAAGATGATTTCTCCTACAGCTATGCGGAATGACTTTCAGTTCCCTTAAATGTCCCATCCCTTCCCTTTGTGCCTTCTTTCTTCTGCCTTGAAAGCCACTCCAATTCTCGCTTGTTTTTTTTTTTTTTTTTTTTTTTTTGAGATGGAGTCTTTTTCTGTCACCCAGGCTGCAGTGCAACCTCTTGGCTCACTGCAAGCTCTGCCTCCCCGGTTTAAGCGATTCTCCTGCCTCAGCCTCCCGAGTAGCTGGGATTACAGTCATGCACCACCACACCTGGCTAATGTTTGTATTTTTAGTAGAGATGAGCTTTCACCATGTTGGCCAGGCTGGTCTTGAACTCAGGGCCTCAAGTGATCCTCCCATCTCAGCCTCCCAAGTAGCTGGGACTATAGGCTTAATTCACCACAGCCAGCCCCACTTTTTCTTATTCCCAGCTACTTTGTGTTCTTCCAGTCTCAGCAATCCAATGTCATTTCCACAACGAGCTTTACCTGGCCATGCAATGAATCAGTGACCCCTTCTCTGCATGCCTGTTACATCTCGCACAGACTTCAGTGTATGCATAATAAGTTGCAAACTTACTGTATACCGTAATTTGGGGATTCCTTGTCTGTTTCTTCTACTAGACTGTAATCTTAATTACAGGAACAATGTCTTGTTCAACCTAAATTTTCTGGAAGCTAGTGTTGGGAACTGAGCAAATAGTAGACGTATCATACGTGCAGGCAGATTGAGCAAAAGCGTGAAATGTACACGACGTTTTGCAGATCACAAGAGGACTTTCCCATGCGTTGTCCTACTTAGCTCACTTCTCTACTCCTGGTATTTCCATTGAGGTGACATCTTATGAGTCACTTCTGGCTGTTCTCTACCCATTAATCACTCCTTCTCTTGGGAGCGGCAGGATCTGTCTGGCAGATGTGGAAGAATAATCTGGATGAGCTCAGGTATACTCAGCTCTGTGGTTTCTTTTTGGGATGAGCTGGTCATCAAGGTTCTGAATTCTCCTTCGACTTTCCAGGCTCTAATTCAGCAATCCCCTCTGGCGTATGGAAGCCTGTGTCAGCCCGGCATGGCCTGGGATTGAACAAGTCTTCCGCCTTAATCTGGGTTTCAGGTCCATTTATTTCTCATTCTACTCTGCCTTACAACTGGGCCTCTTTCAGGAATAAAGGTGAAAACTCTGGCCTCCATCTTACTCTTCATTTTGTTTTTCTATTTATTTACAGCCTGGGTGGGGAAGAGACATTATGTATATATATATATATATATATACATTTTTTTTTTTTTGAGATGGAGTTTCACTCTTGTTGCCCAGGCTGGAGTGCAATGGCACAATCTCAGCTCACTGCAACCTCTGCCTCCCAGGTTCAAGTGATTCTCCTGCCTCAGTCTCCTGAGTAGCTGGGATTACAGGCATGCGCCACCACGCCTCGCTAATTTTGTATCTTTAGTAGAGACAGGGTTTCTCCATGTTGGTCAGGCTGGTCTTGAACTCCCAACCTCAGATGATTCGCCCGCCAATAGGTAATTTGACTTTTATTCCCATTTAATTGAAGAGGAAACTGATGCTCTGAGTGGTCAAACAACAGGTCTACAGGCAGAGTGTTTCTGAGACCTGATATCAGGACGTCTGACTCTCCAAACTGTGTTCTTTCCATTTGAGGTTTTTTTTTTTTTCCTTCTTAAACATAGTACTTTAATTCAGAAAAAGATCATTCAGAATTAAGGAAGCAAGTCTGACATAATATATAACACTGGGTGAACATTGACATAAGGACAGATCTGTCTTGTAAATTTGAATACAAGATTGAACACAATGTTAACACGTATATAGATTATGGGATAATAATAGTCTTCTAAAATAATCTGGACTCAATATGTGTTACTGAGCTTTGAAAGGATTCCAGACACATAATTTGCTATATTAGTAACACAAGTTTTGCTGTAATAAGAGCATGGAATGTGGCCGGGCACAGTGGCCCATGCCTGTAATCCCAGCATTTTGAGAGGCAGAGGTGGGCAGATTGTTTTAGCCCAGGAGTTTGACACCAGCCTGAGCAACCTGGTGAAATCCCATCTCTTCAGAAAATATAAAAAATCAGCAAGGCATGGTGGCATGCGCTTGTAGTCCCAGCTACTCAGGAGGCTGAGGCAGGAGAATGGCATGAACCCGGGAGGCAGAGCTTGCAGTGAGCCGAGATCGTGCCACTGCACTCCGACCTGGGTGACAGATCGAGACTCTGTTTAAAAAAAAAAAAAAAAAAAAAAGCTTATGTGTAAGTTAGTGGCCTCAGTACTGCACTCCAAAGCATAAATAAGCCTGACTTTGACGGACAGACTGAGAGCTTGGGCTCTAGCCCGGTTACCCTCCATCAGCCTTCAATTTGTTCTCCCAAGCCTCATCCGCCAACACCAGCATCATGACCACCAACACGACCACCACTTGCTACTGTTTAAGGACCTTGCCTGTCAACAAGGAATCTATGCTGTGCTGGCCACCATTTGAGTTATTTTGTGACCATTCTTTCCACAATCTAGGCTGCAAACCGCAACCAGAATCCCGCACAGCGTGGAAAGAGAAACTCAGGTATCTTTAAGGACCTTCCAATTCGGAGTCTGTAATTCACCTTCTGGGCCGGCATAGGATCGTCTCTTTCTCTGTGATCCTTCTCTACGGGGCGCACGCTAAATGCTCAGTAAATGCATGCCTGACAGCAGCCTGATGGTTTAGCATGAGAGGCCCTCAAGAAGAGAAACAGGCTGTGTAAACATTGACTACAGATGGTTGCAAAGGAGCTATGAAGTCATGTCTTCAGTATGGGAAGTACCGAGTGATGTTTTCTCAGTCACGCCCATGTGTACAGGTCAAGACTCCATCAATCACGTCATCTTCAGAAATGAAGACTGTCGGCATCAGCTCTGGGGTAGGCGCTGGTGGCTGCCTGACCACCAGCTCCATCCCCTGCGCTGGGTGGGTTGAGCCAGGCTTTCTGTTCCAGCGTGCAGTTTCTCAAATAAGCTCAGCTTTGGAAAACAGTTTCCCTTTACTTTTTATGTGTTTTCTGGGCTTTCAAACCCATGGGTATTTTGAGGGAAACATAGTCCATATGTTTCTGATTTACTTACATTCAACTTGCCAGAAGTTTCTTTTGTAAAATCTACTTTACGTCTGGGAAACCTTTTCAGCCTGTTTTTTAAAGCCTTTTAGCCCAGATCTTCACACTCAAAAGGAAGCAGAGAATTGAAACAATTATTAGGATATAATTGAGACCAGAAAACATGTTTGCCTTTGTTAGTTACCTGGGCATTTCAGGGAACAGGTAAGCGGGAAGGCCTCTGGTGCAGAGGTAATTACCCTCATTATCCACTTCCCGTTTCACGTGTGGACACGACCTTTAAAGACGAACATCTTTCTTCAGAGACCCGTATGCAAAATTTTGGTTTCTCTTTAAGCTAATCTTGGCTAAGTGTCCCTGGTCTGTTTCCTATTCAGAAATCTCTGAATTTGAGTAGGTTATAAATTTGATAAAGTGCTTTTATTTATTTATTCTTTGCTTGGAGGAGTGACATAAATCCAAGTAAAAATAACGTACATAAAACTTTCAAACTGAAATACTAACTTTTAGATGATAAGTGTTATTATTTTTATTAGCAATAAATGTCAAAAGCATTGAAAAGTGGTTGGGAGTGATGAAGTGGTAGGAAAAAGAATGTATTGGGGGAGAGACAGGGACAGCCCACTTAAGAAATAGGGAAAACAAATTACAGCCAACCAACCCAAGATACACATCCATTTAAGAAGAAGCTAAAACTATGTTTTTATAGTCATCAAATTCCTAATCTAGATGGCTGGATGCATGTCAGATGCTGGTGTGAGAGCTGGGACCCCCTAAAAGCAGAATAGAACACCCTGCCTGGTCCCCCATTCCAAACCACGGGCAGGGTGGCGGTGATCAGATATTGGCAACCTACCCCTTTTCTCAACTTTTAGCTGAATTTTCAATTTTTCCCTGAAACTTTATAACATTTTCATAAAGTGAAATTTTGATTCTGGAATCTTTATTTTCCACTTTTCTCCTTTTGCAACACGGAATGTCTGCTCTCCCCAAAGGTGTTTATGCTAAGTTGTTCCAGAAATTACCACCAGTGAAAGCAGAGACACATTGTAGTTTGTAGAGAAAAACGGAAGAAAAGCCTCTGGGAAAGAGCACAGGCTTTTCTTTCCTTTTTTTTTTTTTGAGACGGAGTCTCGCTCTGTCCCCCAGGCTGGAGTGCAGTGGCACGATCTCGGCTCACTGCAAGCTCTGCCTCCCGGGTTCACACCATTCTCCTGCCTCAGCCTCCCGAGTAGCTGGGACTACAGGCGCCCGCCACCACGCACGGCTAATTTTTTGTATTTTTAGTAGAGACGGGGTTTCACCGTATTAGCCCGGATGGTCTCAATCTCCTGATCTCGTGATCCGTCCACCTCGGCCTCCCAACGTGCTGGGATTATAGGCGTGACACTGCGCCAGGCCTCCTTTTTATTTTTATTTTTTTTTAAGATGGAGTCTCACTCTGTCGCCCAGGCTGGAGTGCAGTGGCACGATCTCGGCTCACTGCAACTTCCGCCTCCCGGGTTCAAGTGATTCTCCTGCCTCAGCCTCCTGAATAGCTGAGGTTACAGGCGTGCACCACCACATCCGGCTAATTTTTGTATTTTTAGTAGAGACGGGGTTTCACCACATTGGCCAGGCTGGTCTCGAACTCCTGACCTCAGGTGATCCACTGGCCTCGGCCTCCCGAAGTGTTGAGATTACAGGCGTGAGCCACGGCACCTGGCCAAGCACAGACTTTTCAAAGGGGAACCCAGGTTTCCAATCAGGTACTGTCTTAATTTCCACAAATGCATGACATTCCAAAAAGGGATGAAGGTGATGGGAAAGAAAAAGGGAAGGAGAATGGAAAGCAAACTGACTCTCAGGGTGTCTTTTTTTTTTTTTCAAGGGGCCATGAGAGAGTCATTTAATATTTCTAGATCTCAGTTTCTTCAACTGTAAAATAAAAATGTTTGACTGTATAATCATGATGGCCCTTTCTTGATCAAAGTTGCATAATTCAATTTTTCTTTTCTCCAAAAGACTGAGATGAAGGATAGTGAGACAATAATGGATATGACCATTGCCCTAAAATTAACTAGAAACCTTCTTTCAAAGGAAGACACCAACAGCAAGGAGACCCATTATTTTTTTAAAATATATTTCAATAGTTTTTGGGGTACAGGTGGGTTTTGGTTACATGAATGAGTTCTTTAGTGGTGAATTCTGAGATTTTGGTGCACTCATCACCTGAGCAGTGTACACTGTACCCAGTGTAGTCTTTTATCCCTCACTCCCCTTCCACCATTCCCCCAAGTCCTCAAAGTCCATCATGCCATTCTTATGCCTTTGCATCCTCATAGCTTAGCTCTTACTCATAAGTGAGAACGTACAATATTCGGTTTTACATTCCTGAGTTGCTTCACTTAGAACAATGGTTTCCAGGCCGGGCACAGTGGCTCATTGCCTGTAGGAGGCCTAGGTGGGTGGATCACCTGAGGTCAGGAGTTCGAGACCAGCCTGACCAATATAGTAAAGCTCCATCTCTACTAAAAATACAAACATTAGCTGGGCCTGGTGGCGTGTGCCTGTAGTCCTAGTTACTCAGGAGGCTGAGACAGGGGAATCACTTGAACTCAGGAGGTGGAGGTTGCAGTGAGTCAAGATGGTGCCACTGCACTCCAGCCTGTGTGACAGAGCAAGACTCCGTCTCAAAAAAAAAAAAAAAGAATAATCGTTTCCAACACCATCCAAGTTGCTGCAAATGCCATTATATTTCATTTCTTTTTATGGCTGAGTAGTATTCCATGGTGTATATATACCACATTTTCTTTATCCACTCATTGGTTGATGGGCATGTAGGTTGGTTCCATATTTTTGCAATTGTGAATTGTGCTGCTATAAACATGCGTGTGAAAGTGTTTTTCATATAATGACTTCTTTAAGAGGCCCACTTCGGTTAACTGAGGACTCAAACCAAAGTCTGTTAAGTTCTATTGCAGAGCCTTTTATGTCACAGCAAGTGCCACGACATTATTTGTTTTCAGAATACATATAAGATGCTCAAAATGGAATGATATTGATACCCTTTATAATTTGTTATTTAGATATTTAAAATTTTACAGATGTGACCTTTTTGGTAATTATATACTGCTCAATGTTGCATCATATTTAAATCTGAAATTTCATATGAAATCTCATCCTCAAGAGCATACTAATTTTCTTGCCTACTTAAAAAGTTTTATTTTTAAATATGAGAAACTGTGGGGATTTTTTTTTCACTCAAATTAAACCAGATGAAAATGTATTTTACGTCCTCCTTTGGAATTATGTTCTGTCTTATCAACATATGCTTCCCCATAACGTACCTGTCTCTCAGTAGGTTCTAAGCTTGGTTCTGCCACTATTAGGTGAGCTTATACACATTGCTTATACTCTATGGGCTTCCATTCCATTTCATTATTTGAAGAAGGCAGTCCTCAGATAGGTAGAAATCTACCTCAGATAGGTAGATTTCTTTCTGGCATTTGATGATTGTATCAGTCCATTTTCACGCTGCTGATAAAGACATACCCAAGACTAGGTAATTTTTAAAGAAAAAGAGGTTTCATGGGCTCAGAGTTCCACATGGTGGAGGAGGCCTCACAATCATGGAAGAAGGTGAAAGGCACATCTTACATGGCAGGAGGCAAGACAGAGAATGAGACAAGTGAAAGGGGTTTCTCCTTATAAAACCATCAGATCGGCCTGGCACAGTGGCTCATGCCTGTAATCTCAGCACTTTGGGAGGCTGAGGTGGGTGGATCACCTGAGGTCAGGAGTTCATGACCAGCCTGACCAACACGGTGAAACTCCATTTCTACTAAAAGTGCAAAAATTAGCCAGGTGTGGTGGTGCATGCCTGTAATCCCAACTACTTGGGAGGCTGAGGCAGGAGAATCGCTTGAACTGGGGAGGCAGAGGTTGCAGTGATCTGAGATCACACCATTGCACTCCAGCCTGGGCAACAAGAGAGAAACTCTGTCTCAAAAACAAAACAAAACAAAACAAAACACCCCATCACATCTCGTGAGACTTATTCACCATCACGAGAATAGCATGGGCAAGACCCACTCCATGATTGAATTATCTCTCACCGGGTTCCTCCCACAACACGTGGGAATTATGGGAGCTACAGTTCAAGATGAGATTTGGATGGGGACACAGCCAAACCATATCAGTGATCATACCAGAAGCAGATATTTTTCAGTTTCCTTGGGTAAAGATGAAGAAAGAACAAAAAATGTTGGTAGTTAATCCAGGATGCTAGTGACTCCAATCTTTCACAAAGGAAAGCAAACACAATAACTACAGGTACACTGATCAAAATATTTTCTGACAACTTTATCAAGTGACACAGGCTGATACTCATTTCGGGGTGAGAGTTTTGTGCCTCATGCAATACTATTGTTCTCAGATGGTGCAATGTGAAGTGTTTTACTAGTACAGTTGTTTTGACATAGCGTACTAACGTGTTACTGAATTCCTGACACAGGCATTTCCCATGAAATGCTAAACTCCAGTCCTCTTTAAAAAATAATTCCAGATTGATTCCATGTATGGGGCATGCTGGAGAGTGTACACAAACATTGTCACCATGTGCCTTTGGTACAGGGGACAAAATGTTCAGCTGCATTCTATCAGACAAACCACAGTTCTAAACATAATATGGAACAATGCCACTTTCTTGAAACAGAAAATCACCATTGGCTTCTCAGCGTGGTGGTGAAGACACCATATTTTTAGGTCGTTTCTACATCATTGCTGCAACCTAGTTTTCATTATTCAATGCACTGAATTGGTGTATATTTTACTGTGTGCAAGTTACGACCTGGAAGAGCAATTTGTATTTGGGTTTCCATTTGTCAAAATCCCCCCCACAGTCGCCAACTTTCTTTCTTAATTTACCAGGGCTTCTGCTTTGGGTGTTGCCAAAAAAGGGGTTCTTATCTCTCTTTCAAACAGCATTCTGGGAATGGGCAACCCCACATTCACATACAAAAAGACAGACTTCTAAGATCAAGTAATATCTAATGTCTTTAATATATGCAGTTACAGACATTTAGGAGAAGTAATGCTCATTGTACACCTACCATGTGCAAAGTACAGCAAAGCAACGCTATCTTCTGAGAAAAAACTGCTTAAAATAAGGTCAGACAACTACTTAATGTGCCTGAATGGAAGTATGAAAATTAAGAGTACACCAGCCTGGGCAACAGTGAGACCCCATCTCCACAAAAATTTTAAAACTTAGCAGGGTGTGTTGTCACGCACCTGTAGTCCCAGCTACTTGAGAGGTGGGGGTGGGAGGATTGCTTGAACCTGGGAGGTTGAGGCTGCAATGAGCTATAATTGAGTCACTGCACGCCAGCCTGAGTGACACAGCGAGACCCTGTCTTAAAAAACCAAATCCAGGCTGGGCACGGTGGCTCATGCCTGTAATTCCAGCACTTTCAGAGTCTGAGGCGGATGGATCACAAGGTCAGGAGTTCGAGACCAGCCTGGCTAACACAGTGAAACCCTGTCTCTACTAAAAATACAAAAAATTAGGCAGGCATGGTGGTAGGCACCTGTAGTCCCAGCTACTTGGGAGGCTGAGGCAGGAGAATGGCATGAACCCGGGAGGTGGAGCCTGCAGTGAGCCAAGATTGCACCACTGCACTCCAGCCTGGGCGACAGAGCCAGACTCCGTCTCAAAAACAAAAACAACAACAACAACAACAATACAAAAATTAATCGGCCATGGTGGTGTGCAACTGTAATCCTCAGGAGGCTGAGGCAGGAGAATTGCTTGAACCTGGGAGGTGGAGGTTGCAGTGAGCCAAGATTGTGCCACTGCACTCCAACCTGGGCAACAGAGCAAGACTCCATTTCAAAAACAAACAAACAAAAACAAACGAACAAAAAAAACCCCAACAAAATCCATTGTCTGATTTCAGTTATCATTTCCTGCCAGAAAGGCAAAAATGTTAAGACTTGACTTTGAATCTGCCTTCTCCTTCTCCTTCTCCTTCTCTTTCTGCTTCTTCTTCCCCTTCCCCTTTCCCTTCCTCTTCTTCCTCTTCTTCTTCATTTGTTTGAGAGACAGGGTCTCAATCTGTCATCCAGCAGGCTGGAATACAGTGGTGTGATCATGGCTCACTGCAGCCTCAAACTCTTGGGCTCAAGCCATCCTCCCACCTCCGCCCTCCCAAGTAGCTGAGACTACAAGCACACACTACTGCACACGGCTAATTAAGTTTTTTTGTGTGTGTAGATGGAGTTCCACTTTTTTGCCCAGGCTGGTCTTGAATTCATGGGCTCAAGTGATACTCTAGCCTCAGCCTCCCAAAGCTCTGGGATTACATGTGTGAGTCACCATGCCCAGCCTGATAATGAAATTTTGGAGGAAAAAATTAGAAGAGAAGATGGTATTTCATTTGTGGCTAAGAATCTTTGACAACTTTCTTCTGTTTCCTCACTGCAGAGGAATCGTCTCTCAAAGCCACTCAATTCATGCTTCTCTCCTCTGAAACATCATTGGTAGGTGGAGTGGAAAGACTGCAAATTTCAGAGTCATCTGGGCTTCAACTTCCAGCCCACCCACACCCTGACCCCATGACCCTGGTTATGTTAACATTTCCAAGCCTCGTTTTCTTTACCTTTCAAAAACTGGGGATAAACCTTCTAATTCTGCAGCATAATGTCAAGAATCCATGACATCAAGCATGCAAAAGTGATTGTGCTGTACTTTGCACATGGTAGGTGTACAATAAGCATTACTTCTCCTAAATGTCTGTAACTGCATATATTAAAGACATTAGATATTACTTGATTTTACAAGTCTGTCTTTTTGTATGTGAATGTGGGGTTGCCCATTCCCAGAATGCTGTTTGAAAGAGAGATAAGAACCCCTGGCAGAGTACTAAGGGCTTTTGCATACGTGTGGATTCTGTTCACCCTCTCATCTTCCAGATACCAGATCCTGTATGCTTTTCGGCATCTCCCTCCCCTTAGTTGATCTGGGATCTGTCTCCTTGCCTGCCGACAACTGCTGAACTTGTTCTATCTCTCTGAACTACTGACTAGCTCATTTTTCTTCCAGCCTGGGCTTTAGCATTACTCCAAGACTGTCCAGTTACTTCTGGGATTGTAGTAGCCAATATTTATTTAATGCTTACCAGATGTTAGGTATTGTGCTAATAAGGGCATGATCTCACTTAGCCTCACTTAGCCTGACCTTGAGGTAGGAGGTGGGACTCAACTGGAGAGGTGGGGCTTGGACACTGGACAAAATGGAGGAGTAGGTAAAACAGGGACAGGATGGAAGCAGCTTCCCATGAGACAAGCCCATCAGGGTGCCATGTCAGTTTACTGTTGCCATGGCAACACCCAGGAGTTACTGCCCCTTTCCATGGTAATGAAAGACCCAAAAGACCTAAAAGGTACCACCTTTTTCCTAGTGTTTTCCTAGTTTCTGCATAAACTGCCCTTTAATCTACATGTAATTCCTTACATTAATCTCACAACAACCCAAATGAGGAAGATGCTTTTATGATCTGCATCTGATAGTCAGGTACATGAGGCTTGAAGAGGTTGAGAAACTTGGGCTGATAAGTGACAGAACTAGAATTTGAATCCAGGACTATCAGGCTTCAAAACCAGTGCTTAGCCATTGTGTCAAAACACTCATTCAGTACTACCTGGTCTGGGGACTTGGAGGGGACAGTTGTTATGGGCACTGAGGGCCTGGACTCTTCATCTGAAAGGGGGAAACATTGGCAAGAGAACCCATTCAGTTGAAACATTTGGTGGCTAATAACAGGTTGCAATTAAGTCTATATTCTCTTATGATCATCTGAGGAACATTTGGAAATGAGAACTCTTTCCAATGAGCAGTCTGGATTATGTAGGTGTTCATGTTTGATACGCATAATGCCTCTGCTTGTCATTCCAGATGGATGAGGAGAAAATATCTCTAAGTGTCTTCAAAATACTCATGAAAGATTGGAAGAGACTGGTTGATGCTTCAGCCTCTCAAAGTGTAGGTCTCTTGCACATGCTAGAGCTTCTAATTCAATAGCTGTGTTCATCTTTTTAGGGCAAGAATGTAATGCGATTTCAGCCTTTGGGAAGACACTATTTACAGGCAGAATGGTGACAAGTTGGAGATTCCCTTCTATTCAGGCCCTCAGCATGGTGACATCACTTCTCTCTGCCTTAAGATGTATGGCCCTGCGGGTGGGGGAACACATTTTTTTTTAGATGAAGTCTCACTCTGTCACCCACGCTGGAGTGCAGTGGCGCGATCTCGACTCACTGCAACCTCTGCCTCCCAGGTTCAAGCGATTCTCCCGCCTTGGGGTGGTAGAATTTGACTCTTGGTTTAGAAATAACTCAGGAAGGCAGTCAGCTGGAAGGAAAGAAGGAAAGAAGAGAAAGGAAACAAGGAAGGAATGAAGGAAGGGCCTAACATTTCTGTAGCTAGAGTGAGCCTATAGCCACCCCTACCTTGACTACCAAGGCAAAAAGCAAGAATGCCCCAGCTTACTGGGCAGTTTTGACATTGCCAGAGGGGTGCTCAATTTCGAATTGGACAAGGCTGGGTTTGAATTCCCATTCTTCTTTTAAAAAAATAGAGATAGAGTCTTGCTATGTTGGCCAGGCTGGTCTTGAACTCCTGGGCTAAAGTGATCCTCCTGCCTCAGCCTCCCTAGTAGCTGGGGCTACAGGTGCACATGCCACTGTGCCCAGCTTGCATTTCTATTATGTTAATTTTTAGAAATGTAATTTTTAAAAAATTTAATTTAAATTTTTTTACTTATTTATATTAATTTGAGACAGGGTCTCACTCTGTCACTCAGGCTGGAGTGCAGTGGGGCAATCATGGCTCACTGCAGCCTCAACCCCCTGGGCTCAGGTGATCCTCCTGCCTCAGCGTCCTGGGTAGCTGGGACTACAAGCTCATGCCATCACGTCTGGCTAATTTTTTTTTTTTTTTGAGATGGAATCTCGCTCTGTCGCCCAGGCTGGAGTGCCGTGGTACAGTCTTGGCTCCCTGCAACCTCCACCCTCTGGCTTCAAGCAATTCTCCTGCCTCAGCCTCCCAAGTAGCTGGGATCACAGGTGCATGCTACCATGCCTGGCTAATTTTTGTATTTTTAGTAGAGACAGGGTTTCACCATGTTGGCCAGGGTATTCTCAAACTCCTGATCTCAAGTGATCCACTCCCCTCGGCCTCCCAAAGTGCTGGGATTACAAGTGTAAGCCACCGTGCCCGGCCTTTTTAAATTTTTTTAAAAATAAAGATAGGGTCTTGCAATGTTGCCTAGGCTGGTCTTGAACTCCTGGGTTCAAGCAATCACCCACTTTGGTCTCCCAAAGTGTTGGAATTAGAAGTGTGAGCCATTGCACCAGGCCAGGAATGTGATTTTTGACAATTTAGTTACCTTGTTTGAGTTTCCTCAACTTTAAATTGAGGTAATTAAAAACTGGCCCAAACTTCTTTGCTACTTCTTCCATTGAAAGGTGGGAGTCGATGTCTTCTTTTCCTCGAATCTGGTGGGTCTCTTAGATATTCCAGTCAATGGAACATGGCAGATGTGAGGCTGAGTGGTTTCTGCGGCTAGGTCATACAGCCACCCAGTCTCTTCCTAGTATCTTGGGATACTTATTCTGGGTGGAGACACCACCGTGTAGGATGAAATGAAGTGGTTACCCTGAAGAGGCCACGTCTTCAGACACTGTTGAGCAACCAGCAGACAGCGGCATCCAGTGCCTGCCATCTGTGAGCCATCTAGAGCATCTAGTGTAGCTGAGCCCCCAGATGACCACAGCACAGCTGACGCCTGATCCCTACTATGTGAGAGGCCCCAAATGAGACTTGCCTAGCCAGTCCGGGCGCAGTGGCTCACGCCTGTAATCCCAGCACTTTGGGAGGCTGAGGTGGGTGGATTGCTTGAGGTCAGGAGTTCGAGATCAGCCTGGTCAACACGGTGAAACCCCATCCCTACTAAAAATACAAAAATTAGCCAGGCGTGGTGGTGCACGCCTGTAATCTCAGCTACTTGGGAGACCGAGGCAGGAGAATTGCTTGAACCCAGGAGTCGGAGGTTGCAGCGAACAGAGATCTCGCCACTGTACTCCAGCCTGGGTGACAGAGTGAGACTCCATCTCAAAAAAAAAAAAAAAAAAAGAAAATGTGGGTGAGGGAGGAAATATTGTTCATCTTTAGCATACCAAGGATTTAGGACAGTGGGGAAGAGGGGTCTCTGAGGCTCCTCTGCCCAGGTAATGACCTCCAGCCAGAGCTGGTGTTGACAAAAGTCTTGCCAAATAGAGCAGGCCAATCTGATGTTTCAAGTACCTCTGGATCCCAGGGGCCATGGACTCTTCCTCCCCTGCCTCCAATCAAGCTTGCTCCAAACCAGCCTTCTGCCTTTTCCAGGGAGAATGTTCCATCCTATCTTATCCAAGGGATTCAAACTTCAGCAGAGACTTATAATTTCGACATGCATTTATTTGTTTATTGACAGGGTCTCACTCTGTTGCCCAGGCTGGAATGCGGTGATGTGATTGTGGCTCACTGCAGCCTTGAACTCCCAGGTTCAAGTGATCCTCCTTCCTTGGCCTCTCGAGTAGCTTGGACTACAGGCATGTGCCACCATGCCTAGGCCATTAAAAAAAATTATTTGTAGGCCGGGCGCAGTTGGTCATGCCTGTAATCCCAGCACTTTGAGAGGTTGAGGTGGGCAGATCACGAGGTCAGGAGATCGAGACCATCCTAGCTAACACGGTGAAACCCCGTCTCTACTAAAAATACAAAAATCAGGCCTGGCATGGTGATACACATCTGTAGTCCCAGCTACTCGGGAGACTGAGGCAGGAGAATCACTTGAACCCAGGAGGTGGGGGGTTGCAGTGAGCCGGGATCGCGCCGCTGCACTCCAGCCTGGGCAACAGAGCAAGACTCCGTCTTAAAAAAAAATAAACAAATATATATATATATATATATGTATTTGTACAGATGGGATCTCGCTGTGTTTCTCAGGCTAATCTTGACTTTCTGGCCTCAAGCAATTGTCCTCCCAAAGTGTTGGGATTACAGGCATGAGCCACTGCACCCAGCAATTTAGACATTTAAAAAAAGACAATGACTTTTCTTTTCTTTTCTTTTTTTTTTTTTGAGACAGTATCTCCCTCTGTCGCCGAGGTTGGAGTGCAGTGGCGTTACCTCGGCTCAGTGCAGCCTCCACCTCCCGGGTTCAAGCAACTCTTCTGCCTCAGCCTCCCAAGTAGCTGGGATTACAGGCGCCCGCCACCATGCCCCACTAAGTTTTTGTATTTTTAGTAGAGACAGGGTTTCACCATGTTGACCAGGCTGCTTTTGAACTCCTGACCTCAAGTGATCCGCCTGCCTCAGCCTCCCAAAGTACTAGGATTATAGGCGTGAGCCACTGTGCCCGGCCGACAATGACTTTTCAATGTTGAGATGGAAATCACTAGTAGATTGGAAGGAAGATGTATTCCTGCCTTTATGAGCTCCAGATCAGGCCCATCTCTGCCTACACACCCAGTTGCATTAATGTATTAGCATTTGCATGACTGGTAAGTTTTCCTGTGCTCTCCTTCCCTGCAGACTGGGCCGTCTTCTGGGAGGGGTTACCATTCTCCTTGATTCTCTTGACCTCACTGCACCACAGGCAGTGAGGAGGGCTGCAGACTGTGCTCCTTTTATCTTTTTTTTCTTTTAGAGACAGGGTCTTGCTTTGTTGCCCAGGCTAGAGTGCAGTGGCATGATCATAGCTCATGCAGCCTCGAATTCCTGGCCTCAAGCAATCCTCCCACATTGGCCTCCCAAAGTGCTGGGATTTGTGATCCTTTTAAGCTGATAAAACATGGTGTTGGACTCAGCTCTCCTAGCGAGTGGATGGAAATAAGAGACCCAATAAAGCCAGACATTTGGGTGTCAGTGTTTGTGTTTGGGAGAGGAGGAAGTTTATTTGGAGACTTGAGAAGGAGGCTCTGTTCTTTATACAACAACAGAGGGAAGTTTAGCCTTCGCGTGGGCAGCTTCCATGAAGGAGCAGATGGGGCTCTCAAGGCACAGGAATGTTTCCAGATGCCACGTGTGCTGTCGAAAGGCAAAGGCCAAGTTCTGCAAGGAGCTGTAGGCAACAAGGTTGCCCCGGGCCTTGAGAGCGAAGATCATTCCTGAGAAGGGATTGAGCCCCTCTCTGTCCCTCTATGCCAAGGACCACCCGCAGTCAACACTGCCAACAAAAACAAATCAGGAAGAACTGATGTCTCAGGAAGACAGCAGGCGGGAAGCATAGGAAAGGAGGCAAATCAGGCTTCTCTATGCTGTGTCCTGGCACCAGCGTGGAAGGGCATGGGCTGAGGGTGGTAACAGACTCAATGTGGCCTGAGCGAATCACCTTCGTCTTCCTTATAAGACTCTGCTTTGCATTGGCCAAGCATAGACCCTAATCTTCCTTCCCTTGGGGTAGTTCTAGAAGAGGCTGCTGATGGGTAACTCATCTGTGTGCCCAGATTGACCTTTTTCTGCCTTCTTTTGGGCTATCTGTAGTTTCATGTTATGTCAAGTTCTTGTGTTAGTTTCAAGTTCCTAAGGTACTAAGGACTCTCAGGTGAGGTTACCTGTCTAGCACTGGGGCAGCTACAATCCTGTAATACTCCTTTGATGCTTTGGGGTGGTAGGTAGAAGGGGTGATGAAAGACTGTGCCTGAGAGTTTGACTCAAGTCTCTCTCTCTTTCCACCTGCCAGAATCAATTGCCTGGTAGGTGGAGAGAGAGAAATAATGGTATTTTCTATACACCCCTTAGTTACCTTCCTTGGCTAGATATGTGTGTGTCTATGTGTGTGTGTGTGTGTGTGCATGTATGTATGTCTCTGTATATGCTAAGTCTGTTTCTCATCATGGTATTACAGAAGAATTCATGGAGAATATGGTAATGGGTGTTTTCCTTTATAAAATGAATCTCAAAAGTTTAGGAATGTTAGCAAAAAATGAAAGAAGTTAGGCATGTGGCTATGATATGAAGCGGGCTCTGGAATCCATCTGACTGGTTTGAATCCCAACTCCAATTCACTTTCCAGCTGTGTGATTTTTGTTCGGTTATTGAACTTCCCTGAGCCCCAGATTTCTCATTTCAAAAATCAGGCAAATCATTATTTTTACATTATGGGGCTGTGATCAGGCTTACATGAGTTGATCCATGAAAGAGTTTGGCCAGCCAGGCATGGTGACTCATGCCTGTAATCCCAGCACTTTGGGAGGCCAAAGCAGGCGGATCACCTGAGGTCAGGAGTTCAAGACCAGCTTGACTAACATGGCAAAACCCCGTCTCTACTAAAAAATACAAAAATTAGTCAGGCGTGGTGGCAGGCACTTGTAATCTCAGCTACTCGGGGGGCTGAGGCAGGAGAATTGCTTGAACCTGGGAGGCAGAGGTGGCAGGGAGCCGGGACTGTGCCACTGCACTCTAGCCTGGGCAACAGAGTAAAACTCTGTCTCAAAAAAAATTAAAATTAAAATTAAAAATAAATAAAGACTTTGGCCCAGTGCCTATTTATTGTAAAGGATTTTATTTATTAATTTGAGACAAGGTCTTGCTCTGTCACCCAGGCTGGAGTGCAGTGGCGTGATCATAGCTCACTGTAGCCTCGGCCTCCCAAAGTGCTGGGATTACGGGTATGAACCACTACACCTGGCCTATTATAAAGGATTTATAAATGTAAGTTACTACCATGATTAATCAATATCTCTAACGACCTCTCAGTATGTCATTATAGATGGGCATCATGTCTTTACCTAAATCTTTGCTGAACTCATGCATACTCGTAGCTTCACCATCCTTTGGGGAAAATGCCCCTCCAGGTGGGTGTTCTTGGGCAGCTGGAAGCCACTGTTCCACATGTCTGGCTGAATGTCTCCTGGCCTGGTGGTTTGAGTGCCTGTCCTTCTTTCCTGGCCTCACTGTAGGTAGGGGCTGCTGGTAAACGTTACTAGAGCTCTCCTTTTCTAAAGGCTTAAAACCACTTTTCTCCAACATGAATGCATTTCTCTCCATGATTTAAATAAGTTCATTACCTAATTGAAAAAGCCACTCAGGGCTGGGTGAGGTGGCTCATGCCTGTAATCCCAGCACTTTGGGGTGCAAAGGTGGGAGGATTTCTTGATTCCAGGAGTTTGAGACCAACCTGGGAAACGTGGCGAAACCCCATCTCTACACAACACAAAAATTAGCTGGGAATGGTGGCATGTGCCTGTAGTCTTAGCTACTTGGAAGGCTGAGGGAGGAGGATCGCCTGAGACCTGGAGGTTGAGGCTGCAGTGAGCTATGATTGCACCACTGCACTGTAGCCTGGGTGACAGAGTGAGACCCTGTGATGTGGTTTGGCTATGTCTCCACCCAAATTTCATCTTGAATTGTAGCTCCCATAATTCCTACATGTTGTGGGAAGGACCCAGTGGGAGATAATTGAATCATTGGGGCAGTTTCCCCCATAGTGTTCTTCTGGTAGTGAATAAGTCTCATGAGATATGATGGTTATATAAGGGGAAACCCGTTTTGCTTGGTTCTCATTTTCTCTTGTCTGCCGCCATGTAAGATGTGCCTTTCACCTTCTGCCATGATTGTGAGGCCTCTCCAGCCCCATGGAACTGTGAGTCCATTAACCCTCTTTTTCTTTATAAATTACCCAGTCTCAGGTATGTCTTTATTAGCAGTGTGAAAACGGACTAATATACCCTGTCTCAAAAAAAAAAAAAAAAAAAAAAGAAAGAAAAGAAAGAAAGAAAAAAATTACTTAAATGGCAAGAGAAGCTGTGGGAGAGAACATGTGTGGGGTGTAGCGTGTGAACGTGTGTGAGACTGTGCACATAAGTGTGTTTATGGCTGCTTGCACCCTCATAGGGTGAGGTGAAGGAAAATAAAGGGCATAAATCCAATCCTGCTGTTCCTGGAGCATCTTCGGAGTTTGAGTCTAAAGATTAGAGTTGAACTCTGACAGTTGATTCATTATTTAATCCTTTAATTGATGACCATGGCAGAAAGATGACAGCAGCACATCCTTGGCAGGGAGGCAAGTTCCATTTATTTGTTTATTACTGTTGGACAATTTATCTAGTGGAGAGAGAGTGATGGGAGGCCACCATGCGTCATGGTTCAGAATGTTGTTATAAATAACAATTAATCCACTTAGAGATCTGGCTCCATTCAACCTGGAGAATCCCATTAGATGTAAAAGATTCTGGAGGAGAAGGTTGAGGAACAGAGTTTTCCATTTTCTCAGCTCACTCTCACTGTCTGGTCATCCTGGAAGTGCCTGAGGTTTTCCAAGATGATGAATATTCAAGCAGTATTGGTACCATCTCTTAACTTCTATTGTTTTATGGCCAGCATTCCTTCCTGGCAGTCAATTACATATTACTTTGGAATGTTTCTTGAATTACTATGTTAAGCTATTAAAATTTCTATTATTCATTTATTATCTCTCTCTCTCTCTTTTTTTTTTTTTTTTTTTTTTGAGACAGTCTCACTCTGTTGCCCAGGCTGGAGTACAGTGGCACAATCTTGGCTCACTGCAGCCTCTGCCTCCTGGGTTCAAGTGATTCTCCTGCCTCACCCTCCCGAGTAGCAGGGATTACAGGCACCTGCCACCACGCCTGGCTAATTTTTGTATTTTTTGTAGAGGCGGGGTTTCACTATGTTGGCTAGGCTGGTCTCGAACTCCTGACCTCAGATGATCTACCCACCTTGGCCTCCCAAAGTGCTGGGATTACAGGTGTGAGCTACTGTGCCCGGCCGAAGTCTTCTTTCCCTTACTGCTTGGGCTCTGACACTGTCACATATATTCTTAGGCCAGAAGTATGTTTTTTGGTCATTTTTCATTTCTTATCTCAATGTAAAATGCTATACTTTCCTTTTTCTAGTAACATATCACATAAATCTTCATCACACCACCTCACAGGTGGAGGGAGAGTAACTTGTTGAAACCAGAGTCTTCGAGGCAGGTCATGGTTTTGTTGAGATTTCAAGGGTTAATCTCTGGAGTGACCCCAGATTGCTTCCCCAAAGTTGCCATTAGCCCAGGCTCTCTAGGACTTTCCAGCCTTTTCTGCTGCAGTTGTAACTGATAAGTGGCTGCTTTGTCATGTGAACAGGAAGATAAAAAGGCACTCAGGTTTAGCACTGCATGTAAAATAGGAATCACTTGAATGTCGTGGCCATTGTCATCAAATCGATCTGAGTCCATCCTCTGTAAAGCCTTTCCATTACTAAAACAAAAGGGAAAAAAGCCATGAGCTTTCCAGTGTTTATTTATTCAAGGAGCCTTGAAGTACAAGTGGCAGCATTCAGAACGCTGAAGATAGTGCTTCCGTGCTGAATGATTTCATTGTTTTGGGGTTACACTTCTGCAGTGAATGGGAACCTATGAAGATACGAAATGCATAAGTAAACCTCCGTGGAAAATTAATTTCAGCTGCGCATCACCTACCTCCAGGTTCAAACTGTCTCTATATTTTGCTCCTTGTGTTTTAAAGCTGCAAATAAGAGTTAGTGACTCACTCCTGCTTTGCAAATGATTTTGGTGTCATAAATAGTACCTCTTTCAAATTTGTGGCCACTTAGGTTCTCCAGCCTTTATCCAATTTGGATCATCTCTTAAAGCGTGAGAAGGCCGGTGTGTCACCTAAAACCAGGAAGTTAAAAAACAAAACCAAACCATACAACACTTCTTTTTTATTGCAAAAATAATGCAGGTTCATCTTAGAAAAATTGGAGAGTACAGTTTTATTGTGCCTCACTTTATCGTGCTTTGCAGATATTATGTTTTTCTTACAAATTGAGGGTTTGTGGCAACTTTGCATCGAGCAAGTCTCTCTCTGCCATTTTTCCAACAGCATGCACTTACTTCGTGTCTCTGTGATATATGTTGGGTATTTTCACAATATTTCAAACTTTTCCATTATTATTATGTTATTGTAAGCTGTGATCGGTGATTTTGGTGTTAATTATTGTACTTGTTTTGGGGCACCATGAACCACTCCCGTATAAGACAGCAAACTTAATTGATAAATGTTGTGTGTATGTATCGGCCATTCCCTGTCTCTCTACCTCTCCTCTGGCCCTTCAGCCTCTGAGACACAGCAATATTGAAATTAGGCCAATTAATAATTCTAAGAGTGAAAAGGAGAACCCCCAGTCTTTCACTTTATTCTTTTAAATGTAAATTAAATTTATTTCTTCTTAACTTTTATTTATTTTATATTTATTTATTTATGCATTTATTTATTTTTGAGAGGGAGTCTCGCTCTGTTGCCCAGGCTGGAGTGCAGTGGCGCGATCTCAGCTCACTGCAAGCTCCACCTCCCGGGTTCACGCCATTCTCCTGCCTCAGCCTCCCGGGTAGCTGGGACTACAGGTGCCCACCACCACGCCCAGCTAATTTTTTTGTATTTTTAGTAGAGGCGGGGTTTCACCACGTTAACCAGGATGGTCTCGATCTCCTGACCTCGGCCTCCCAAAGTGCTGGGATTACAGGCATGAGCCACCGCGCCCCCACTGCGCCCGGCCTTCTTAACTTTTATTTAAGTTTAGGGGTGCATGTGCAGGTTTGTTACACAGGTAAACTTGTGTCATGGGGGTTTGCTGTACAGATCATTTCATCACCCAGGTATTAAGCCCAGTACACATTAGTTGTTTTTCCGGATCCTCTCCCTCCTCCTACTCTCCATCCTCGGAAAGGCCCTAGTGTGTGTCGTTCCCTTCTATGTGTCCATGTGTTCTCATCATTTAGTGACCACTTATGAGTGAGAACATGTGGTATTTGGTTTTCTGTTCCTGCGTTAGTTTGCTAAGGATAACGGCCTTCAGCTCCATCCATGTTCCTGCACAGGACATGATCTCATTCTTTTTTAATGGCTGTGTAATATTTCATGGTGTATATGTACCATATTTTCTTTATCCAGTCTATCATTGATGGGCATTTAGGTTGATTCCATGACTTTGCTATTGTGAATAGTGCTGCAGTGAACATACTCATGCGTGCATGTGTCTTTATTAAATTTTCTTTTGAGACAAGGTCTCTCTCTGCCATCCAGGCTGGAGTGCAATGGCACTATCACAGCTCACTGCAGTCTCAATCTCCTGGGCTCAAGTGATCCTCTGACCTCAGCCTCCTGAGTAGCAGGGTGCATGCCACCATGCCTGGCTAATTTTTAAGTTTTTTGTAGAGAAAGGGTGTCCTGGCCTCAAGCAGTCCTTCTGCCTTGGCCTCCTGAAGTGCTGGGATGACAGGCATGAGATACTCTGCCAGTCCAGGTTAAATCAAAAGCTAGAAATGATTAAGCTTAGTGATGAAGGCATGTCAAAAGCTGAGAGTGGCCAAAAGCTAGGCCCCTTGCACCAAACAGCCAAGTTGTGAATGCAGGGGGAAAATTCTTGAAGGAAATTAAAAGTGCTACTTCAGTGAACATAGAAATGATAAGAAAGCAAAGCAGCCCTGTTGCAGATATGGAGACAGTTTTACTGGTCTGGATAGAAGATCAAACCAGCCACAGCATTCCCTTATACCAAAGCCTAATTTAAAGGAAGCCCCTTAACACTGAGGCAAAACCCTCTGCCAGCAAAAAGGTTACGACTTGCTAAAGACTCAGACGATTGTTAGCATTTTTTTAGCAATAAAGTATTTCCAAATTAAGGTATGCATATGTTTTTTTAGACACAATGCTATTGCACACTGAATAGACTGGAGTGTAGTGTAAACATCATGTTTGCATGCACTAGGAAACGAAAAAATTTGTATAATTTGTTTTAGTGCCATGGTCTGTAACTGAACCTACAGTCTCTCCAAGGTATGTCTGTACTGACAAGCAAAAACAGAAAATAAAAGCCATCTGTAATGCAGCACCCAGAGATTACCACTGCCAACATTTTGGTAAATATTTTTTGTTTGTTTGTTTGTTTGAGAGGGAGTCTCTCTCTGTCGCACGGGCTGGAGTGCAGTGGTGCAATCTCAGCTCACTGCAACCTCTGCCTCCCAGGTTCAACCGATTCTCAGCCTCAGCCTCCTGAGTAGTTAGGATTACAGGCACCATATCACCACGGCCGGCTAATTTTTGTTTTCTGTTTTTGTTTTTTTGGAGACAGAGTTTTGCTTTTCTCACTCAGGCTGGAGTGCAATGGCATGATCTCGGGTCACTGCAACCTCCGCCTCCCGGGTTCAAGCGATTCTCCTGCCTCAGCCTCCTGAGTAGCTGGGATTACAGGCACCCACCACCACACCCAGCTAATTTTTGTATTTTTAGTAGAGATGGGGTTTCACCATGTTGACCAAGTTGGTCTCGAACTCCTGACCTTGTGATCCGCCCACCTTGGCCTCCCAAAGTGCTGGTAATTTTTGTATTTTAGTAAAGATGGTGTTTCACCTTGTTTGCCAGGATTGGTCTTGAACTCCTGACCTCAAGTGATCTGCCCACCTTGGCCTCCCAAAGTGCTGGGATTATAGGCATGAGTCACCGCGACCGGCGTAAATATGTTTTAAAAATCTCTCTGCATTTGTTTCTATTTCTCCCGACTCCAGACCCTTCTATGTCTATATATAAATGCACCCTTGCACACAATATATCTTGTCAGTAATTATGGGTCCCACACACTCCACTCTATAGTTTGGATTTTCTTAAAATATTTATTTTAATCATAAATTATTCTGTAGCATCAACTTTAATGATTGCCTCCTCCCTTTTAATGTTCTTTATGCAATAATGTTTAATTTTATTTCTTATAACAAAGGTATAGCTATAGTAAAACCTTGTCTAATCAAGCCAGAGAAATGCAGACATCATAGTAAGTTGACCAAGTTGGGCTGAGGATTCTATGTGTATTATCCTGTGAAGACAGGTTTTGTTGAGCAAAGATGAGTGTTGGTGCCAGGGATCTGAAATTGATCTGAAACCAACTGCATTTTTTCAAAGCAGTTTAGGAGCAGTCACTTTGTATCTCTCTCTCTAACTTGAGGACAAATATAACTTCCTTCACTCCGTTTTTCCTCCAATATACCTAACAGAAACTAGTCAATACTTATTGATTGTGGAGCCATTTGTAGGCAATAATAAATTGGTAATACAACTTATTGCATTGAACATGAAGTGTTCTGAGTTTTCCAGTAAAAGGGGCTTTCTGGCCGGGCGCGGTGGCTCACTCCTGTAATCCCAGCACTTTGGGAGGCCAAGGCGGGCAGATCACAAGGTCAAGAGATCGAGACCATCCTGGCCAACGTGGTGAAACCTCATCTCTACTAAAAATACAAAAATTAGCTGGGCATGGTGGTGTGCACCTGTAGTCCCAGCTACTTGGGAGGTTGAGGCAGGAGAATCGGTTGAACCCAGGAGGTGGAGGTTGCAGTGAGCTGAGAGCCTGCCACTGCACTTCAGCCTGGGTGACAGAGTGAAACTCTGTCTCCAAAAAAAAAAAAAAAAAAATTGCAAATGATCAAAGATGTTTCTTAGGAACTGGTGAGAAGTTTGGCTGGAATGAAGGGTATATAAGGAGTCAGGGATATGAGGTTTCAGGAATAGATTGAGATCATACATAGGGTTTATATGGGAAGCTTATCTGGAAGATTGAATGTAGTGGTGAGTTTATGCTCAATTTGGTAAACGGGAGGGAACTACTGGTGATTTGGGGGAAGAACTTAGGAAGTTTAAGTTGGTGGCAATAAGAGAGCTAGATTGGAGTGGAGAAAGATAGGGAGGGGTTAATCATTAGGAGGCTATTGCTGCAGTCCAGGTAAGAAGTGATGAAGAAGTGATGAAGGCCTTAAGTGAGGTGGTAGCTATTTTAGTTCACTTGGGCTACTATAACAAAATACCACAGGCCAGGCAGCTTAAACAATAGAAATTTATTTTTCATAGTTCTGGAGGCCGGGAAGTCCAAAATCAAGGTGCTGATCAATTAGGTTCCTGGTGAGGGCTCTTTTCCTGGCTTGCAAATGGCCACCTTCTTGCTGTGTCTTCACATGGCAAGGAGAGGAAAGGAGAGGCAGAGAGCTCTGGTGACTCCTCTTTTTTTTTACAAGGGCACTAGCCCTATTGGATTAGAGCCCCACTCTTATGACTTCATTTAACCTTTATCACCTCCTCATAGGTTCTATCTCCAAACAGTCACATTGGGGGTTAGGGCTTCAGCAAGTGAATTTTGGGGAGACACAAACATCCAGTCCGTAACAGTGACCACTGGATTGAAAGAAAGGGCTGGTGTCTGCAGGACTGCAGGGATAGATTCTACCAGACTTAACATTGATTGATGTGAGGGTGAAGGCAAGCAATGAATCAAAGATGTCTTTGAGTGTCCAGCTGAGTGACTGCAAGAATAGTGGTATCATATACAGAATTACGAGGCTTAGGAGAAAATAAAGGCTTTAGAAGAGTTGGGTTTTTAGGCCAATTGACCTGGAATGTTTAATACTTGTTAGACACTGGTCTTTTCAGTATATTATGCTGTTTAATTATCAAACCACCCCATGGGGTAGTGCTACGGTAATTTCCATTTTATAAATGATGAAACAGACATTTGTGGTATTCTAGGATGGAAAAATTATATCCCATATTACGGGGAAAAAAAACCCCAAACCTGTCAAACTAGAATACCCAAGCTGCTACAGTGGCCTTTGTGAATTATGAAGAACATAAGTGGTTTGGAAAATTGGAGACAAGCAATTGGTGTTTGGTTTTCCAACTAAGAAAGAAGCTGGAATCTCGACTAAATAGCATTCAAGAATGCATAATTGTGCAATTTCAACACTCTGGGAGGCTAAGGCGGGAGGATCACTTTAGCCCAGGAATTCGAGGCTTCAGCGAGCTATGATCACACCACTGCACTCCAGCCTGGGCAACAGAGTGAGACCTTGACTATTTTTTTTTTTTTGAGATGGAGTCTCACTCAGTTGCCCAGGCTGGAGTGCAGTGGCACAATCTCGGCTCACTGCAAGCTCCACCTCCCAGGTTCACACCATTCTCCTGCCTCAGCCTCCCGAGTAGCTGGGACTACAGGCGCCCGCTGCTACGCCTGGCTAATTTTTTTGTATTTTTAGTAGAGACGGGGTTTCACCATGTTAGCCAGGATGGTCTCAATCTCCTGACCTCGTGATCTGCCTGTCTCAGCCTCCCAAAGTGCTGGGATTACAGGCGTGCGCCACCGCGCCCAGCAACTTTTTTTTTTGTAAAAAAGGAATGCATAATGAAAGATTTAAGGGCTGGCATGTGAGCATTAAGCAAAGGAAGCCGCAGACACTAGCAACCAGCGTGGCTCCACCATGAGCAAGTTTTATGTGATTAACTTCATCTGGAATGTTGAAAGCACAGTATTTGGCAAAAAAAGGGACAAGTGAATGGAAATAGTTACTGATTAAAGAGCTCCCCGTTAAAGGAATTGATTTAAAAGTAAATGCTAATCCAGTGGGAAGTGTCTAGTGACATGCTTTGGAGCTCTGCCCTTGCCTTCTGACTTTTTTCTTTCTAATCTGTGATTTGCATTAATACTTACAAAGAGTTTTATTAAATAATTGTACAACATGAAGCTGGGAGCCTGGTAAGCATGTTGGATGATAAAAACCAATATCCTGAAAGTTGTAAACAGCAGGATGAAGGGGACAAATTTAACCAAAGCAATGCATTAGGGATAAGTGCAGGTCCTACTGCCCATGGCTGGAGAGACACGGCTTAACGGCATTACATGTGAAAAGGAGTGTTAGACTGGGCACAATGACTCATGCCTGTATTTCCAGTACTTTGAAAGGCCAAGACAGGAGGATCACTTGAGGCCAGGAGTTCAAGACCAACCTGGACAACATAGTGAGACCTGTTTCTACAAAATATAAGAAAATTAGCCTTGCATGATTGTGCATGCTTATAGTCCCATTCAGGAGGCTGAGGCAGGAGGATGGCTCGAGTCCATAAGTTGGAGGCTGCAGGGAGCTATGATCACACTGCAGCACTCTGTCTGGGCTGACAGACCAAGACCATGTCTCAAAAAAAGGGGTAGGATCCCACCTGTAATCCCAGAACTTTGGGAGGCTGAGGTGGGTAGATCACTTGAGATCAGGAGTTCAAGACTAGCCTTGCCAACATGGCAAAACCCTATTTCTACTAAAAATATGAAAATTAACTTGGTGTGGTGGCATGCGCCTGTAATCTTAGCTACTCAGGAGGCTGAGGCATGAGAATGGCTTGATCCTGGGAGGTGGAGGTTGCAATGAGCCAAGATTATGGCCACTGCACTTCAGCCTGGGTGAGAGAGTGAGACTATGTCTAAAAAAAAAAAAAAAGCTGAGAATTAACTATGCAATATGGTTGAAAAAAGAGTAAATGTGACCTTGGCTACTGGTAAAGGTTCTGTCCTACCTTATTCTAGAGTTCACAGCAAAGTCACCTGAGATACCTTTCCAAAATGTAGTTCTGCTTCTATTGCATAAATACTCTTGTTGGCTCCCTGCTAAGACTTCAAGGCTTAGCTTATCTATCTTGTCCCAACTGCTTATTTTTAGCCTTGTCATCTACACCACCTGCCCTCTGTGCATCTGATACATTGGTGTTACCAGAAAATTCCTTGACCTTGGATGATACCAGTTCCCTGCATGACAATGACTTCGCTCATTCTGGAATGAGCCTCAGGTGCCTCCCACTTAACTCTCCACCTCTCTGTTACAAAGCTTCACTTCTTAAGAGAGGGCTGGAAAGTCCCAGCTTCTGTAAATAAAGTCTTCTCTGACTTCTGCTTCTCTAATCCAGCACCCAGCAGGACCTACTCTTCTTTCCATGATCACAGGACCCTTCGCATAGAGGTCCGCCCCGTGTCTCTGGATTATTCATTTACTTATTTGTCTCCCTTGAAGGAGTAATCAATTGGTAATCAGCTTTGTGTCCCTTGTGCATAGTTCAGTGTTCTGTTCTAGGAGCATTCAAACTTTTGTTAAGCAGAATAAAAGGTGATTGACAAGTTTAAGTGATGGTTCTCCTTCTACTTCTATGGGACACAACTAGATTACTATCAGTACCCACTCTATAACTCTACTAGTCCCTTACTTACCAATAATTAAATGCTATGATGAAACAAAACAGGCTGGGCATGGTGGCTCACGCCTGTAATCCCAGCACTTTGGGAGGCCAAGGTGGGCAGATCACCTCAGGTCAGGAGTTCAAGGCCAGCCTGGCCAACATGGTAAAATCTGTCTCTACCACAAATAACAAAAATTAGCTAGGTGTGATGGTGCATGCCTGTAATCCCAGCTACTTGGGAGTCTGAGGCACGAGAATCACTTGAACCCAGGAGGTGGAGGTTGCAGTGAGCCAAGATCACACCACTGCACTCCAGCCTGGGTGACAGAGTGAGACTCCATCTCAAATAAATAAATAAATAAATAAACAAAACAGATGGATATGGCAAGGCAGGTGTGAATATCCTTTTAGAGAGGGAGGGAAAATGAAAGACTGATGGATAAATCTACATGGTATATATGCAACCATGATGGAGAGCACTTGACAGCCCTGGAGTCGGACAGTCCTGGGTTCAAGTTCACACTCTGCCATACCTGCGGAGTAACTCTGGGCAAACTACTTAACCTCTTTGATCTTTAGTTTTCCTATCTATAAAATGGGCACAGAATTCTCAAAGAATGGCTATGAGGATTAAATGAAATAATGGTGTAAAGCATCTGATGTGCTGCAATGGTGCACAGTAAGCCTCAGTAGCTGATGCTGGTTCTATGATGAACTGATCAAAGGACCTGGCTGGTCCCTGGCCAGGTAGACAGAGGACTTAGGACACATGTTTAATATCTCAGGGAAGAGGAATTAGACTTGTTCTACATGGCTCCAAATGGAAGAACCCAACAGGCAAAAGCTGCAGGGAGAAAGAACTAAGCTCAACTTGAGTCCAGGGAGTCATAGATTACCTGAGAAGGGTTTCTACAAAGGCAGCAAGTTCCCCGTCACCAGAGACATTCAAGCACAGCTTTCTGCTGCCCTGCTGGGAATGTTGCAGAGGAGACTCAACAATTAGGTGGGTAGTTGAACTAGAACGTGATGATCTGTAGTTTTGGCTGAGGTGGGAGGCAATTCTACAATGGCAGTAACCAACTCATGTATTCTTTTTTTTTCTTCAACTTTTATTTTAAGTTCCTGGGTACATGTGCAGGATGTGCAGGTTTGTTACATAGGTAAACGTGTGCCATGGTGGTTTGCTGCACAGATCAACCCATTACCTAGGTATTACACCCAGCATCCATTAGCTATTCTTCCTGATTCTTCCCCCTCCACCAACAGGTACCCAGTGTGGGTTGCTCCCCCTGCCCCGTGTGTCCATGTGTTCTTATCATTCAGTTCCCACTTATAAGTGAGAACATGCAGTGTTTGGTTTTCTGTTCCTGTGTTAGTTTGCAGAGGGAAATGGCTTCCATCTCCATCCACGTCCCTGCAAAGGACATGATCTCATTCCTTTTTATGGCTGCATAGTATTCCATGGTGCATAGGTACCACGGTTTCCTTATCCAGTCTATCATCGATGGGCATTTAAGTTGATTCCATGATGTTGCTATTTTAAATAGTGCTGCAGTGAACATTCGTGGGCATGTTTCTTTATGTTAGAACGATGTATGTTCCTTTGTGCTCTTTAAAAGAACTTGGTAATGTTTGGCTCTTTTTTTTTTTTTTGATACAGAGTCTTGCTCTGTTGCCCAGGCTGGAGTGCAGTGGTGCAATCTCAGCTCACTGCAAGCTCCGCCCCCCGGGGTTCATGCCATTCTCCTGCCTCAGCCTCCCAAGTAGCTGGGACTACAGGCGCCCACCACCATGCCTGGCTAATTTTTTTGTATTTTTAGTACAGACGGGGTTTCACAGTGTTCGCCAGGTTGGTCTCGATCTCCTGACCTCCTGATCCCCCAGCCTCGGCCTCCCAAAATGCTGGGATTACGGGTGTGAGCCACTGCCCCCGGCCATGTTTAGCTCTTGACTTCAAGAAGAATGGGCTTTCTTTGAACAATTAGAATCTGAAGGGATGCATGCCCTGGAGCCCTCAGAAGACCAGAGCACCCCTGTACTCTGAGGAGGGGCACTGCTGAAACCCATTACCTTCAACCCACCCTCAGACTCTAGCTCAGCCCCAGCCCATAAAACTTATTGGATAAATGTCTGAATATACGATTCTGTAAAGGGAAAAAGAAAAACCATCAGAATGCAAGTATCCATCATTGCTTAGCTGATCAACATCATGGTCCTGTTCTGGAATTTCTCTGCTAAAAATTCTTCTTGTGTTCACGGGACATTATAAATCTTTCAGAATATGTTAGAATCACATCTGAGTGCTGTCAGTTCTTATTATAAGCTGGGAGGAGGGAGGCTTTTTTGGGTGCCTATGAGTAAAAAAAAAAAAAGTAAACTTCCTTCTGTTTCAGCCCACACCTCTTTGAAGGTCCTGGCATATGGAAGGTCCTCCAAACTACTACTAACATCTCCTGCCTCCGTGAATGATTTGCGTTCCTTTGGAGACAGCCTCCCAGGGGAAGTCCTGGAAACAGAACCCTCACTCCCCCTGTCTCCCCAAGAACAACACGAGTCAACAAATCTGGAATCCTTGCCTCTGTCCTCTCTTAAACAGTTGTTACTGAGAATCAAAGTCAGCCTACAGTGCATATGGCTTGATTCAAGCGTCCACACTGGGAGAACACAGCTTCAGGAATATATATAGCCCACTCCTGTCAGACTCCATCCCGTTGCTACTTATCACTCCATAAATCAGTAAACAGCCGTATGTCACCACCAGCACCAACAGTCAGCTGCGCAGATTCGAGTGGCTGAAATCTCCTTTCTAGTTCCTTTCAATTCCTGAGAGGGGGAGACTGTCAGGGGTTTTATTCCATTATTTTTGCTGTTGGGTGCCATGAACCCCCCAAATCTGAGAGAGGTCTCAGTTAATTTAGAAAGTTTATTTTGCCGCCGGGCGCGGTGGCTCATGCCTGTAATCCCAGCACTTTGGGAGGCCGAGGAGGGCGGATCACGAGGTCAGGAGATGGGGACCATCCTGGCTAACACGGTGAAACCCCGTCTCCACTAAAAATACAAAAAAAAATTAGCCCAGCACGGTGGCGGGCGCCTGTAGTCCTAGCTACTCGGGAGGCTGAGGCAGGAGAATGGCGTGAACCCGGGAGGCGGAGCTTGCAGTGAGCCGAGATAGCGCCACTGCAGTCCCGCCTGGGCCAAAGAGCGAGACTCCGCTCAAAAAAAAAAAAAAAAAAAAAAAAGAAGGTTTATTTTGCCAAGGTTGAGGACGTGCGCCTGTGACACAGCCTCAGAAAGTCCTGACGTCATGTGCCCGAGGTGGTCAGGGCACAGTTTAGTTTTATACATTTAAGGAAGACATGAGACAGCAATCAATATATGTAAGAAGTACATTGGTTCGGTCTGGAAAAGCGGAACAACTTGAAGCAAAGGCAGGAAGACTTCCAGGTCACAGGTAGGGGAGAGAGGAATGGTTGCATTCTGACTTTCTGACTAGCCTTTCCAAAGAAGGCAATCAGATATGCATCTATCTCAGTGAGCAGAGGGGTGACTTTGAATAGAATGGGAGGCAGGTTGCCCCTAAGCAGGTCCCAGCTTGACTTTTCCCTTTCACTTAGTGATTTGGGGGCCCCAAGATTTATTTTCCTTTCACAATGCTTCATGTGAGAACCCTGTAAGCTGGGCACACAGTCTTATCTCCAGAGCAATTTGGGACGTCAGGGAGGAGTGGTTCTGCTGTGGGTGGAAGATGACCTCTCTAGACCCCAAGGACACAAGGGAGGAGGAAGATTCAAGCCCGCTTGCTGCCTGGGTTTGTTTTGGTGTCCTGGTTCTCTTCTCAATGCCATGTGAAGCAGATGGTATGATAAGATAGAGTCTGGGACAGCCAGGCTGGGAAGCAGCTCTGCCCTTAGAAAAGGCGAGTGGCAGGGCCCTGGAGAAGGGGCCATGAAGAGGCTGCTCATGGACCTCAAGGTAAAGAGACCAGAGGGGTCTCATGTGGGACAGCCTAGATCACCAGGTTAGCTGACTCATTAGGGACTTGAAGCAAAACCCTCAGCCCTGGAATTCCCAGGGAATGCAGTGGGGATGGTGGATGGTGGCCGTGGCCAGTGCTAGTCAAGGATTTAGGATCTATTTTTTCCACCCTTGTAAAGGCATTGTAAGTTACCTTTATGATAATTAACAGGCATTGCCCTTCAGCACAGAGGTGAGGAGTTTATGCATAGAAGATAGGGAATTTGGTATAGCCTTGTTAAGAGCAGCTCTGAGGCCTGCACAGTGGCTTGGTGGCTCGGTGGCTCAGTGGCTCACACCTGAAATCCCAGCACTTTGGGAGGCCGAGGTGGGCGGATCACCTGAGGTCAGGAGTTCAAGACCAGCCTGGCCAACATGGTGAAATCCCGTCTCTACTAAAAATACAAAAATTAGCCCGATGTGGTGGCAGGTGCCTGTAATCCCAGCTACGTGAGAGGCTGAGGCAGGAGAATCACTTGAACCCAGGAGGCGGAGGTTGCAGTGAGCTGAGACCCATGCCACTGCACTCCAGCCTGGCCCACAAGAGTGAGACTCTGTCTCAAAACAAAACAAAACAAAAAAGGGCAGCTCTGGTTTTCATTTGCAAAACTCAGGGAGTGGGGGGGAGAGAGAGAGAGAGTTTGTGCATTGATTTTTGATTAATCTAGGCTTGGCAGGGGAAAAAAGTGGATTCTTGAAAGGGCTGACTTCCAAATAAGTGGACTTCTTGCATGAAATTGTTTTAGCATCTGTATTGTGGAGTGAGTTGGTATTAATGGAGGCAAATTTCATTTTATTCTCTTGTTTCATTTTTCTCATTTGGAGGGACTGTTCCTTAGGAAAACATAGAAGATGGGCTCAAACATTAGGAGATGGTGGAATTTATACAAGAACAGGTGAAGTAGGATGGTGATGAGGGCTCCGTGGGCACGTGGTGTGTGATCCTAGACTGAGTCATGGAACCAGTTGATGAAATTATCCAAAAGTGAGTGTTTGAGAAGAAAGCCAACAGCAACAACACACAACAATTTTCTTTCGCTAGGAACCAGGTCTGCTCATTGGAGGTTGAAAAGGAAAGTGAGGCTGGGTGCAGTGGCTCACTCCTGTAATCCCAGCACTTTGAGAGGCTGAGGTGGAAGGATCACCTGAGGTCAGGAGCTTGAGACCAGCCTGGCCAACATGGTGAAACCCTGTCTCTGCTAAAAATACAAAAATTAGCCGGGCCTGATGGTGGGTGCCTGTAATCACTGCTACTCGGAAGGCTGAGGCAGGAGAATCACTTAAACCTGGGGGAGCGGAGGTTGTCGTGAGCCAAGATCGCGCATTGTACTCCAGCCTGGGCAACAAGAGCGAAACTCCATCTCAAAAAAAAAAAAAAAAAAAAAGAATGAGGAGAATGCAGGAATTGTTGGTATGTGAACAGAAAATACTCAGGTCTTCAGAGGCAATTTATGGGATTGGCTTAAAATAGTTCTAGGCCTAGAAAGACCTCTGGGAAGAGGAATGGAAGGAGAGAAAGATGCTGAGAGGCTGAAACAGGTTTATCTCAGACATGGGTGGGAGAAACAGGACCTCTCATCTAGAAGCAGGCCGATGGTTTAAAAAGTCTTGTGGGGCAGGTATGGTGGCTCATGCCTATAATCCTTGTGCTTTGGGGGAGCCTAGGGAGGGGGGATCACTTGAGGCCAGGAGTTTGAGACCAGCCTGGACAACATAGCAAGACCCCATCTCTACAAAAAAATTAGCTGGATGTGGTGGCACGCACCTGTGGTCCCAGATACAGTGGAGGCTGAGGCAGGAAGATTGCTTGAGCCCAGGCGTTTGAGGCTGCAGTGAGCTGTGATCATGCCACTGCACTCCAGTCTGGGTGACAGAGTGATACTTTTCTCCAAAAAAAAATTAAAAACAAAACAAAACAAAACCCAAAAAGTCATCTGAATCTGTATCCTGGGAAAGTAGAATTTGAGCTGTCAAGACTAGAGAATTCAGGACAAGAGTTATGGGATTTTGGACCTCACATTATGGCTGAGAGCAGTTTAAGGAATTCGCTGGAAACAGCTGAAAGTCAGAAATCTTTCACGTGCGTTTCTCCAGCTGGGGCAAATATGAAAAAGAGGGAAGTTTTCCCTGGAGGCAGATGTTCCACGATAAAGCTAAGGCATTCCAGAATGGAAGGAAGATTCAGTAGCCACAGAAACAGGGATGTTGCCCAGGAAAAAAAAAAAAAAAGCCTTAAGAACTCACAGAAGCCGGGTGCGGTGGCTCGCACCTGTAATCCCAGCACTTTGGGAAGCCGAGAAGGGTGGATCACTTGAGGTCAGAAGTTCAAGACCAGCCTGGCGAAACCAGTATATGTTATCCCCATTAACAGGATTTTTGCTCAAATGAGCTATCATTCAAGAATTTACAAAAAATAACAGCCTTATTACCCCAACTATTATAGCTATTATAGCTTTACTCAAACTATACTTCTATATATGCCTAATTTATTTCACCCCAATAAGACTATTCCCACATCCAGTAACACGAAAATAAAATGATAGCTTGAAAACACAAAACCTATACTATTCGTATCTTCACTTATTATCTCTTCCACCCTCCTCCTACCTATCTCTCCGCTGCTACTGACTATGACTTAGAAATTTAGGTTACGGCCGGGCGCAGTGGCTCACGCCTGTAATCCCAGCACTTTGGGAGGCCGAGGCGGGCGGATCACGAGGTCAGGAGATCGAGACCATCCTCGCTAACACAGTGAAACCCCGTCTCTACTAAAAATACAAAAAAAAAATTAGCCGGGCATGGTGGCGGGTGCCTGTTGTCCCAGCTACTCAGGAGGCTGAGGCAGGAGAATGGTGTGAACCCGGGAGGTGGAGCTTGCAGTGAGCTGAGATCGCGCCACTGCACTCCAGCCTGGGCGACAGAGTGAGACTCCGTCTCAAAAAAAAAAAAAAAAAGGAAATTTAGGTTACATGAGACCAAGAGCCTTCAAAGCCCTTAGTAAGTAAATTATACTTAATTTCTGTAACAAATCTAGGGATTGCAAGACTATCCTGCATCGATTGAATGCAAATCAACCACTTTAACTAAGCTAAGCCCTTGCTAGATTGGTGGAGACCAAACCCACGAAAATTCAGTTAACAGCTAAATACCCTAGTCAACTGGCTTCAATCTACTTCTCCCACGGTTTAGGGGAGGATTGAAGCTGCTCCTTTGAATTTGCAATTCAATATATGAGATATCACCCCAGGACTGGTAAAAAGAGACCTTTGACCTCTGTCTTCAGATTTACAGTCTAATGCTTGCTCAGCCATTTTACCCTTGTACCCATGTTCATGAATTGCCGATTATTTTCAACTAACCACAGAGATATTGGAACATTATACCTATTATTTGGTGCATAAGCGGGTTAGTAGGCACTGCCTTAAGCCTCCTAATTCGAGCAGTACCTAGCCAGCCAGGAACTCTGCTAGGAGATGATCAAATCTATAATGTTATTGTTACCGCCCACACATTTGTTATCATCTTCTTTATAGTTATACCAATCATAATTGGAGGTTTCGGCAACTGGCTAGTTCCCTTGATAGTGGGTGTGCCCGATATGGTGTTTCTCCGAATAAATAACATGAGTTTCTTACTTCTCACCCGATCCTTTCTACTTCTGCTTGCATCCTCAATGGTAGAGGCAGGCACCGGAACTGGCTGAGCAGTTTATCCCCCTTTAGCAGGGAACCTAGAGCATGCAGGAGCCTCCGTGGACTTGACCATCTTCTCGCTCCACCTGGCAGATGTCTCTTCTATCTTAGGGGCCATCAACTTTATTATCAAAATCATCAACATAAACCCCCCAGCAATATCCCAATATCAGACACCTCCTTTCGTTTGATCCGTCCTCATTACGGTAGTCCTTCTACTACTATCCCTCCATCCCTCCTAGCCACCAGTCCTAGCCACCAGCATTACTATATTATTAACTGATCTCAACCTCAACACTTCTTTTTTTTTTTTTGAGACAGAGTCTCACTCTATCGCCCAGGCTGGAGTGCAGTGGCGGCGATCTCGGCTCACTGCAACCTCTGTCTCCTGGGTTCAAGTGATTCTCCTGCCTCAGCATCCTGAGTAGCTGGGGCTACAGGCGCCCGCCACCATGCCTGGCTAATTTTTTGCATTTTTAGTAGAGATGGGGTTTCACCGTGTTAGCCAGGACGGTCTCGATCTCCTGACCTCGTGATACGCCCGCCTCGGCCTCCCAAAGTGCTGGGATTACAGGCATGAGCCACTGTGCCAGGCCAACACTTCTTTTTTTGACGCTGCTGGCAGGGGTGACCTTATCTTGTACCAACATTTATTCTGATTTTTTGGTCACCCTGAGGTCTACATCCTCATCCTACCAGGGTTCGGGATAATTTCCCACGTTGTAACATATTATTCTGGAAAAAAGGAGCCATTTGTTTACATGGACAGAGTATGAGCCATAATATCAATTGACTTCTTAGGGTTTATCATATGAGCCCACCATATATTTACAGTGGGAATAGATGTAGACACACGGGCATACTTCACATCCGCTACTATAATTATTGCTATCCCAACTGGCGTTAAAGTATTTAGCTGACTAGCTACCCTGCATGGTGGTAACATCAAATGATCCCCCACAATACTCTGAGCCCTAGGGCTTATTTTCCTCTTCACAGTAGGAGGATTGACCAGCATCATATTAGCTAACTCATCACTAGATATTGACTTACACAACACATATTACGTTGTAGCCCACTTCCACTATGTCTTATCCATAGGAGCAGTGTTTGCCATTATAGGCAGCTTTGTCCTCAGATTCCCCCTATTTTCAGGCTATACACTCAATCCAGCCTAAGCCAAAATCCACTTCACTATTATATTTACAGGTGTTAATTTAACTTTCTTCCCACAAGATTTCTTTGGCCTCTCCGGTATACCTTGATGTTACTCTGACAATCCTGATGCAATATCTGCATGAAATATTACCTTGTCTCTAGGCTCATTTATCTCACTAACAGCAGTCATGTTAATAATTTTTATAATCTGAGAGGCCTTTGCTTCAAAACGAGAAGTATTAATAATTGAACAACCATCTACTAACCTAGAGTGACTTTACAGCTGCCCGCCAACTTATCACACATTTGAGGAACCAGCTTATGTGAAAGTCTAGAGGAAAAAGGAAGGAATCGAACTCCCAGAGACTGGTTTCAAGCCAATCCCATAACTTCTATGACTTTCTCTACAAGATGTTAGTAAAATAGCCAGGCACGGTGGCTCATGCCTGTAATCCCAGCACTTTGGGAGGCCGAGGTGGGCGGATCACAAGGTCAGGAGATCGAAACCATCCTGGCTAACACGGTGAAACCCCGTCTCTACTAAAAATACAAAAAATTAGCTGGGCATGGTGGCGGGCACCTGTAGTCCCAGCTACTCGGAAGGCTGAGGCAGGAGAATGGCGTGAACCCGGGAGGCGGAGCTTGCAGTGAGCCGAGACGGTGCCACTGCACTCCAGCCTGGGGGACAGAGTGAGACTCCATCTCAAAAAAAAAAAAAAAAAAAGATGTTAGTAAAATTATTACATAACTTTTTCAAAGTTAATTCATAGGTTAAACCCTATATATCTTAATAGTTCATCTATTTCAGCTAGGTCTCCAAGATGCTACATCCCCTATTATACAAGAACTACTCACTTTCCATGACCACGCTCTTATAATTCTCTTCCTCATTAGTTCCCTGGCCCTATATATTATTTCCCTAATGCTGACAACAAAATTAACTCATACTAGCACTATAGATGCTCAAGAGAACGAGAATGTGTGAGCTATTTTACCCACCATTATCCTGATCTTAATTGTCCTCCCCTGTCTTTGTATTCTATACTTGACAGATGAAATTAATAGCCCGTCCCTCACTGTCAAAACAACTGGCCACCAATGATACTGAAGCTATGAGTATACAGACTATGAAGATGTAAGTTTCGATTCTTACATGACTCCAACAACAGACTTAAAACCAGGAGAACTTTGACTCCTTGAAGCTGGTAACCAAACAATTCTCCCAACAGAAATCCCTATTCGTATATTAATCTCATCTGAAGACGTCCTGCACTCACAAACTATCCCGTCACCGGGCCTCAAAACAGATGCAATCCCTGGACACTTAAATCAAACCATTTTAACTGCTACAAGACCAGGCCTTTACTATGGCCAATGCTCAGAAATTTGTGGGTCCAACCACAGTTTTACACTTATCATCCTAGAATTAGTTCCCTTAAAATGCTTTGAAACCTGAGCAACATCTGCACTATAATATCACTGTAAAGCTAATCTAGCACCAGCCTTTTAAGTTAAAGACTGAGGAGATCTAAGCCCCCCTCTATAGTGAAATGCCTCAACTAGATACTTCCACATGGCCCATTGTTATCCTATATTAATTGAATAGGTGGGCTAGTTAACTGCAGCAGGAACACGCCCTTAAGACACAGATTGCTCAGGCTTTTGTTTGTAGCTTAAGAATGCCTTTAAGTGGTTTTCTGCCCTGGGCGGGCTAGGTGTTCCTTGCCCTCATTCCCGTAAACCCACAACCTTCCAGCTTCGATGTTAGGGCCATTATGAACATGTCACAGTGCTGCAGAGATTTTGTTTATGGCTGGATTTTGGGGGGCTTGCTCCCAACATTCCACATGGTCCATGGTTATCCTACTGATAATTATAACTCTATTCCCCAGTTAAAAGTATCAAATTTCACTTACCATCTACCCCCTACACCAAAAACGACAAAAGCACAGAAACATGAAACCCCCGAGAATTAAAATGAACGAAAATTTATTCGCCTCTTTTACTACCCCAACAATTCTAGGTCTACCTGTAGTAACATTAATCATTTTATTTCCTACTATGCTATTTCCAACCCCCAGTCATTTAATTAATAACTGATTGACTTCCATTCAACATTGACTAACCCAGCTTGCACTAAAACAAACAATAATAATTTGCAATGTTAAAAGGCAAACCTGATCCCTTATACTGACCTCCCTGGAGAAACCCTGTCTCTACTAAAAATATAAAAATTAGCTGGGCGTGGTGGCATGTGCCTGTAATCCCAGCTAGTCAGGAGGCTGAGGCAGGAGAATTGCTTGAATCCGGGAGGCAGAGGTTGCAGTGAACTGAGATGACAGAGTGAGACTCCGTAACAACAACAACAACAACAACAACAAAACCTGCAGATTTGGTGAATTACAGAGAGAAAGGGATACATCTAGAAAAGGAGGACAGGCACAAAGTCATACCAATTGGTATGATTTTGGACAACTGGTGTGGTTGATAGACAGGCTGGAAAAGCAGAAACCATACAGAAACCTGGCTTGTTGGTTTCACTTTTACTTGTTTTTTTTTGCTAATCCTTTCACTAAGCGAATATGAACTTCTTATATTTGGCTAATAATAGCAACTTGGATCTCGCATGTATGGATATTGGGTTTAGGAAACATGATATCTACTTGGGAATTAATGTTAAGGCTGTAAACTACTCTAATGAGCATATCTGGTTTGCGGATTAAGTGAGTTTTCTAAATATTGTGGATTTGGGCCTCATGTTATTGTATTGTATTTCCTGATAATTCCCTGAAATGCTGGAAAGATTGGACATTCAAGATATTGGGGTAATCACATTTTGAAGGTGTTGATGTTCCTATGGGAAATAGTCCAGTCTGGGAGAGCGTTGAAAAAGAAACTCAGGCCCCAAAGGCACTCCTTTGGCCTGGGCTGAGCAGACTCAGAGGAAAGGAAAAAAGGGAGGAAACTGTGTGAAATGATAGTTTTCAGTTGCTCTGAATTGATCCAAATGAATACAGAGAAAACATTAACATAGACTTTTTTTTTTTTTTTTGAGGCGGAATTTTACTCTTGTTGCCCAGGCTAGAGTTCAGTGGCGTGATCTCGGCTCACTGCAACCTCCGCCTCCCGGGTTCAAGTGATTCTCTTGCCTCAGCCTACCGACTAGCTGGAACTACAGGCATATGACACCACGCCCAGCTAATTTTTGTATTTTTAGTAGAAATGGGCTTTCACCACATTGGCCAGGCTAGTCTCGAACTCCTGAACTTGTGATCCGCCCACCTTGGCCTCCCAAAGTGCTAGGTTTACAGGAGTGAGCCACTGCACCCAGCCTGGGTTGTTAATATTTTTATATCCTTTTTTTACTTCGTGGCCCTCCCTTTTACTTAGAACGTGTCCTTTAAGATATTCTGTTTTATGTGCAGTTCTTAAGTTCTGCTTTTCTACTTTGCATGGACTCCAAGCCTAGTCCCTTATGCCCTTAGGTGTGGCTACTAATCTCCAAAATTCTAGATTCTTAGAGTCAGCATTTTGCCCAAACAACCCCACTTTGGTGTTTGCTTAGAAGTCTGGTGTTATAAAACTTTTTTTTTTTTTTTTTTTTTTTTTTTTTTGCCCTTGGAGATTCTTCGTATCTTCTTGTAGGCTCAGCAATGCATTTACAATATGTTTATTGTAATTCTCCCATCATCTGACTGTTTTGTGGTGGAAAGGTGTTTTGAAATATCTAAGGCACCAGACTATCAGATGCAGGATTATCTAGATTTTTTTTCTTTTTTTAAAATAGAGACAGAGTCTTAGTCTGTCACCCAGGCTGAAGTACAGTGCCACGATCATAGCTTACTGTAACCTCGAACACCTGGGCTTAAGTGATCCTCCTCCTTCAGTTTCCCGAGCAGCTGAGACCACAGGCACACACCACCGTGCCCACCCTGGCTAATTAAAACTTTTTTTTTTTTTTTTTTTTTTTTTTTAAGAAATGGTCTCACTATGTTGTCGAGGCTGGTCTTGAACTTCTGGCCTTAAGCAATTATCTGGCCTCTGCCTCCCAGAATTCTCTAGATATTCTTTCTGAGCAAATAATAGGTGGAGTTCCCTTCTCACCTTTCCGTGTAGGGCAGGAGTAAAACATAGTCCTCAAGAATTCTCAGTGATCTTTGCTTCTAGGTGAGAAGGAGACAGAGCTAGAACGTAGAGCTCTTCTGGATAGGAGAAGCAAGAAGATTAGTGTTACCTTCTCTCCAACCTCTATGTTTTTGTTTTTTTGAGATAGGGTCTTGCTCTGTCCCTCAGCCGCCCCATCATGGCTCACTGCAGCCTCAACCTCTTGGGCTCAAGCAATTCTCCTACCTCAGCCTCCTGAGTAGCTGGGACCACAGGTGCACACCACCATGCTTGGCTAATTTTTTATTTTTTGTAGAGATGGGGAGTCTCACTATGTTGCCCAGGCTGGTCTTGAACTCCTGGCCTCAAGCGATCCTCCTGCCTCGGCCTCCCAAACTGCTTACAGGTGTGAGCCAGCATTCCCAGCCACAATCTCTGCTTTTAATGTGTGGCCCTTCTTCCTTCCATCCTCCAGCTGGAACAGCTGATCTCAAATTTCATGTCAATTTCGTGATACTATTTTCCTCTTGCATCTTTCATCTTTGTACAGAGATCTTTTAAGGAGGAATTTCAAAGAAAGGAAGAATATTAATGACAGTACACTTAGAAGGAACTAGAGGGAGGAGACAGAATGAAGGAGACAAAAGGAATAAGAACAAAATGCGAGACAAAATAGGTCTAGATTTAGACATCTGTTGTACAGTACAAGTAAGAGCCTATTGGCATGAATATATGCCCCGGGCCCTTAGATTTTCAGAAAGGACCCCCTTCATAATTTATTAATGGTAATATAGACAGATAAAGTGGCAATGGATTGATTTCCTATTGTGTTTATGCTCTGATTTTGGGGCTCCGGGGTCTAGGGTTCAAAAACATATGAAAGGGCTGGGCATGGTGGCTCACGACTGTAATCCTAGCACTTTGGGAGGCCAAGGTGGGTGGATTGCCTGAGCTCAGGAGTTTGAGACCAGCCTGGGGAACATGGTGAAACCCCATCTCTACTAAAATACAAAAAAATTAGCTGGGTGTGGCAGTGTGTGACTGCAATCCCAGCTACTCGGGAGGCTGAGGCAGGAGAATCGCTTGAACCCGGGAGGCAGAGGTTGCAGTGAGCCGAGATCGCACCATTGCACTCCAGCCTGGGCTACAGAGCGAGACTCCATCTCAACAACAACAACAATAACAAAAACAACAAAAAACAAAACACCTCCTATAGGCCAGGCACAGCAGCTCACGCTTGTAATTCCAGCACTTTGGGAGGCTGAGCCAGGCAGACCACCTGCGGTCAGGAGTTTGAGACCAGCCTGGCCAACATGGTAAAATGCTGTCTCTACTAAAAATACAAAAATTAGCCAGGCATGGTGGTGCACACCTGTAGTCCCAGCTACTTGGGAGGCCGAGGCAGGAGAATTGCTTGAATCCAGGAGGCAGAGGTTGCAGCAAGCTGAGACAGCACCACTGCACTCCAGCCTGGGAGACAGAGCCAGATTTCATCTCAAAATAAAAATCCAAAACAACAACAACTTCCTATAATTATAATGCTACTAATTATTGGTTGGTCAGTGAGTAGTTACTTCAGACCATAATTAGAGCATGACCAATGCATGGAAATGCATAATCTCTTCATGAACTGTAATTATTAAGAAACAGTTGTTGATTTCAATTTTTCTATAATTTGCAACTTTCTAATTCAGTGAAATACCTTCAATGAATAATTAGTTGGTATTTGCAAATGCTTAGCACTCTCTAGAGAAAGGTGCTACATTACTATAGAGAAAAGGGCCTCTGGTGTCAAGCTCAGTACCTCTGAGCCTGGAAGGATCAATTAACTAACTAAATAAATTCCTAGAACAAAAGTTGATTTGATGATTTGTTACACAGAGAAGCCAAGGCAAAGAAACAATAATCACAAGTGATTTACCCTGGAAAAAAGAGGAAAGCCTCTATGAAACACCAAGAGCGATTAGATTCTTAATTTTCATCTTTTTATTTTTATTTTTAGTTTTGAGACGGAGTCTCGCTCTGTTGCCCAGGCTGGAGTGCAGTGGTGTGATCTCGGCTCACTGCAACCTCCGCCTCTTGGGTTCAAGTGATTTACATGCCTCAGTCTCCTGAGTAGGTGGGATTATAGGTGCCTGCCACCACGCCCGGCTAATTTTCGTGTTTTTAGTAGAGACAGGTTTTCACCATGTTGGCCAGGCTGGTCTTGAACTCCTGCCTCGGCCTCCCAAAGCACTGGGGTTGCAGGCCTGAGCCACCACGCCCGGCCTCAGTGGTGATAGTTTTTGGTGATAGTTTTGTTTATAGTTTTTGTGATAGTTTTGGTGATAGTTTTTGGTGATAGTTTTTGGTGATAGTTTTACCAACGTCTGCAAAGGGGAACATGGGATTTTAAGCCACTTTTGTGTGAAGATGAGAGCCTTCGTCTGTCATTTCTGTGCATAATTTGCTGCATGTTATAACATAGCAGCAGTGGATACTAGAACCAAGTTCTAGCAGGTAAAAGCTCAAGGCAGATGAAATGTCTTTTGAAATAAATGGAAGTCATTTGACGGTAGCCTGAGAGATTACAAAAATCAGACATATATTGTAAAAGAAGAATGACTTTTTTCTTTCTTTCTTTTTTTTTTTTGAGTCAGAGTCTCGCTGTGACGCCCAGGCTGGAGGCAATGGTGCAATCTCGGCTCACTGCAGTCTCCGTCTCCCGGGTTCAAGTGATTCTCCTGCCTCAGCCTCCCAAATAGCTGGGATTACAGGTGCCGGCCACCATGCCTGGCTAATTTTTGTATTTTTACAGAGACGGGGTTTCACCATGTTGGCCAGGCTGGTCTCGAACTCCTGACCTCAGGCGATCCACCTGCCTCGGCCTCCCCAAGTTCTGGGATTACAGGCGTGAGCCACCACGCTTGGCCAGAATGAATTTTTTCATAGGTGAACTGGAAACTCCAAGAAACATTGTATGTTACAGCAACTAACTAAATCTCATTCGTCACTCTGGAACCATCTTCCTTGAGTAAATACTATATATATTAGTGCTTGGTTAGAGCCATTCAGAAAGGCCCAGTCATGTTTCTGGGCCTAGGTCTGGGACTGAAATTCTCTGGAAGCTGATTTCTTACTGTTGGGCTTAATTTTCTTTCTCTTTTTTTGAGACAGAGTCTCACTCTGTTGCCCAGGCTGGAGTGCAGTGGCGTGATCTTGGCTCACTGCAACCTCTGCCTCCTGGGTTCAACTGATTCTCCTGTCTCAACCTCCCAGGTAGCTGGAATTACAGGCATGCACCACCACACCCAGCTAATTTTTGTATTTTTAGTAGAGACGGGGTTTCACCATGTTGGCCAGGCTGGTCTCTAACTCCTGACCTCAGGTGATCCGCCCACCTTGGTTTCCCAAAGTGCTGGGATTTCAGGCATGAGCCACCGTGTCCGGCCCTCGGCTTGATTTTCCAAGTAGCTCATCTCCGCAGCTTCCAGCCATCCACTCATGGGTTCTATTTTACCACAAACTTGCTTCCCCCAGCCGAGTGCCAACTCTTCCTCCTCTTATTCTGTTTCTGCTGGAACTTCCAACACTTCTTTTTCAGGTTAAGGGTTTGAAAACATTATTTTAGAGAAACTGTTCTGTTTCTAAATGCCCTTAAGGAATGTACTTAGAGGTGGCTGCATTAATTCCGGTGCTAATTCCTCTAATTAGCTTGAGCTGCTATGAGAAATACCACAGACTGGGTGACTTGGAAACAACAGAGATGTATTTCTCACAGTTCTGGAGGCCGAAAGTCCAAGATCAGGGTGCCAGCGTGGTCAGGTTCTGGTGAGGGTCGTCTTCTGGGTTACAGACGACCAACTTCATGTTGTATCCTACATGGCTAAAAGAGAGCAAGCTGTTTCTCTGCCCTCTCTTTTTTTTGTGTGAGATGGTTTCACTCTTGTTGCCCAGGCTGGAGTGCAATGGCGTGATCTCAGCTCACTGCAACCTCCGCCTGCCCGGTTCAAGTGACTCTCCTGCCTCAGCCTCCCAAGTAGCTGGAATTACAGGAATGCACCACCACGCCCAGCTAAGTTTTGTATTTTTGGTAGAGATGGGGTTTCACCATGTTGGCTAGGCTAGCCTCAAACCACTGACCTCAGGTGATCTCCCCACCTCGGCCTCCCAAAGTGCTGGGATTACAGGCATGAGCCACTGCGCCCTGCCTCTTTTTTTTTTTTTTTTTTTTTAATTAAACTTTTTGAGACAGGGTTTTGCTCTGTCACCCAGTCTGGAGTGCAGTGGTGCGATCATAGCTCATTGCAGCTTTGAACTCCTGGGCTCAAGTGATTCTCCTGACTCAGCCTCCAGAGTAGCTGGGATCAAAGGCACATGCCACCATGCACAGCTAATTTTTAAATTATTCTTTTTTAGAGATGGGGTCTCACTATATTGCCCAGGCTGGTTTTGAACTCCTTGCTTCAAGAAATCCTCCCACCTCAGCCTCCCAAAGCAATGAGATTACAGGCATGAGCTGCTGCACCCAGCTTGGCTTCTTCTTGTCTCATTCATGAGGGCTTCATTCTCATGACTTAGTTACCTCCCCAAAGCCTCCCCTCCAGATACCATCACATCGGAGATTAGATTTCAATGTATGAATTTTGGAGGGGACACAAATATTCGACTCATAACACCCCCATTTTGCAGGTGAAGCAAAAATAAGCCAGAGAACTTGTAACTCATGTGAAAGCCATGTGTGTGTAAAAATTAGAAGAGTGCCTGACACACAGCAGATGAACAATACCATTATCTAGAATTACTTAAATTGCTAAGAGTCAAAGCAGGAGCTCAGAAGGTCTAAGATGGGGCAAGTCACAAGGGGATGGTCTATGGGCCCAAAGAAAATCCACCAGGGCTGGGCGCGGTGGCTCACATCTGTAATCCCAGCACTTTGGGAGGCCGAGGTGGGTGGATCACTTCAGCTCAGGAGTTTGAGACCAGCCTGGGCAACATGGCAAGACCCTGTCTCTACAAAAAACGCAAAATTTACCCAGGTGCGATGATGTGCGTCTGTGGTCCCAGCTACTTGGGAGGTTGAAGTGGGAGGATCTCTTGAGTCTGGGAGGTGCAGGTTGTGGTGAGCCGAGATCGTGCCACTGCATTCCAGCCTGGGTGACAGAGCAAGACCCTGTCTCAAACAAACAAACAAAAACAAAGAAAAAAAGAAAATCCACCAATCCACCAGAGTGGTTCAAAGTCAATGCTCCCCAAGTTTTGCATGTGGCAGCATTCACAGAAAATGGTAATATTTTTGGCCAGGCATGATGGCTCATGCCTTAAATCTAGCACTTTGGGAGGCTGAGGTGGGCAGATCACCTGAGGTCTGGGGTTTGAGACCAGCCTGGCCAACATGCTGAAACCCTGTCTCTATTAAAAATACAAAAATTAGCTGGGTGTGGTGGTGCACACCTGTAGTCACAGCTACTTGGGAGGCTGAAGTGGGAGGATTGCTTGAACCCAGGAGGTGGAGGTTGCAGTGAGCCGAGATTGTGCCACTGCACTCCAGTCCAGGCGACAGTGCGAGACTCCATCAAAAGGAGCCCTAAGGCTCTCTAAATGTTTTGTAAAAGTCATGCTTTTTATGATTGTGTCAAAGGTGTTGTAAAGGGTGATTTATCTATATTACCATAAAATTTCGTTGGAAAAATTGTGCCTCAACTTCCCAGTCAACCTTTAAATCCTTTTGACTTTAAGAATATGGTTGGAGTTTTAACCTACATTTTTAATATACAACATAATCATCGCTTCATGAATTTTCATTTATTTTTACAAGATGAAGTCACAGTCAAAATATTTTTACTTTTGACATTGAGATTTTGGTCTGTGTTTTAAGTGCATTTTCTTTAAGAGGCCCTTTTCTGATACCAAAAATCCAAGGATAACAGGGACCTTTCTGTACATATTGTTCTGTGTTATTAACAACCAATGCAATATAAGTCTTTAGCCAGGTGCAGTGGCTCACACCTGTAATCCCAACACTTTGGGAGGCCGAGCCAGGTGGATCACTTGAGCTCCAGAGATCGAGACCAGCCTGGGCAATATAGTGAGACCCTGCCTTTACAAAAAGTAAAAAAATTAGCAGGGCAAAGTGTTGTGCACCTGTAGTCCCAGCTACGTGGGAGGCTGAGATGGGAGGGTTGCTTGAGCCTGGGAGGCAGAGGTTGCAGTGAGCTGAGATTGCGGCGCTACACTCAAGCCTGGGTGACAGAGTGAGAGCCTGTCTCAAAAAAAAAAAAAGAAAGAAAAAATAACAAACAACAACAAAAAAAATAATAAGTTTTTAGTAGGTGAGAGATTATACCCAGGTAACTTGTTCAGTGTGCTTTCAGTTACTGGGTCTAACCTCAAAGACACTAGCTCTGAAAGACCACTTGAATTAGTGTGCTTCAAATTCTATGGTCCTATTAATGTTGATCGTCAAGATACACTTATTATTATACTTTAATTTATATAATCCAACTGGAAAGAGTCAGTGGAGGAGGTTTGGGGCTTTCTTGTCCTGGAGATCATCAACAAAGAAATAGATGAGTGCTGGGCACGGGGCTCATGCCGGTAATCCCAGCACTTTGGGAGGCTGAGGTGGGAGGATCATTTGAGGCTGGGAGCTCGAGACTAACCTGGGTAAGATGGGGAGACCCTATCTTTATAAAAATAAAAATAAAATAATTAGGCATGGTGGTGTGCGCCTGTAGTCCCAGCTACTCAGGAAGCTGAGATGGAAGGATTGCTTGAACTCAGGAATTTGAGGTTGCAGTGAGCTATGATCATAGCACTACACTCCAACCTGGATGACACAGTCAGATTTTGTCTCTCTAAAAAAAATTAAAAAGAAAAAAGAAATAGGTGAGTATCAGTTCTAAACCCTTGAGATGTTCATCTGACTGTGGATAGAGGGTTGTCCATAATACTCCTTTTGTTTTCTTTTTCTTTTTCGAGATGGAGTTTCACTCTTGTTGCCCAGGCTGGAGTGCAGTGTTGCGATCTCAGCTCACTGCAACCTCCGCCTCCCGGGTTCAAGAGCTTCTCCTGCCTCAGTCTCTTGAGTAGCTGGAATTATAGGCATGCACCACAATGCCTGGCTAATTTTGTATTTTTTTTTTTTTTTTAGTAGAGACGGGGTTTCTCCATGTTGGTCAGGCTGGCCTCGAACTCCCGACCTCAAGCCTGCCTCAGCCTCCCAAAGTGCTGGGATTACAGGTGTGAGCCACCGCGCCTGGCCAATACTCTTGGCACAACTGGCAATTGAACATCATATTTAAAAGTCCCCTGGCATCTCCAAGCTGGGACCTTTCAACCTCAACCCCTCTCCTTGCCATTTTCACTGGCCAGGCAGAAACAAAAATGGCACAGGTGACGCCCTTTGGAGTTTGCATTGATTCCTGCCGCCCTTTGGTGTCTGATGAGGGCCTTGTTTCCATGCAATGGCTGAACAGACTGCTGGGCCATGGGTTGAGAGGCTCCTCTTAGCCTTCTCTTGTCCATTTACTCTTGCTGTGACCACCATGCTGTTTGGTGCTTTCATCCTTTTTGCATTTGTGTGTTTTCCAAATTAGTAGTTTGCTCTTGTGTGTTGACCTTTTTAATATTCTGTATTTTGATTGGTTGTTCTTACCATTCTCTCTCGTTTTCAGCCTGGCTAACCCTCCAGGGAAGAGGTGAAACAGCTATCCAATAAAAATACAAAATACTGAAAAGGTCAAAATACACTATTACAATAAATTACCATAACTCAAACAGGGAAGCAGGCATTAAAATTCTGATACGTACAAGGATGGAGATTGGCATGAGAGTTGAAAATGGCATTGCATTAATGCATTTGGATGTCAGAGTTCATCCAGAAGAGAGTAAACATTCTGAAACCAGAGTCTGAACATTATTTTGTGAGTCTTCTATGCTGTCACACCCCAGCATTGTTGAATAATAGAAATGCTGTCCTGAGCCGACGACTTTCACCGTTTTTCCTTCTTCCCCAGCAGTGAGGACAAGAGGGGAAAAAGAAAGAACAAACATCGTCTCTGCAAGATGAAACTCTTAAATCTGGCTTGCCAAGAATCCGTTACAATTTATGGTTGGTCAAGACACAGGGCATTCATTTTATTTATTTTATTATCTGGGTTCTACGGCTGTCATTTGGCAGAAATGTCAGGTGCATAAGATAGAAGCACATAGGTTGGGTAATATGGCAAGCTCCTCTCACTACAAAGAATAAAAAAATAGGCAGGTGTGGTGGCTGGCGCATCCCTGTAGTCCTATGGAGGACCGAAGTGGGAGGATCACTTGAGCCTGGGAGATTGAGGCTGCAGTGAGCCATGATCATGCCACTGTACTCCAGCGTGGGCGACAGAGTAAGACCCTGTCTCAAAAAATAATAACAATAAAAAAATAAAAAAAGAAATAAGAAGAGACCTAGTTCTAATACTGCCATGGACTTGCTATGGCTTAGGCCGTTTCCCTAACACTCTTAACCTAGTTTGCCTCATAAAAACATCAAAGTCATTATGAATATCACAGAAGATATTGGGGATAAAAGTGCCTAACACAGGTTGTACCACTTTGCAAGTCTTGAGCAATATAAACTATCTTTTTCTCACCCCCCCGAGCTCTGTGATCTTGGACAAGTCTCTGAACCTCTCTGAGCCCTGCTTGCTTTCTTTTTTCTAGAGCTAGGAGGAGAAACCTAGTGGTCAAGTGGATGATTCAATGACTTGCCAGGGAGTCTCTCTTCCCTCCATCCCATGTGGGCAGCAAAGTTCAATGAATCAGATCTCCAACCTGCAAGGCCATTTCATATTGGTTGGATCAATAGAAGCTCCATTTTTTTTCCCTCTGAGATATCGCCAGCAGACATCACTTGGTGGCTACTGACAGCCAGGCAGCTGGCAGCTGTGGCCCGCTCACCTCTCCTGCCTGTCACCCAGTAATGATGGCAGACCCCCACAGGGGCAGGGTGTGCTATCAAACGCCTGACGGAACTTCAGGGGACAGAGCTTCTGCTCATGGGCATCGCAATCTAATCGGCTCCTGCTTGAACAAATTATCTCTTAAGTGCTAGCGTGAAGAGAGCTGTGTTAATCTACTAAATCATAAACCTTCCCCGCAGTGTGATGCCGCGATCCAGACAGATACTAATCTGCAGCCATGCTGTCAGTTTTGGTTTTGACACCAACACTTTGAATTGCCAACAGAAAATCGTATTTGACATTTAATTCCAATCACACAGAGGCTTTCATTGAAAGCACTGTCAGTTTACCTTTATTTGGGAAGAAAGAAGACAATATGCTCATGTCTTCTGGTAATTTTTTTTTCCCTTGGAGGAGGTGGGGGTGGAGGGGAGAGAGGAAGAAAATTCAAACTTCAAATAATGCACCAGCTGAAGAAGTGCTGTAATCCTCATGTCACCCTCATGTTGAATCCACTCCCACGTGCCTTTGGTTTTCATATTCTCACATTTGCCGCATTCCAGTAAATCTCCATCATTTTACACAGATTAGGCATTAATTCAGGTCAAATCAGGATTAATTAGTTAGTCTGAACCAGCCAGTGGCATCAATGTGCCAGCAAGCATTTTAAAATAATCTGTTCTTATTTTGAGTCAGTATTTTCCGAGAGTGGGACCTCTGGATAAAATTGCAATCAAGTATCAGATAGGACTGGAAATTTTAAAAAGCAAAATGTCAGTTTCAGCAATGTTTAAATCTCACCTGTCACTAGGATGCAACCTGAGTCCTGTGGGAAATAAAGGAAGGGGTGGAGGGCTGGAGAGAGGGAATGTGTTCAGAGAGTAAGAGAACCAACCTGGAGGCTGGGTGTGGTGGCTCACAGCTGTAATCCCAGTGCTTTGGGAGGCCGAGGCAGGAGGATCGCTTGAAGCCAGGAGTTCGAAACCAGCCTGGACAACATAGGGAGATCCCCCCACCCCCATCTCTACAGAAAATTAAAAAATGAGCCAGGCATGGTGGTGCATGCCTGTAGTCCCAGCTACTTGGGAGGCTGAGGCAAGAGGATGGCTTGAGCCTATGAGGTCGAGGCTGCCAGTGAGCTATGATTATGTCACTGCACTCCAGCCTGGGTGACAGAGTGAGACCCTGTCTCTGAAAACAAAAAAAGAAAGGAAAAAAGAACCAGTCTTTCAAGTCAAGGGTTGTTTAATTTGAGAGTGTTCCAGAACCAGCCAGAGAACTTCTGAAAGACAGATCTCAGTGGGTGCCACCAACTTTCTGATTCAGTAGGGCCCTGGAGTGGGGCCCCCAAATTTGCAGTTTTAACAAGTTCCCAGTTGATGCTGATGTTGCCGGCCTGGGATTACCCTACTTTGAGAATCACTGTTTTAAAATCAGCATACCTGGTGGCCTTTAGATAGGGCAGAATGGAAACATACCCTGAGACGCGAAGAGTGGGGCTGGGGAAAACGTTTACCTCCAAATCAAACAGAAAGCATATCCCCTCTCTCTACGCCCTTTATCCATCCCTTTATTTCCCACAGGACTCAGGTTGAGAAAGGTAGCATTTCAGTGGCAGGCAAGATTTAAACGTGGCTAAAATGGACTTTTTTTTTTTTTCCCATTTTGAGTCCTGTCTGATACTTGATTGCAATTTTATCCAGAAGTCTCACTCTCAGGAAATGCTGACTCAAAATAAGAACAGATTATTTTAAAATGCTTGCTGGTACATTGATGCCACTGGCCTGCAGACTTGGCAGGGAGGTCGGAAGTGCGGCCCCCAAACCAGCCAGTATTTGAGGACTAAGGGACTGCATTAGTTTGTTCTCATGCTGCTGATAAAGACATACCAGAGACTGGGTAGTTTATAAGAATAAAAAGAAGTTTAATGGACTCACAGTTCCATCTGGCTGGGGAGGCCTCACAATCATGGCGGAAGGCAAAAGGCACGTCTTTCTTGGTGGCAGACAAGAGAGTATGAGGACCAAGTTAAAGGAGTTTCCCCTTATAAAACCATCAGATCTCGTGAGACTTACTCACTACCATGAGAACAGTACGGGGAAAACTGCCCCCATGATTCAGTTATCTTCCACTAGGTCCCTCCCACAACATATGAGAATTATGGAAGCTACAATTCAAGATGAGATTTGGGTGGGGACAAAGCGAAACCATATTCAGGGCCAATTATGTGGTATAGCTGATCTTTTCCCATCTCACCTGTTGTCTTCCCAAATTTTGACTATTTTGGCAATATAAGAAGGTGTCAGGGCCACAGAGCAAACTGAAGGCAACTTATTTGGAGCACTGAAAATGAAATCAAAAGTGAAACTCTTGGTTAGGATAATGCATGCTCATTATGTGTGGGAGAGGCTCAAATATAGTAGAAAGAGCACTACATTGGGATTCAAAAAATCTGAGTTAAGTTCCAGTCTTGGCTTTGTAACTTAACCATTACTTGAGATTGCTAAGCCTCCATTGCTTCAACTGTAAAAGGAGGTAGTGATACTTATTGCATGGAATTGCTCTGCAAGTTAAGTGAGAAAGTGCACTGTATCAGTCCGTTTTTGCACTGCTATAAAGAAATATCCAAGACTGGGTAATTGATAAAGGAAAGTGGTTTAATTGATTCACAGTTCTGCATGGCTGGGGAGGCCTCTGGAAACTTACAACCATGGCAAAAGGAGAAGCAGGCATGTCTTACCTGGTGGCAGGCAAGAGAGATAGTGTGTGTTAGGAGGAAATGTCAAACACTCATAAAATAAAACCATCAGATCTTGTGAGAACTCATTTGCTATCAAGAGAACATCGTGGAGGAAACTGCCCCCGTGATCTAATCACCTCCCACCAGGTCCTGCCCTTGACACGTGGGGATTATTGGGATTACAATTCGAGATGAGATTTTGGTGGGGACACAGAACCAAACCATATTATGCACCAATATAAAGTAGGTGCTTAATAAATGCTTGCATCCTTTCTTCCTTAAGGATATCCCTCATCTAGGTCATTTTTTCCCTTTAAGTTATATTGACTCCATTGTGGTTACAGAGCAGATAAAATTGCTTCAGATGTTCCCTTGATGTGGAGGTAATTTTGTTACTCGACTTTGCACAGATCAGAGGTCTATCTTTCTGTTTTGTTTTGTTTTGACTGTTTTTTTTTTCACTAGAGATGGGATCTTGCTATGTTGCCCAAGTTGGTCTCAAACTCCTGGACTCAAATGGTCTTCCTCTTTAGCCTCCCAAAGTGCTGGGATTACGGGCATGAGCCACCGTGGCTGGCCAGAGGTCTATCTTTATAAGAAGATCTTGAGAGGCCACTTGGCTTGCTGAACATTTGGGCTGGAGAGGAAGGAAGAGAGAGATAATGAAAGATGGGATGTGGGGTTGGGGGTGGTTAAAGAGAACAGGGAGGTGGTCTTCTCTGCTCTCTCTTCAGACTCTACGATCCTCTGAATCCCAGAGGATCTAAATGGCATCTAAAGCTTCCTGGGAGGGAAAGCCTGAATTCTTGCAATGGGAATTCCACTCAGAGATGCTACTTGGAAGAAATACTCTACTTATATGATTCTGCCACATATGGGGAGCTCTATTCCCATAGCAACAGAGACGGAAAAAGGCAAAATCTCAACTGGGCTTGTGAGGCAGTGTGTCTTTTAGCTTCTTGACGGTAACTCTCTTGGGCTGACCTGAGCTTCCTAGCCCTTTGAATCTTGGTCACCCAGCTGAGAATGCCAGACTGCCATGGCTGGTGAGAGGTGTTCGTTCAGCAACTACTAGCTGAGGGCTTTCTCTGGGGGCCGGTTGCTATGGATACACAGATGAATAAGATGCACTACCTATGTGGTACTCGCCCAAAAGGACTGGAGGGGCTGGTGGGGGATTTGTAACCCCCAAACTCTATTACAGTAAGAAATGTGTTATAATAGGATCAAATAAAATGAAGCATGACTGACAGGAAATGACTGATTCAGCAAGAAGTAATCAGGGCCCCCCAAAAAATGGTGGTGGGCTATGTTGAAGATCAGTGAGGTAGATGAGACATTTGGTGGCATTAACGTAGAAAGCCAGGCTCAAGCTTAGAGCTGGATTTGTATGACGGGAGACTTGACCTTGAAAAGGAAGAGTAGCAAAAAGCATGATGATTGGCCAGGCATAGTGACTCTCACCTGTAATCCCAGCTACTTGGGAGGCCAAGGTGAGAGGGTTGCTTGAGCCTAGGAGTTCAAGACCAGCCTGGGCAACATAGTGAGACCCCATCTCTACCAAACCCACCCCCAAAATTAGCCAGGCCTTGTGGCATGCACCTGCAGTCACTGCTATTTGGGAGGCTGATGCAAGAGAATCGCTTGAGCCCAAGAGTTTGAGGCTGCAGTGAGCTATGATTACATCACTGCACTCCAGCCTGGGTGACAGAGCGAGACTCTGTCTCTACCACAAACAAACAAACAAACAAACAAGCAAACAAACAACAACCCCAAAGCATGGTGTCTCTTTGTCCTGGAGGAATAGGTGTTTATCACCAGGGAGTAGTTCATCAAAACAAGGTCCGGATGGCCAGAGGCTGGGGTACGGGTGTCAGTGGGGACAAAGCTCATTTTTGAGAATTAGGCCACATGATTAGAGAAGAATTGACTGACATCCAAATGCTCAGAATACGAAAGTAGAGCTCCTTAATTCTCCCCATTTAAAGGCAAGAGTCTCTCAAATGTCTGAGAGGGACTGAACTTTCTCCTGGTACCAGGAGGCTCCAGGAGGGCTGGGTGGGCAGGGATGAAGGAAAGCCCGTATCATCACTGGCTGTGCCCTGCCTCAAGGTGTACCAGATGAGACCTCAAGGGCCCTCAGACCTCTGTATTCCAGAAGTAGTCTGTTTGACAGTGAAGGAAGAAACTGGACAAAGATTCCGCTGGAGCCACTGGTCTGTTACCTTGTGCTGTAAGACAGGGGTCCCCATCTCTGGGCTGTGGAAAGATACCAGTCCATGGTTTGCTAGGAGCCAGGCCGCACAGCAGGAGGTGAGCGGTGGGCAAGTGAGCAAAGCTTCATCTGTAGTTACAGCCACTCCCCATTGCTCACATTACCACCTGAGCTCCACCTCCTGTCAGATCAGTGGCAGCATTAGATTCTCATAGGAGCATAAACCCTATTGTGAACTATGCATACAAGGGATCTAGGTTGTGCACTCCTTATGAGAATCTAACGCCTGATGATCTGTCACTGTCTCCCATCACCCCCAGATGGGACCATCTAGTTGCAGGAAAACAAGCTCAGGGTTCCCACTGATTCTACAAGACGGTGAGTTGTATAATTATTTTATTATATATTACAATGTAATAATAATAGGGCCAAGCATGGTGGCTCATTCCTGCAATCCCAGCACTTTGGGATGCCGAGGTGAGTGGATCACCTGAGGTCAGGATTCAAGACCAGCCTGGCCAAGATGGTGAAACCCCGTCTCTACTAAAAAAAAAAATACAAAAATTAGCTTGGCCTGGTGGCCGGCGCCTGTACTCCCAGCTACTCGGGAGGCTGAGGCAGAGAATCACTTGAAATCAGGAGGCGGAAGGTTGCAGTGAGCTGAGATCACATCAGTGCACTCCAGCCTGGGTAACAGAGTAAGACTCTGTCTCAAATAAATAAATAAATAAATAAATAAATAAATAATAATAGAAATAAAGTGCACAATAAATGTAATGCACTTGAATCACCTCAAAACCATTCCTGCCAACCCAGTCTGTGGAAAAATTGTCTTCCATGAAACTGCTTCCTGGTGCCAAAAAAAAAAGGTTGGGGACCGCTGCTGTACAGTATTGTCCAAGACTGGCATGATCTTCCTGTCTTCAGTACTCCTGATAACATGTGACATGCAGGAAAGCCATGCCAGAGACTCATAGTGAGAATCTAATCCTCTCCGCAACCATCCATGGAATAATGACCTTCCACAAAACTGGTCCCTGGTGCCAAAATGTTTGGCGACCACTGCTGTAAGAGGACTTAAAGAAGATGGTCTTCTGAAGGCTCCCAGAAAAGAAAAGAGGAGACCTTCTTCAAAAGCTCACCATCTCTCTTTTCTCCAGATTCCCTGCCACCTTTTGGGCGTGGAGAAGGGGTGTAGGGAGTGTGCATGTGTGCATGCACACGTGTGTGTGTTTGTGAGCACGGGCACGTGCCTGTGAACGTGTGCTTTCCTGCTGGTCCATGTCTAATACTCTTCTTGTTGTGAGAAGACCATAGCGGCCGTGGCAACAGCAGGGACTGACATTGTTGAGAAACATGGAAGGTGTGTGAATTGTCCATTTCACACTGCTCCTTTCATACTGACGCCCTCCCTGGTGATAATGAAACAAGAGGAGGATGGGAATATTGTATTTTCTGTTCCTGCCACTTTCTGGGGCAGCTGGTTGCTATGCAATCTTGTGAAAACTGTCGTCTGCAAGTGAGAGCTACCTGACCACAGTGCCGGATGCTCCTCTGTCCACAGGGGTGTTTGTTTATTTCACCTTTCACCACATCAAGACCTAGTTAGATTGAGCCAATTCCTCCAGTCTTAACTGGGGCATGGGAGCTTTGGACAATGCCTCCCATAAAGTAGACATCCAGGAAACATTTATTAAGGATAGTGATGGTGGTGAGCATGAACAAATTCTTGGAAACAGAGTGGCGGTGAAGACTCAGTTGATACATCTCTGCCCATCAGATTTAAATAAGAAGAATTAAACTGATGGATTATATTAGTATTTGGAGGTTTCTTTTTTAAATTTTTAAAATTTTATTTATTTATTTATTTATTGAGACGGAGTTTCACTCTTGTTGCCCAGGCTGGAGTGCAATGGCGTGATCTCAGCTCACTGCCATTGCCACCTCCCGGGTTCAAGTGATTCTCCTGCCTCAGCCACCGAAGTAGCTGGGATTACAGGTGCCTGCCACCACGCCTGGCTAATTTTTTGTATTTTTAATAGAGATGGGGTTTCACTGTGTTAGCCAGGCTGGTCTCGAACTCCTGACCTCAGGTGATCCACCCACCTCGGCCTCCCAAAGTGTTGGGATTACAGGCGTGAGCCACCATGCCCAGCTTGGTTTCTTTTCTTTTCTTTTTTTTTTTTTGGATACAGCATGGACTTTGTTGCCATCCAGGTCACTGTGTGACATTGGGCAAGTAACTTTACATCTCTGAGTGTAAATTCCTCCCCTCATTTCTTGGAGTTACGAGCATCAAATACGATTGATCATGCTAAGTATAGATTATAGTCAATAAATGTTAATAGTCATGATCATTGCATAGTGTAGTGGTTGAAGACATGGACTCTAGGGCCACACTATGTAGGTTTGACCTCTGACACTGCTGCTTACCTGCTGTGTGACCTTGACCTCTCTCTGTCTCAGTTTCCACATCAGTGAAATGGACACAATAAGGGAACCTGCCTTAGGAGGTTTTATGATGATTCAGCTAATTAATTTTTGCAAATTGCTTTGCATCGTTCTTGGCATATAGTAACTGCTAGATAAATATTTGTGAAATCAATAAATGAAATTAAGTATTGCATTGTAAAGTTTAATATGGAGAAAATCTCTTGACAATGAGAAAGGTAGTAAAAACCCAACATTTCCCAAAATTTGTACATGTGGATTATTTCTGTATTGAACAATTTGCCATGCAACAAACAACCTCAAATCTCACTGGCCAACAGAAATAGTAATTTTTGGCCATGTTTTAGGTGGGTTACTGCTGTGGCTCATCAGGTCTCTGTGCTATGTAACAAATCACTCTGGGATCCAGGCTGCAGGAGTAGCCTCAATGTGGGATGTGTCCATACTTGGTTATTTTTGAGACAGTCTTGCGCTATCACTCAGGCTGGAGTGCAGTGATGCAATCACAGCTCACTGCAGCCTTGAACTCCTGGGCTCAAACGATCCTCCTGCCTCAGCCTCCCGAGTAGTTGGTACTGTAGGTGCACGCCACCATGCTCAGCCATTTAAAATTTTTTTTGTAGAGATGTGGCTTCGCTATGCTGCCCAGGCTGGTCTCGAACTCCTGGCCTCAAGCGATCCTCCCACCTTGCCCTCCCAAAGTGCTGGGATTACAGGCATGAGCCACTGCACCTGGCCTGCTCATACTTCTGACAGAGGGGAAGAGCAAGTGGTCTGAGAAGAACACTGCAATTGCATTTAGAATTTCTATTTGGATGTGACGTGGTCAAGCTCAGACTAGTCACATGGCAGTGGATCAGAATGCACCATTTCCTTTCTGGGAAGTGGCAGTGCATATTTGTGAACAAGACAACTAGATACCAAAACAACGAAGGTAGTCAGATGACATGGCACCATTTTACATGAGGAACAGTTGAAAGCATTTAGCCTGTTGAGCAGAAGTCCTACAGGAGTAATAGTAGATGTCTTCACATATTTGAAAGCTTTGGTAACATTTGGTAAAAAATTGTTGAAATATATCTGCACAGCTCTGAATTAGGGTACAAAGCACAAGGTAGTATTTGGCTCAACATAAATTCTAATAAAAACTGGCTGCCGGGCGCGGTGGCTCACGCCTGTAATCCCAGCACTTTGGGAGGCCGAGGTGGGCGGATCATGAGGTCAGGAGATCGAGACTATCCAGGCTAACATAGTGAAACCCCGTCTCTACTAAAAATCCTGTATCAAAAAAATAAAAAATAAAAAAAGCTGGGCATGGTGGCTCACGCCTATAATCTATAATCCCAGCACTTTGGGAGGCTGAGGCAGGAGAATTGCCTGAACCTGGGAGGCAGAGGTTGCAGTGAGCCGAGATTGCACCACTGCACCCCAGCCTGGGCAACAAGAGCGAAACTCTGTCTCAAATAAATAAATAAATAAAAATTAAAGTAAAAAGTTTCACTGCCCCTAAAAATCCTCCATCCCTTGCCCCCATATTCCCCTCCCCCAACTTCTGGCAACCAACCACTGATCTTTTTACTGTCACCTTTTCCAGAACGCCATATATTTGGGATGGTACAATGTGTAGTCTTTACAGATTGGTTTCTTTCTCATTTAGTAATATGCATCAAAATTTCCTCCATGTCTTCTTGTGGCAAATGTGAATTTATATTCTTATTTGTCTCCTTTGCATAGAAGGTAGCGTACTTCTCTGTTAAGTACATTGCTGTTTCTTTTAAACGGAAAATAAACATATGTTGGTGCTTTTCACATCAGTACATGGAGATCTTCATTCTTTTTGCTTTCTTTTTCTTTTTGGTACAGCACATTGAATTGCTATCCTATAATTTATTTCACCAGTCCTCTATTGGCAAACAGGAAAGTCATCCTTTTACAAATAGTCATGCATTGCTTAAAGATGGGGATGCATTCTGGAAATGCACTGTTAAGCAGTTTCATGGTGCTGACATCACAGAGTGCACTTACACAAACCTAGATGGTCTAGCCTACCACACACCTAGGTTATATGGTCTAGCCTATTGCCCCTAGGCTACACACCTGTTCAGCAAGTGACTGTACTGAATACTATAGGCAATTATGACATAATAATAAGCTTTGTGTTTCTAAACATAGATAAAACATAATAAAAACACAGTATTATAATTTTGTGGGAGCACTGTTGTATATGTGGTCTGTTCTTGACAGAATGTCATTGTGCAGTGCATGACTGTAATACTGAAATAAGGCCCATGTCCATGTCATTGTGGACATGCCTGTGTATATCTGAAGGCTATATCCCACCTGGCATTGCTGGATGAAGAGGACTAGAGATTTATGTTATGTTTTGTCAACTTGCAGTAGTATAAACCGAGGGAACTGAATTAGTCTTCTGTAGCTGGCAGGTTTTTGTTTATTTTTCTATATATCTAGATAATTTCTGCCTTGAGAATATTGCTGCTGTGTAATCAGATATATAAATATTCATAACTGTTATATCTTAATTGTGAGTGGTACCCTTTAGCATTACAAATGCCCTTTTTTGTGTCATTCAGTGTTTTTTATCTCAATTTCACCTTGTCTAATATTAATATAAACCTTACTTTCATTTTGCTTGGATTTGCCTGGTATACGTTTGCCTAGTCGTTTATATTTTATTTTGGATTGCTTTGTTCTACATATGTCTCTTTTATACAGCATGGAGTTTGGATTTGTTGTGTGATAGGATTTAAAATTCTCTTACTCTTATTAATGATTGAGGTTTGTTTCCATACTGATAAGTATGCTTGGGTTTTTCTCATATTGTACTCTTTTTATAGTTTCTTTTTAAAAAGTATTTCACTGTGATCTTTGCTCTGTGTGTGTGTAATTCTTCTGATATGCAGGAAGGTTGGTATTTTTATTCTAGTCACTACCTTCATAAAATTAATTGTAACTTTATATAATCATAGTTTCTATTTCTTTACAGTGTCTAATTGTTTCCTAGGCTGAGCAGTTATAAACTTAAAAACCTAATATGTTTCTGTGTTCTTCCTTCTTTCCTTCCCTCTTGTTAGTTTTCTGAATTTAGTCAATAGCATTATTTTTCTTGCAATTTACATTTGAACTGTCAGTAGGCTTTTATTACATCTAGTACACCTTGATTACTTCATTTGTCAGCTTTAAATAATATTCTGTGACTCTCATCTATCCTAGAGGAAGTGAACAGAAAATTCCTACACTGTGTCTCCTTCCTTCTTTGCCTTCTCTTGTCCATTATTTTTTGTTAGCTGTATCATTTCTAGATTGTCAGGGCTGATTTCACTCATATTCTCTTCTGTCATCCAAATGCATGTATGTGTTTCAGTCTTCACTCTATAGCTCCTTGAGTTTTTGTAGGCTCAAAACCATTCATAGTCATTATACTTGAAGGATAATTTGGCTAAATAGAAAATTCTTGGCTGTGATTTTTGGGCATTTCTCCAGTGTCTTCAAGTGTTGAATGTTGCCGTGGAAAAAACTGAAGCGAACCTGATCTTTTGCTCCTGTCAGTGAACTTTTAAATGCCACTCAAAGGCTTCTTTATGTATGAAGTTCAGCAGCTTTACACGGAGATGTATCAATGTTGACTATTCTGGGTCAATTTCCATGATCATGGTATTCCCTTTTAATTTGTAGAGTCAAGCCTTTTATTTCAGGAAAGTTTTCTTGAATTGTATTTGTTAAACATTTGTTTTCCTTCATTGCTTTGGCTCATTTTATTTTACATTCCATATTTTTAAAGGGAGTTTAATATTGGATCTCCTTTGCCTGTCTTTTACATTTGCAATTTTATCCCTCATGTTCTATAACTCTGTAATATTTTACATTCTTTCATTGAAGTTTTGTATGCCTATCTCTAGTATGCCTTTGTCTGTTTTCTGCAGTATCTCTTCTCCCTTTTGCACCTTCAGATTTTGTTTTCATTTCTGTGATGTTTATTTTATTTTCTTTACTTCTTTCCTGAGTTTTGCCAGCCACATTTCATTAAGAAGTTTTGGAAACTGATAATTTTGCTGCTTTTTCCCCCTACATTTTTTCTTATAGAAAATCTGCATTGGTGCTGAATCAATGATCTCTATTATTACTGTTGTTGTTTTTTATATTATATAATATTATATGTCTTTATTATTCTTATTCCCACAGTGAATAATCATGATACTATTATTATTATCATTTTTTTTTGAGGCACAGTCTTGCTCTGTTGCCCAATATGAAGTGCAGGGGTGTGGATCTCAGCTCACTGCAACCTCCGTCTCCTAGGTTCAGGCAGTTCTGTCCTCAGTAGCCTGTAACAGGCATGTGCCACCACACCCAGCTAATTTTTGTATTTTTAGTAGAGATGTGGTTTTGCCATGTTGGCCAGGCTGGTCTTCAACTCCTGGCCTCAAGTGGTCTGCTCGCCTTGGCATCCCAAAGTGCTGGGATTACAGGCATGAGCCACTGCACCAAGACTGTTGTTATTATTATTTATCATGGTATGGGTTGGATTTCCTGAGCCAGCTAATTGCTGGAAGATGCTATGCAGGAAGGGGCCAGGGAGCCTCCTGAGCTTCCTCCTCTGCTCTGCAGAGACAAACTGCTGCCTGTAAACCTGGCTCATTCTGTGATTCTCTGTGCGCCCTCCCTCTTCCTCTGCCACTGTGAACCCCAGAGGCCATAAGTCAACAGCTCTGTTCACCAGTTTCTTTAAACATAGATTTTGCTCTTCCTTTTCCTTTTCTTCCTCTTCTTTTTTTTTTTTTTTTTCTTTGACAGAGTCTTGCTCTGTCACCCAGGCTGGAGTGCACTGGTACAATCTCGGCTCACTATAACCTCCACCTCCTGGGTTCGAGCGACTCTCCTGCCTCAGCCTCCTAAGTAGCTGGGATTACAGGCACCCCCCACTGTGCCTGGCTAATTTTTGTATTTTTAGTAGACACAGAGTTTCACCATGTTGGCCAGGCTGGTTTCGAACTCCTGACCTCAGGTGATCCACCCACCTCGGGCTCCCGACGTGCTGGGATTATAGGCGTGAGCCACCATGCCTGGCCTTTTTTTTTTTTTTTTTTTTTTTTTTGATACAGGGTTTTGTTTTGTCATCCAGTCTAGAGTGCAATGGTTGCAATTACAGCTCACTGCAACCTCAACCTCCTGGGCTCAAGCAATCCTCCTACCTCAGCCTTCCCAGTAGGTGGGAACCACATGTATCAGTCACCACACCAGACTAATTTTTACAGATTTTTTTTTTTTTTTTTGTAGAGATGGGGGACTTGCTATGTTGCCCAGGCTTGTCTCAAATTCTTGGGCTCAAGGAATCCTCCTGCTTCAGCCTCCTACAGTGCTGGGACTATAGGTATGAGCCACCACACCCGGCCAGAAGTTTCTCTTTAGGATGTGCACTTACTGTCAGTCCAGGGCATTTTCTGGTGCTTTTGGAGATTTGTCCCCCTAGGGCCTTCATGTCACCCTTAGTGCTTTCACTCTTCACTTCCATCACTTGAATTTCAGTTCAATCTCAGCCAATTTGCGTGCCCTGTCTTAGTCCATTTGTGTTGCTATAAAGGAATATCTGGCCAGGTACAGTGGCTCATTCCTATAATCCTAACACTTTGGGAGGCTGAGGTGGGAGGATTGCTTGAGGCCAGGAGTTCGAGACCAACCTGGGCAACAAAGTGAGACCCCCACATCTACTAAAAATGAAAAAATTAGCTGGGCATGGAGGCATAAATCCGTGTAGTCCTAGCTACTCAGGAGACTGAGGCAGAAGGGTCTCTTGATCCCAGGAGTTGGAGGCTGCAATGAGCTATGATTGCAACAATGTACTCCGGCCTGGGCAACAGAGCAAGACCCTGTCTCTAAAAAAAATTAAAAAAAAAAAAAAAGGAATAACTGAGGCTGGGTAACTTATAAAGAGAAGAAGTTTGTTTGGCTCACAGTTCTGTAGGCTATACAAGGAGCATGGTGCCAGCAGCTGCTTCTGATCAGGGCCTCAGGAAATTTCCACTCATGGTGGAAGGTGAAGGGGAATGTGTGCTGATCACATGGTGAGAGAGGAAGCCAGAGAGAGAGAAGGAGGAGGTGACAGGTTCTTTTCAACAACCAATTCTAACAGGAGCTAAGAGTGAGAACTCACTCTTGAATGAATGGCTCCAAGACATTCATGATGGTTCTTTCCCCGGGACCCCAGGACCACCCCCAAGGCCCCACCTCCAACACTGGGGATCAATTTTCAATTTTCAACATGAGATTTGGAGGTGACAAAACAAACTCTATTCAACCCCAGCAGGCCCCTTCCATGTACTTTGACATCTGGAATATATCTGTCTCCAAATTCCACAGAAACAATGATTTGAGTATGTATTAGTCCGTTTTCACACTGCTGTAAAGATACTACCTAAGATGGGGTAATTTATAAAGGAAAGAGGTTTAACAGACTGACAGTTCCACGTGGCTGGGGAGGTCTCAGGAAATTTACAGTCATGGCGGAAGGGGAAGCAGGCACTTCTTCACAAGGCAGCAGGAGAGAGAGAGGGTGTGTAGGAGACAAAGTCAAACACTTATAAAACCATCAGATCTCGTGAGAACTCACTCACTATCACAAGAACAGCATGAGGGAAACCTCCCCCATGATCCAGTCACCTCCCACCAGGTCCTGCCCTTGACACATGGGGATTATGGGGATTACAATTCAAGATGAGATTTGGGTAGGGACACAAAGCCAAACCATATCAGTGTGGTTTATAATTCTCCTTTTGCTTTTGTGTGATTTCTAGGGTGAAAAGGGGGTAAAATGAGGTAAAGGGGAAGAGGCTACTTATTTATGTAGCCATGTTCACACCAAAAGTCTTGCTTCTTTTTTTTTCCTTTGAGACGGAGTCTTGCTCTGTCACCCAGGCTGGAGTGCAGTGGTGTGGTCTCGGCTCACTGCAACCTCTGCCGCCCAGGTTCAAGCAATTCTCCTGCCTCAGCCTCCTGAGTAGCTAGGATTACAGGCATCTGCCATTGCACCTGGCTAATTTTTGTATTTTTAGTAGAGATGGGGTTTCACCATGTTGGCCAGGCTGGTCTCGAACTCCTGGCCTCAAGTAATCCACCCACCTCAGCCTCCCAAAGTGCTGGGATTACAGGCGTGAGCCACAGCGCCCAGCCAAGTCTTGCTTCTTAAATCAAGAAGGCCATGCAGGGTTGGTATTTTCTTGCAGCACAGTTGTTTGGTAGAATTTAAAGCCTGGTGTGTTTAATTGTAAGTAGAGAAAATTGCTTTATGACAGAGATTTCTCTCAGGCCAGGGACAAAGTATCTCTCAGGATACTTGGGACAGTGTTATTTTTAGTGATAATAGTGCTTTCGGTACCTACAGATTCGGGATACCTTTCTCAGGAATCCAGAAAAGGTGTTTTTACAAGGCAATTAGCAAAGTTGTGTAATTTACACCTGCAGGCTCTCAGAGTGGCTATCCATCTGATTGGTTTTCATCTGGAGCTGCAGAATGGCTAGAGTTCTGGACATCCTACTGTGATATCAAAACAGCTCTGGGTTATATCACAAAGGGGGCTTTCATACATTGCTATAGGATTATCAATTAGTACAAGATTTCTGAAGGGAATCTGGCAATGTGTATCAAGAAACAACAACAAAAAATTATACCCTTTGAACCAGTAAGTCTATTTTTAGGAATTCAGCTTAAGGATATAGTCAGAGTCGCAGACCAAGATCGATGCCTGAAGATGATTATATAAAAAATGGGAAACTGCTTAAATGTTCAAGGATATTAGTTAAACCATGGTGCAGTGATATGATAGACTCAAAGTCATTCATTAAAATAATCACTCTGTTAACATTTAGTGATGTGGGAAAATGCTGATGATATTGTTTTTAGGGTAGATTATAAAAATCTACATACCATGCGGTCTTAGTTACATAAAAATTGCAAAAAAATCAACTAGAAAGAAATACATCAAACATTATTAATGGTTATTTTCAGTTATGAAACTATAGAATTATACTTATTAATTCTCTATATTTTGCTGTATTTTGAAGTTTTTCTACAATGAGCATGTCTAATGTGTTTTAATTGTCTTTTTATTTTTAATTTAGTTTATTTAGGTAATGTGTTCCTGTGGGACAAAATCCAAAAGGTATAAAGATATATAGTGAAAAGTCTATTGTCAGCCAGGTGTGGTGGCTCACACCTGTAATCCCAGCACTTTGGGAGGCCAAGGTGGGCGGATCACTTGAGCCCAGGAGTTCCAGACCAGCCTGGCCAACATGGTGAAACCCTATTTTTCCCAAAAATACAAAAATTAGCTGGATGTGGTGGTGGGCTCCTGTAATCCCAGCTACTTGGGTGGCTGAGGCAGGAGAATCCCTTGAGTCTGAGAGGTGGAGGATGCAGTGAGCCAAAATTGTGCCACTGTACTCCAGCCTGAGTGACAGAGCAAGACTCTGTCTCAAAAAAAAAAAAAAAAAGTTAATGTCCACATCTGTCTTCCACCCAACCAGTCATTCATTTATTCATCAATTGCCTATTTCTTCTCCTTGGAAGCAACTAATATTACTAATATAATGAGTTTACTTCCAAGGATATTCTATGCATATCCAAGCAAAAAACCCTACACGTATATCTTCTTTTTCTCTTCCTTATTTATATAAATAGTAGCCTACGTATATGCATGCCATTCTGTTCATTAAAAAAAACTTAATATGTTTTGGTAGTAATGCCATATAAGGACATACAGAGATTCCTATAGTTTAGGAATTGTTCCATTCTTTGGAGGTATCTTAATTTATTTAAAGAAAACACTTAAGCTATTTTCAATCTTTTTTGTTGTTGTTATAAAGAATGCCGTGATGAATAGCCTTGAACATAGGTCATTTCAATCATATATAACTTTTTTTTTTAATTTTTATTTTTAGTAGAGACAGGGTTTCACCATGTCGGCCAGGCTGGTCTCAAACCTCTGACCTCAAATGATCTGCCTGCCTCGGCCTCCCAAAGTGCTGGGATTACAGGCGTGAGCCACCACGCCCAACCCCCACATATATGACTTTTTTCATTAGTAACAGCTGATTATGACTGTCAACAAGACCTTAAGAGGTGGCTTGCCAAAGAGGCAAGATCTTGGTGTTCACATCCAGTGTGTTAAATACACTGTTGATTGTAACAGAGCTGGGATGGGCGGGAGAGACAGGGAGGAAGGAAGCACCTTCATAGCTGAGATATATAAGATGTGTCCTACAAACAGAATTAGTTAGGCTTATTCCCCAAAAAGCAGTGCAGTGACGTGATCTCAGCTCACTGCAATCTCTGCCTCCCGGGTTCGAGCGATTCTCCTGCCTCAGCTTCTTGAGTAGCTGGGACTACAAGTGCGTGCCACTACACCTGGCTAATTTTTGTATTTTTAGTAGAGACGGGGTTTCACCATGTTGGCCAGGAGGGTCTCGATCTCTTGACCTCGTGATCTGCCCGCCTCGGCCTCCCAAAGTGCTGGGATTACAGGCGTGAGCCACTGTGCCTGGCCAGGTTACCATTTTTTTAATATTAATTTTTAAAGACAAGGTCTCACTCTGTCACTCAGGCTGGAGCACCATCATAGCTCACTGCAGCCTCAAACTCCTGGGCTCAAGCGATCCTCCTGGCTTGGCCTCTCTAGTGGCTGGAAATACAGATGCAAGGCACCACATACAGCTAACTTAAAATTTTTTTTTTAGTGAAAGGGTCTTGCTTTGCTGCCCAAGCTGGTCTCGAACTTGTGGCCTCAAGCGATCCTCCTGCCTCAGCCTCCCAAAGTGCTGGGGTTATAGGCATGAGCCATGGTGACTGGCCTACAATTTTTTAAGATACTTCTGCAAACTTTACGTCATTTGACTCATGTGGCTACCCTATGGAATAGGGCAGGGTGTTGAATAGCCCCATTTCATGGGTGAGGACAATTAGCAAGTACCTGGTTTCCCATTTGGCTACGATCCCAGTGTAGACTAGAGCCAGCTCTCTCAAGGTCCAGCCTCCAGTCTCTTTGTTTCTTCTTGCCTCCTGATCAAGATGTACATTATAACTTTAACCTTCGCAACTTCTTTCTTTTGACAACCATTTATAGCAAAGACAACTCATTCACTTACCGGGGGCAATATTTCACTACCAGCTTTTCTTTCAGGTTTTACCAGGATGTCACACTGCTTAAAAACGAGACCTTCTGTGTTTGATTTCTTCATTGAGATAGGATGGCTCTGGTGGGTTATTTCCAACTAAAAATATTGCAGCTGTTCTCATTGGCATTGACTTGAGGGCTTCTGTCTTCAATTTATCTCAGTGTTGGAACAGACCCAGGGCTGTTTTCTGAGGAAAATCTCGGCCCTGCATGGAGCTACTCACTTCGCTTACCTCAAGTTTATATCCTTGTTGGGCTCTTTAATTTATAGATGAGGATGTCATACATACTCTGTGCTTTGCTGGCTGTTAAAGCATAAAGATCAGCCCTTCATCAGCAGTGTAGAGTGTCTGTAATCCAGGTCCTTGTTGGAGGGCAAAACCCTAAATTCGTTGCTGCTTAATTTTTTTTTTTTTTTAATAGAGACAGATTCTCACTCTGTCACCCTGGACGGATTGTGGTGGTGTAGACCGTAGCTCATTTCAACCTTGAACTCCTGGGCTCAAGCCATCTTCCCACCTCAGCCACCAGAGTAACTGGGATTACAGGCATGCAGCATCATGCCTGGTTAATATTTTTTTGTATTTATTTTTAGACACAGGGTCTTGCTATGTTGCCCAGGCTAGTCTCAAACTCCTGGCCTCAAGTGATCCTTCCACCTTGACCTCCCAAAGCACTGGGCTTACGTGTATGAGCCACTGTGCCTGGAGGCTCCTTAATTCTTAACCAACACTTAGTAAAACCTCAGTTTTCTGTTGTGATAGTTTATCTATCTGTTAGTGCCATCTAGAACACTTCCATCCTTCAAAAGTCAAGTTTAAATATTTGATTTAGTCATTGATTCTATCAACAAATAGATACAGTCTGGGCATGGTGGCTCACGCCTGTAATCCCAGCACTTTGGGAGGCTGAGGTGGGCAGGTCACCTGAGGTCAGCAGTTCAAGACCAGCCTGGCCAACATGGCGAAACCCTGTCTCTAGTAAAAAATACAAAAATTACCTGGGGGCGGTGGCGGGCACCTGTAGTCCCAGCTACTCAGGAGGCTGAGACAGGGAAAATTCCTTGAACCCGGGAGGTGGAGGTTGCAGTGAGCCGAGATTGCACCACTGCACTGCAGCCTGGGTGACAGATTGAGACTCCATCTCAAAAACAAAAACAGAAACAAATAGATACAGAGCACTTACTCTGTACTAAGAACCAGTTTACATGTTGAGAACACAGCAGTGAGCAAGACAAAGTTCTTACTCTCAAAGTGTTTATATTCTAGTTAGAGGGAACAGACAGACCTTAAACAAATAAACAAGTATACCGGGCGCGGTGGCTCACGCCTGTAATCCCAGCACTTTGGGAGGCCGAGATGGGCGGATCACGAAGTCAGGAGATAGAGACCATACTGGCTAACACGGTGAAACCCCGTCTCTACTAAAAATACAAAAAATTAGCCGGGCGTGGTGGCGGGCGCCTGTAGTCCTAGCTACTCCGGAGGCTGAGGCAGGAGAATGGCGTGAACCCGGGAGGCGGAGCTTGCAGTGAGCCGAGATCACGCCATTGCACTCCAGCCTGGGAGACTGAGCGAGACTCCGTCTCAAAAAAACAAAAACGAAAACAAAAACAACAACAAAAAGTAAACAAATATATAGTATGTCAGATAATGATAAATGCTATAGAGAAAGTTATGGCACTTTAAGGGAAAGAAAATTAAAAGGTGTGTGTGTGTCCACGTATGTGTGTGTGCATGTGTGTGTGTATATATGTGTGTGTGCGTCTGTGTGTATACCATTTCATATTGGTGAGCCCAGGAAGGCTTCATAATCACGTGAGATTGGACATGGGCCTGAAGGAGTTGAGAGTGGGTGCCACTTAGACACGGGAGAAAAGAGCATACTAAATCCTCTGCTATGACACTGGCCCCTCTGCCATGGGAGGCGCGGAGGTCTGGAGGCTTCACTGGGCTTCTCATTTTGGAAAACAATAAGTTTACTTTAGTGAACAACAAGTTAAACTGCTGGAATAGAACAAGCAAGGGAAAAATGGAAAGAGTTGCAATAAGAAAAGTAACAGGACTGGACGCGGTAACTCATGCCTGTAATCCCAGCATTTTGGGAAGTTGAGGTGGGTGGATTACCTGAAGTCAGGAGTTCGAGAGCAGCCTGGCAAACATGGTGAAACCCTGTCTCTACTAAAAATACAAAAATTAGCTGGGCCTAGTGGTGGGCACCTGTAATCCCAGCTACTCGGGAGGCTGAGGCAGGAGAATCACTTGAACCCGGGAGGCGGAGGTTGCAGTGAGCTGAGACGGTGCCATTGCACTCCAGCCTTGGCAACAGAGCGAGACTCCATCTCAAAAAAAAAGGTAATGGTGGTGTAGGTGATACACCTAGAATTTGTAGGTGTATTAGGCAGGGTTCTCTGGAGAAACAGAACCAATAGGAGACACACGTGTGCGCACACACACACACACAGAGTTGACCATTGAGCAACATGGGTTTAACATGGGTTCACTTATATGTGCATCTTGTTCCGCCTCTGCCACCCTAAGACAGCAAGACCAACCCCTTCTCTTCCTCCTCTCCCGCAGCCTCCTCAATGCCAAGACGATGAGGATGAGGATAAAACCTTTAGGATGATCCACTTCTTAATGGATAATAGATTATCTCTTCCTTATAATTTTCTTAATAATATTTTCTGCAGCTCACGTTATTGTAAGAATACAGTATGTAATATAATATACAAATTATGTGTTAATTGACTATGTTATCAGTAAGGCTTCTGGTCAATAGCAGGTTATTAATAGTGAAGTTTTGGGGGAGTCAAAAGTTATAGACAGATTTTTGGGCTGGGTGTGGTGGCTCACACCTGTGATCCCAGCACTTTGGCAGTCTGAGGCAGGAGGATCACTTGAGGTCAGGGGTTTGAGACCAGCTTGCCTAACATGGTCGAAACCCCATCTCTACCAAAAAATACAAAAATTAGCATGCAGCATGCATCTGTAGTCCCAGCTACTTGGGGGGCTGAGGCAGGAGAATCGCTTGAACCTGAGAGGCAGAGGTTGCAGTGAGCTGAGATAGCACCACTGCACTCCAGCCTGGGTGACAGTGAGACCCTGTCTCAAAAAAAAAAAAAAAAGTTATAGGCAGATTTTTGACTGCACGGGAAGTTGAATCCCCTAACCCTTGCATCATTCAAGCGTCAGCTCTGTATATATGTATGAAGTTATGTATATGTATATATATAGAGAGAGAGAGAAGGAGACAGAGGTTGATAAAGGCATTTATTATGTGGAATTTGCTCATGTGATTATGAAGGCTAAGAAATGCCAATATCTGCAATTGTCAAGCAGGAGACTCAGGAGAGCTGATGGTGTAAGTTCCATTCTGAGAGTGGCAGGCTGAAGTCCCCAGAAGACCCAATGTTTCAGTTCGAGTGTGAATGAAGGAAAGGACTGATGTCCCAGCTCATGCAGTCAGGCAGGAAGAATTCCTTCTGAGTCAGCCTTTTCGTCTATTCAGGTCTTCTGTTGACTGCAGGAGGCCCATGTACATTAGGGAGGGAAATTTGCTTGACTCAGTGTACCAGCGCAAATGTCCATCTCATGCGGAAACACCCTCATGAGCACATCTAGAATAATGTTGGACCAAATGTCTGGGCACCACATGACCTAGTCAAGTTAACCTAAAATTAACTCTCGCAGGAGACGATGGTAGTCATTCTGGTGTTTACTTGGAGTGACATGGAGAGCTACTGGAGAGTTTTAAACAGAGGAGATATGAGCAGACTCAAGTTCTAGCAACATCCCGGGCTGCTGTGCTGAGGATAGATTGTAGGTGATAGGACAGGGAAAGGGCAGCTGTTAGGGCAGGGAGACAAGTTAGGAGGCAACTGAAATAATCTAAGTAAGAAACATAGGTCACTTGTACTAGAATGCTACTGGTGGGGATGGTGTAAAAAGATCCTGGCTCTAGACACATTTTTTTTTTTTTTTGAGACGGAGTCTTGCTCTGTCACCCAGGCTGGAGTGCAGTGGTGCAATCTTGGCTCACTGCAACCTCTGCCTCATGAATTCAAGCAATTCTCCTGCCTCAGCCTCCTGAGTAGCTGGGATTACAGGCACCCACCACCACACCTGGCTAATTTTTACATTTTTAGTAGAGACAGGGTTTCACCATGTTGGCCAGGCTGGTCTCGAACCCCTGACCTCAAGTAATTCATCTGCCTCGGCCTCCCAAAGTACTGGGATTACAGGTGTGAGCCACTGCGCCTGGCCTCTAGACACATTTTTAAGATAGAGCCTCTGGGACCACACAGGGCTTTGTTCATAATTTTGTGATGGTGCCTTTCAGTTTGGACTGCAATTGTTTACTTGTTTATCTCCAGCATTGATTGCCATTCTATTAATCTTTGTAATAATAGCCACATAATAATGGCTAGCATTTTGGACTGTACTCTGTGTCAGGGACTGAACTTGGTGCCATATATATATATATATATATATATATATATATATAGTTTCATTTGATTCTCACATCAACTCTCTGAACATATTATTAATCCAATTTTCTCTAGGAGGTTCATAAAGTCTGGATATATAGGTACTATTATTTTATATTTTTATTTATTTATTTTGGAAACAGGGCCTGGCGCTGTTGTGTCGGCTGGAGTGCAGGGGTACAATCATAGCTTACTGCAGCCTCAAACTCCCAAGCTCAAGTGATCCTCCCACCTCAATCTCCTGAGTGTCTGGGCCTAGAGACATGCACTACCATGCCCTGCTGATTATTTTTATTTTTATTTTGTAGAGATGGAGTTTTGCTACGTTTTCCAGGCTGGAGTTCTATATTTTTAAGATTGAAGATGTCCTTGATGATATATGGCATATTTGCCTCCGTTTCAGACTTACAGACACAAGGAGGTTCAGAAACTTTGGCTAGGATCTCACACCAATAAATGCCTAGCACTGTGTTTAGTACCTAGCGGGTATTGAGTGAGTGGCATTCTTCCCTTCATAAGTATTTATGGTACCCACCCTGTGCTAGACATATGAGGACTGGGAGACAACACTGAAAAGATAGTCAAAGCTGCTTTCACATGAAACTTCCATCATGAAACCCCCAAGTATGCCATTCTGATGCAATGGCATACTTGGGTGCCAATGAGTGCCCACTGAAAAGATAGTCAAAGCTGCTTTCACATGAAACTTCCATCATGAAACCCCCAAGTATGCCATTCTGATGCAATGGCATACTTGGGTGCCAATGAGTGCCCACTGAGGGGAGGAATTGAAAAAATCCTTGGAGCAGTTAGTAGGGACAAGATAGTTGAGAATCTCGAATGCCCAGGTGAGAAGCTGTATTTAGATAAGAGATTGCAATGCTTGTAGTTGAGTAAAGGCAAGAAGACCTCTGGGATGTGGAACAACACAGGACAGTGCCTTCCCAGCGAATCCACTATTTCTTTCCCCCTCATTCCTCTACGGTGCAATCACAGAAAAGCACTGGCCTGATTGAAAACCCTACTCCTTCTTCTTGATGCTTGGCCAACAGGATGCCTTCTCATTTGGACTTCAAAGCAAGTGGCTGAGCAGCAAGAGAAGTCGCCCCCAGAGCTTGGAGAGTATGTTGACTCTGCCGCTGCTGTTTAGAGGAAATATTCGTTGGCAAGCCGCTGTGGTTTGCAGCTGAGCATATGGCTAGGAGTGGGGTGGTCCAGATTTCACCCAAGAGCCCCTAATGAGCCTGCAGCTGCTTCCAACGCTGCCTCCCTGTCCCTGCCCCATTCCCCGGCCTGCTCTGCCACCTCCATGACAATCTGCTCTGTACACAAGGCAGAGTTCATCTCTCCCACTGTGGGGTGCAGGAGGGACCAGAATCAGCTATCCCTTTCTGGTATAAGGTCACCCACTGGCACAATAGCCCAAGGAAGGTAGTGGGTAACAGAGGGAACTCCCAAAGTGATCAGCTGTCCTGGAACTTGGTGATGGCTTTATACTAAAAGGCATAAAATGAAAACAGCCTTAATTTATTTGTTAGAGTTAGGGTCTCACTGTGTCACCCATGCTGGAGTACAGTGGCTTTCGTGATCATAGTTCACTGCAGCTCTGAACTCCTGTGTGATGGTTAATACTGAGTGTCAACTTGATTGCATTGAAGGGTACAAAGTATTGATCCTGGGTGTGTCTGTGAGGGTGTTGCCAAAAGAGATTAACATTTGAGTCAGTGGACTGGGGAAGGCAGACCCACCCTTCACCTGGTGGGCACCATCTAATCAGCTGCCAGCAAATATAAAGCAGGCAGAAAAACGTGAAAAGAAAAGATTGGCCTAGCCTCCCAGCCTACATCTTTCTCCTGTGCTGGATGCTTCCTGCCCTTGAACATTGGACTCCAAGTTCTTCAGTTTGGGGACGCAGACTGGCTCTCCTTGCTCCTCACCTTGCAGACATATATATATCCTATTAGTTATGTCCCTCTAGAGAACCCTGACTACTGCTTCTAAGAAATTGTCACAAATGTGGTGACTTAAAACAATATGAATCTATTCTCTTAGAGTCCTGCAAGCCAGAAGTATCAAACAAGTTTCGCTGGGCTAAAGTCAAGGTATTGGCAGGACCAGCTCCTTCTGGAAGCTCTAGGAGAGAATTCATTTTCCTGCTTTTCCCAGCTTCTGGGATCTGCCTGCACTGCTTGGCTCATGGCCCCTTCCTCACACCACTTCAGCCCCTTGCTTGTGTCCTCACAGCTCCTGCTCCTCTTCTGTAAGTCAGATCTCCCCAAGACTCCCTCCAATAAAAAGGACACTTGTGATTATATGAGACCCACCCAGATATCCAGTGTAATTCCCTATCTCAGTATCCTGAACTTAGTCACATCTTTAGTCCAGGTGCTGTGGCTCACATCTGTAATCCCAGCGCTTTGGGAGGCCCAGGCTGGTGGATCACTTGAGGTCAGGAGTTCGAGACCACCCTGGCTAACATGGTGAAATCCCGTCTCTACTAAAAATACAAAAATTAGTTGGGTGTGGTGGCAGGTGCCTGTAATCCCAGCTACTAGGGAGATTGAGGCAGGAGGTTCGCTTGGACCTGGGAGGTGGCAGTTGCAGTGAGCCATGATCGCACCACTGCATTCCAGCCTGGGTTATAAGAATGATACTTGATCTCAAAAAACAAACAAACAAAACAAAACAAACAACAACAACAACAAAAAAACCCAACTACATGTTCAAAGCTCCTTTTGCTATGAAAAGTAACATTCATTGATTCCAGGGATTAGGATGGGGAGATCTTTTGGGGCCATTGTTCAGCCTACCACAGTGAGTATCTGGGTCACTTCAGCTCCATTAGCTCTTCCACACAGTCAGAATTTGGCACATAGACTCACACCAATAATATGCACTTATGTATCCTTTTAAAACATTTTTATTTTATTTTTTCTAGGTGCAGATTCTCACTCTGTTGCCCAGGATGGAGTGCAGTGACACCATCTTGGCTCACTGCAGCCTTGATCTCCTGGGCTTAAGCAATTCTCCTGCCTCAGCCTCCTGAGTAGCCAGGACAACAGGCATGTGTCATCTTACCTAGCTAATTTTTAATTTTTCTTTGTAGAGATGGGGTCTTTCTATATTGCCCGGGCTGGTCTCAAACTTCTTGTCTCAAGTGGTCTCCCAACCTCAGCCTCCTGAGTAGCAGGGACTACAGGCATGCACCACCATGCCCAGCTAGTTATTTTATATTTTGGAGAGATGAGGGCTGGCCATTTTGCCCAGGCTGGTGTCGAACTCCTGGCCTCAAGCGATTCTCCTGCTTCAGTCTCTTGAGTAGCTGGTGCACTTATGTATGGATGGATTCTTTCCAAAGTTTTTTTGTCTTGATCTGCCCTCCATTCTAATCACCCCTTTACTACGGCAGCAAAGTAGATAAGGCAAAGTTTGTTCTCTGAAACTTAGCGTGGTGAAGCATGAAGCTAGTTCCATGGTAAGATCCCAGCACTCCTCTGTCAGCCCACACTAAGCGTGTCTTTGATCATTGCTGCAATGTCAATAACAATGATTTCTCCCTTCATGATTAGCACCACTTGAGCTAGGTCTAAATGATATCAAAACAGCCAGTCAAGTTAGTCAATTTACTCAGTCTGTCAATTTAGTAGAAAATAAAGAAATCAATGAAGTTAGTGGTTGGAGTGAATTGACAGGTTGTCTCACGGATTTAGTTGAGTCTGAAAACTGTATAGACAGTTCCAGAGATGACAGTCCCACCACCCTAAAAGGCCACTCTAAAATCATGGTGATGAAAACAACACCGTTTCTCCAAATTTTCAGGGATGATAACTATTTCAAGCAATTTCACAATCATGATCTAATTTTGTTGTGCCAACATCCCGAGGCAGTTAGGACCATTGAAACAGGGAAGCTAGATAAGAAATTTGGGGTGTGCATGGTGGTGTGCACCTGTAATCCCAGCCCTTTAGGGGGCTGAGGTGGGAGGATCGACTGAGACCAGGAGGTGGAGGCTGCAATGAGCTATGATCACACCACTGCACTCCAACCTGGGCAACAGGGCACGACCCTGTCTCTGGAAAGGAAGGAAGGAAGGAAGGAAGGGAGGGACGGAGGGAAGGAGGGAGGGAGGGAAGGAAGGAAGCTAGGAAGGAAGAAACTAGGAAGGAAGGAAAGAAGGAAAAAATTTGAAGATTCACAACTGATATGGTTTGGCTCATCTTGAATTGTAATAATCTCCACGTGTCAAGGATGGGACCAGGTGGAGATAATTAGATCATGGGGGTAACTTCCCCCACCCTGCTCTTGTGGTAATCAATAAGTCTCATGAGATCTGATGGTTTTACAAATAAGAGTTCCCCTGCACAAGCTCTCTTGCCTGCCACCATGTACGTTGTGATTTTACTCCTCTTTTGCCTTCCACCATGATTGTGAGGTCTCCCCAGCCGTGTGGAGCTGTGAGTCCATTAAACCTCCTTCCTTTATAAATTACTCATTCTCGGGTATGTCTTTATTAGCAGCATGAGAACAGACTAATACAACAATAATAACAATAACAATATGCATCTCCTAAAATGCGCTAAGAACTGATTTTAACACTTAACATATATTAGCTCATTTAACCCTCTCAACAAGTCTACAAGGTAGGAACTATTGTTACTTACATTTTATGAGATGTAAGTTAAGGGCAGAGCTGGGATTCCAAGTTAGATCTCTTAACAACCTGCTTTCCCTCTAGATCAGAAGTTCTCAACCCCGGTTGCACATTCGATTCACTAGAGAGCCTGAAAATATGAAAAGTCATTCACATAAGGTCATGTATTGCAGCTCTGTTTGTAATAGCAAAAAACTGGAAATAACCCGGAAAGAGAGCTATGACATGTTCCCATGACAGACTACTAAAAAGGAATGAGGAAGATCTCCACATGGCATAGGGAAGGATTTCCAGCAGGGAGTGAAAAAAGCAAAGTGTGTGGTATGCTGCTTTCATTCAAGAAAGGGAAGGATCATGTTTATATGTGTGACATAAATCACATTACATATGTATGTATATATGTTTCTGTGTATATGTATTTATATTTTAATATAAGTAAATATACATGTATATATGCATACGTGCATTCCTTAAAGTATACGCATATACATGTATATTCTTTTATGTTTTATTGTAAGGAAAATACATGTATATGCATATTCCTTAATATAAAGAAATATACATATGTACATGTATATTTCCTTAATATAAGAAATATATGTCTATATACATATATATACACATATATATATATAGAAAATACATGGGCTGGACACGGTGGCTCACGCCTGTAATCCCAGCACTTTGGGAGGCGGAGGCGGGCAGATCACCTGAGGTCAGGAGTTCGAGACTAGCCTGGCCAAGTTGGTGAAACCCCATCCCTACTAAAAATACAAAAATAACTGGGCATGTGCCTGTACTCAGGAGGCTGAGGCAGGAGAATTGTTTGAACCCAGAAGGCAGAGGTTGCAGTGAGCTGAGATCGTGCCATTGCACTCAGGCCTAGGTAACAAGAGTGAAACTCCATCTCAAAAAAAAAAAAAAGGATAAGAAAATACATATAACATTTCTTTACATGTATATATGTATATTTCCTTATATATGTGTGTATATATACATAGATATACATGTAAATGTCCTTATATTAAAATATATAAACTATAAAATTAAATTTAATAAAAAGGATCCCTGTAGGAAGAGAGAAGGAGTAGAATTGGGGTAGGGGCAGGGATAAGAAGCTGAACTTCTTTGCACCATTTTTTTGACTTGACTTTTTGTCTTTTGAACCATATAAATATTTTATGTAATTGTAAAACCAAATTAATTAAAAATAAGCAATTCCAAAATATGAAGATAAAATGAAACAAATGAATCCGAATATTTTATCTGGTTGGAATAAAACAGAAAGAATTAACGATTCCAAGTACCTGTAAAATGTAGTAATTTATTGCTTCTTGGCCTTTTCTATCTCCTGAAATGTGCTAAAAACTGATTGAAGCACTTACATATATTAGCTCATTTAATCTCTCAAGAAATCTACAAGGTAGGAACTATTATAACTGATTTTATGAGGCGTAAGTTAAGGGCAAAGCTGGGATTCAAAGTTAGTATCTGTTCTTGATCTACGCTGTTAGATCAAGTGCAGTATCTGTTCTCAAGAGTTTAAAAATGTAGTAAGTTGTCTATACATCCTTAGTAAAATATACCCTAAGGACAAAAAGCTGGGAAAAATTTAAGCTGTTTTCAGTAATCATATTGTTGATAGTAGTCGATACCATCATTTGGAGACTATTGTGTGTTGTATGGGATAAAACAAATGAATAATTATAAACAGATTTCTTTTTTTAACACGAGTTTACACATGTAAAACCAATGAACTAAGAACTCTGTAGTCCAGAATTTGAATTAGAAATATGATATAAACTCATATTTTCTTCAAAAACAAAGCACTTTTTATAGTTCTGTCCTCTAAAAAGGTCTAGAAACAGTTACCAACTCAGTAGCAATAAGTACCCTTAGCCCCCAGATTGTCATCTCTAAACACTATTTTGCACAAAAACAAACCAGCGCCTCTTAGAGAAATAAACTGCCTAAATTCTAGGTTTGGGGCAGGAATGTATACATAAGTCTGGAACATCTTGCCACACCAGACACAAGGATCATCTGTTAGCGATGGCAACAGAAGGATCATCTCAGAAGGACTCAGGAGCCAAACTAAATACACTCTCCCTGCCAAAGGTAGGGTAATTCAATCAGAATAAAAGTAATAATAGCAGCGGATTGAAGCCATCAAATATGTTCATATTAGTGAGTTCTTAATGATACTGGAAGAAACCACAACTACAAACCTTCGGTCACCTTGGGAGAATGCTAGGGAACCAGTTCCTTCTTTTGGAAGCTGGTAAATGAAGTGCAGTTATCAAGTATTTATTCTGCCTTTCTTATTTGAACCATATCTTATATGTGCATATACATATGCACTATACATGTATATTTCCTTATCCACAAAGCGGATAAAAGAACGTTTCTCTTTATGGAAGCATTCTAGCAAATAATTCTAAATCCATAGAATTGAATTTTTTTGTTTTTTGTTTTTTTGAGACAGAGTCTCACTCTGTGGCCCTGGTAGGAGTGCAGTGGCGTGGTCTCAGCTCACTGCAGCCTCCGCCTCCCGGATTCAAGCAATTCTCCTGCCTCACCCTCCCGAGTAGCTGGGATTACAGGCACATGCCACGATGCCTGGCTAATTTTTTGTATTTTTAGTAGAGACAGGTTTCGGCTTGTTGGCCAGGATGGTCTTGAACTCCAGGCCTCAAGTGATCTGCCTGCCTTGACCTCCCAAAGTGCTGGGATTACAGGCATGAGACAGCGCCCGGCTGGTAAATTTCTTTTAATCTATAAGTTACTCCTCTTCCTTTCCTTTTTACTGAGCAATTTTTTAAAGAAGAAATGAGGACAGTGTCTTGCAGTTTCTTTTCATCCAGATTTTGCTGATTGAAGCTCCATGATGTAATTTAACACACTGTCCCTGTATTTGCTGAAAATTGGTAGTTAGATCTGGAGACCTAATACATTTCAATTTTGAATTATTTGATAAGACTACTTCATAGGTAGTGGTGTATACTCACATCAAAGATACTTCATGTCTCATTGCCTCTTTTTTGTGATGGTAACAGTCACTAATAATCATTGACCAGATTCATTAGTGTATCAGGAATTTCAAAAAGACAATATTCTAGTCAGGCATGGTGGCTTACACCTGTAATCCCAGCACTTTGGGAGGCTGAGGCAGGACCATTTCTTGAGGCCAGGAATTAAATACTAGCCTGGGCAACATAGTGAGATCCTATCTCTACAAAAAATACAAAGAAATTAGCTGGGTGTGGTGGTGTGTGCTTGTAGTCCCAGCTGCTCATCACTTGAGCTTAGGAATTCAAGGTTGCAGGGAGGCAATGACTATGCCATTGCATTCCAGCCTAGGTGACAGGCTGGAACGTGTATATACACATTATATACACATGCACATACATACATATATGTCTATAATATATATTATATATTATTTAATCTTTAAAATAATATCGATAATATATATTAAAGACATATGTATTGTGTATATAATGTATATATAATGATGTATATAAAATGTGTATGTATGTATATAATATAATGTGTATATATATTTATAAAACAACAGGGGAAATTAGATTTTGACTGATTATTTGAGAAATTATTGTTATATGAGAGATTATTAATTTTTTGTGTGATAATGATATTGTGGTTTTTTTTTAAAGCGTTCTTTTTTTTTTAGGAAATATAATCTGAATATCAAGTAAATATGGCATCTGGAATTTGCTTCAAAATAATTATTTTTGGGCCGGGCACAGTGGCTCATGCCTGTAATCCCAGCACTTTGGGATGCCAAGGCCGGTGGATCACCTGAGGTCATGAGTTGGAGACCAGCCTGGCCAACATGAGGAAATCCTGTCTTTACTAAAAATACAAAAATTAGCTGAGTGTGGTGGCAGATGCCTGTAATCCCAGCTACTTGGGAGGCTGAGACAGGAGAATCACTTGAACCTGGGAGGCATAGGTTGCAGTGAGCCGAGATTTCACCACTGCACTCTAGCCTGGGCAACAAGAGTGAAACTCCATCTCAAAAAAAAAAAAATATTATTTTGGGGTGGAGAGGGAAGTGGGTGGAAGCAGAGGTTGACGCAAGATTGATCCGTAGTTGTGAGTTACTGATATTTGATGAGGTACACGAGGGTTCATCATGGTGATCTCTGTAAATTGTGTATTCTTAAAATTTTCTATCTAAAATGTTAAAAAGTTATGGAGTAAAAATCCTTATCAAATTGCCTGTGGTAGTGTCTGGGTTCAGTTTTGTCTTTCCCTTTTAAAGCTCCCTAGGTGATTTTAATATGCAACCCAAATTCCAGAACCTTCTTTGATTTTCCTTAACAATCTTTCTGCACTGGGGTTTGGAACTCAGTCCCTCTAGAGAGACGCCGTCCTGGGGAGGCAACTCTCTCCCTTGTGATGGACTTCATCTTGAAACTTTTTCATTTACTTTGGTTTCAGGGTTGCAAGATCTATTTTTCTATTAGTTTTTCTAATTTCCCCAGCTGGTTTGAAACTTCAGGAAGTTAATAGCCATTTTGTATTTGGCTTATTTTGCCCTCGAGACCTCGGAGAATGCCTGCCAATAATGAGCTGACCCATTTTTAGAAACAGGGTGTGGTTCTTAAGACTTCGCTGTCTCTTTCCTTCAAACAGGAAATGCTCATGTTCATGGGCATCTGCTTGGAAATCAGTTCAATTCAATTTTAAGATGCTAGATAGGCCGGGCGTGGTGGCTTACACCTGTAATCCCAGCACTTTGGGAGGCTGAGGCGGGAGGATTGCTTGCGACCAGGAGTTTGAGACCAGCCTGGGCAACACAGCCACTCCCTAGCTCTACAAAAACTTAAATGAAAAATTACCCAGGTGTGGTGGCACATGCCTGTAGTCCCAGCTACTCAGGAGGCTGAGGCAGGAGGATCACTTGAGCCCAGGAATTCAAGGCTGCAGTGACCCATGATCACTCCACTGCACTTCAGCCTGGGAGAAAGAGTGAGGTTCCATTTCAAAAAAAGGAAGGAAGGAAGGAAGGATGGAAGGAAGGAAGGAAATGCACGCATGGCTGTAGGAGGGAGTTAGCAATCATTCAGGAGGAGGAAGCGGGTGTGAGAAATTCCTAAGGGGAGGCCAGGCATTGTGGCTTACATCTGTAATCCCAGCACTTTAGGAGGCCGAGGCAGGGGAATCACTTAAGGTCAGGAGTTCAAGACCGCCTGGCCAACATGGTGAAACCCTGTCTCTGCTAAAAATACAAAGATTTGCCGGGTGTGGTGGTGCATGCCTGTAGTCTCAGCTACTCAGGAGGCTGAGGCAGAAGAATCACTTGAACCCAGGAGGTGGAGGTTGCAATGAGCTGAGATTGTGCCACTGCAGTCCAGCCTGGGTGACAGAGTAAGACTCTGTCTAAAAAAAAAAAAAAAAAGAAAGAAAAGAAAAGAAAAAAGAAAGAAATTCCTAGGAGGCCTCTTCTTCTACCCACCTGCCTTGAGTTTTTTATCAGATCAGGGAGAGCCCTGTGGGATGCAGTTTCAAATGAGCCCCTCATGAATGGAGGGCAAGGACTGTTTGTACTGGAGCTGATGAACTCCCAGGAAGACTGTGGACCCAAGGACCACCCCTTAATCCCATGCACAAAATGCTGGACAAGAACAGAACTTCCCCAGAGTGGGACAAGAATGTTGGGTCTATCAGCTCCGTCTAGCAACACTGGTTGGGTGCAACCTACACAGTCGCACAGGGTCAGGCACTTGGTTAATGCTCTGCTATCGCTGTCTTGAAATTCTTAACCATTTTTAAATAAGAGGTCCTACATTTTCATTTTGCACTGGCTCCCTGCCAATTTTGTCCTGTTGAGAGGAATGATTTTGAATGTGATGTTGTGGGGAGGGTCAAACCATCTCTTGATTCAGGCCCAAAAGATCTGGTAACTTGGAAGCCTAGGGGTGTATTAAACAAAATTTTCTTTCTTTTGCTTTTTCCTTTTTTTTTTTTTTTTTTTTTTTTTTTGAGAAGGACTTTCACTCTTGTTGCCCAGGCCAGAGTGCAATGACACGATTTCAGCTCACCGCAACCTCCGCCTCCTGGGTTCAAGCGATTCTCCTGCCTCAGCTTCCCAAGTAGCTGGGATTACAGGTGTGCACCACCACGCTCGGCTAATTTTTGTATTTTTAGTAGAGATGGGGTTTCATCATGTTGGCCAGGCTGGTCTCGAACTCCTGCCCTCAAGTGATCTGATTGCCTCGGCCTCCCAAAGTGTTGGGATTTCAGGCGTGAGCCACTGCGCCTGGCCCTTCATTTTCAAATATGCTGAATAATAGGATTTAATTAAAAGGGACATGATTGAACATCAACATAGTAGCCAAAATAGCCTCTGAAAAATTATTTTACAGCAGCAGTTCTCCAAGTGATGTCCCTGGACCAGCAACAATCAGCATTATCCAGAAAATGTGAATTCTCAGGCCCTACCCAGATCTGTGGAAGCAGAAACTCTTGGGGTAGAGCTTAACAATCTGTGGGTTAAGAAGTCCTCTGGGTAATTCAAATGCATGGTAAGGCACCTCCCCTTGCACATTAAACCCTGTTGAATTATGAATTGGTCTGACACCCTCCCACATGTGAGAACCTGACTGTTTACAAAGGAAGAGCTTTCCCACCCCCTGGCTCATCTGACTGTTTACAAAGGAAGAGCTTTCTCACCCCCGGCTCATTTGTTGTGATTGACACCTGGGCCACCACACAGCCCTCTTAGCTACTTCTTATTGTTCCCAGTCTTTAAAATCTACCTCATGGAGTTTTCATCAAGTTACAATTCCACCTAGCAGAAGATTACAGGAGAAGAGGTAGAGTGAGAAATGCAAATGGGAGAGCTTCATGTGAAAAAGGACAAAAGATGGAGGGGATATTTAGTTGATTTTTGCCAGCTATTGCAGTCTCTTTCTCATTTATCTATCATATCTATGTATCTATCCATGTATGTATATATGTATCATCTATCATCCATCTATCTATCTATCTATCTATCTATCTATCTATCTATCTATCTATCTATCTATATTAGTCTGTCCTCAAGCTGCTATGAAGAAATGCCCGAGACTGGTTAATTTATAAAGAAAAGAAGATTAATTGACTTACAGCTTCACATGGCTGGGGAGGCCTCAGGAAACTTACAATCATGGTGGAAGGCACCTCTTCACAGGGCGACAGGAGAGAGAATGAGTGAAAGCAGGGGAAATGCAAGATGCTTATAAAACCATCAGATCTTGTGAGACTCACTCATTATCACGAGAACAGCATGGGGAAAGCTGCCCCCATGATTCAATTACCTCCACCTGGTCCTGCCCTTGACATGTGGAGATTATGGGGATTACACTTCAAAGTGAGATTTGGGTGGGGACACAGAGCCAAATCATATCTCTATCTGTCTCTATCTATCTATCTATCTATCATCTATCTATCTATCTATCTATCTATCATCTATTTACCTATCTGTATATCATCTATCTATTATCTATCATCTATATGTGTTTGTCTACCTGTCTTTCTTCTATTTATGTAACTATCCTCGTGTGTGACCTTCTGTCAGTCTGTCTGTCCCTCTGTGTACCTGTCTCTTTGACCGTCTATATATGTCTGTATGTGTATCTATTCATGTATTTGCATTTTGTTTTTTTGAGACAGAGTCTCACTCTGTTGCTCAGGCTAGGCTGGAGTACACTGGTGCGATCTTGGCTCACTGCAACCTCCGCCTCCCAGGTTCAAATCATTTTCCTGAGTAGCTGGGATTACAGGCATGCACCACCACACCCAGATAATGTTTATATTTTTAGTAGAGATGGGGTTTTGCCATGTTGGCTAAGCTGGTCTTAAACTCCTGGACTCAGGGTGATCCGTCCCCCTCAGCCTCCCAAAGTGCTGGGATTACAGGCGTGAGCCACTGCACCCAGCGTACATATTTTTTTTAACTGAGATGAAGGATGATGGAGAGTGAAAAGGAAGGGAAAGAGGGGGAAAAGGACTTGAGTAAAATTTGTAACCTCTAGGAGCCTCAGATTCTTCAGATGTCAAAGAAGCATGTGTGTGAGTGGGGGTGAGCGAGTACAGGTGTTGTTGCGTGTGTGTGTAAAACTGTCATTTCACGAGATTCTCATCAGGCTTTGGTGAGTACATTTGTTCCAACAAATCTTCTGACCCACACACAACGTGGTCAGTTAATGGGAATAGCAGTTGAGCCTGAAAGGGGAAGGAATGGGGGACAGGAGGGGAAGGAGGGGACTGTGAGGTGCAAGCTGATCAAGAGGGAGGAGGTGGAGAAGGCAGGAGAAAAGCGCATTGCAGGAAAGACAATTGCAGAGAAGATTGCAGGTTCAGGGCCAGGCCGAGGTGGCAGGAGCAGGTTAAGTCAAATGATTACAGATGGTGAAAGGGGAGTCGAAGGTGGAAGAGCCTAGAGGTGTTCTAATAAAGACATGCCAGAAATAAGGGGGAAAAGCACTTTTTATGGCAGCAGCCAAAGAACCTAAATGAACATGTCTTTAAATGAATTGCTGTTGATGTTTCATGAGCCAAAATGTGCCAAGACTGCCTGGGGATGCTTCTCCCACCACTTTCCCACCCACTCCTGACCAAGTCGTGAAAATATATACCTGCTTCTCTCTCCAAGTCGTTCTGCCAACTAATTATCTGTAAAGATTCAAATCATGAACTGAAACACCACAGCTTTTTATGGGCACTAGGGGAGTATTAAATAGGGAGATTGGAAGCAAAATTAAAGTTCCCCCAATAGATTTTGTGGGGGGATTGATAAAAATCTGCTTTTAATTAAAAATATAAAGAAACAAGACCTCCTATGCATAAACAGGGAAGTCTTTGGGGCCTGGTCCCATGGGCAAATGCTGACAGATGCCTACTGGGATTTCGGCCTCTGCTGCCTGGTTTGTGGGCCTCCGGGAGGAGTGATTGATGGGCTGGCTGGATTTTCGGCTGAGAGGCCTCGCTAATAGATACACGAAAACAGAGGCTGTAATGCAGCTCACAAGATGAAGTAATGCGCTTGCCTCTGTCTAGGTGGGGAATTCAGCCAAGCCCTGTGTTTTAAAGAAAATGAGGCTTTTGTGGTTCTTGGCATGGGCTCGCCAGTGCAGGCTAACCTTGGCACCCGTGTGCTAGGCTTTCTCTAGCATGTGGCTGCGGGATTGACATGGGCTCAGAGACTATCCAAGGGCAAGGATACTGGGTTCTGGGGACTTTCCACCTCCAAGCCTGTTCCTGTGTCATCAAAGGCATGGCGATCTACTTAGTTGCTCAAGCTCAAAAGCTAGGAATCAGCTTTCATTCTTCCCAAATCGCAAATGTATCTTAAATCTGTTCATTTTTCTCTGTTTTTCATTGCTACCACCCTATGTCCACCACCAACATCTCCTACCTGAATTCTATAAAGACCTCTCAATTAATCTGTTATTTCCATTGCTCACCCCTCCCCAATCCACCTTCCTGCTAAAGTCCAAATAATTCTTTTTTTGTGCAATCCTCGGCAGGAAATACATTACAGCCCAGTGCTTCCTACAGGAACTGAAAAACCAGATGGCCTGGATTTGAATTCCAGCTTCCACCTCCTACAGGTTCTGTGAGCTTGGCAAGCTCCTTAACCTCCCTGTGCCTCAGTTTCCTCAGCTGTAAGATGGGGACAATGGTACCTACCTCACACAAATTTTTGAGAATTGATTTGGTGTAAATAAAGTACTTATAACAATACCTGATAGTTAATGTTAATTTACTATACATATAAGTCTTAGTAAACATATGTACCTTGCTATAAATACAATGGCTAGCTATTATTTTGCTTATTATTCTCATCAACTTCCCCTTACTTTTATTTTTATTTATTTATTTATTTTAGAGACAAGGTCTTGCTCTGTGGCCCAGGCTAGAGTGCAGTGGTGTGATCATAGCTCACTGCAGCCTCGAACTCCTGGACTCAAGTGATCCTCTCACCTCAGCCTCCAGAGTACCTGAGACTACAGGCATGTGCCACCATGCCCAGCTAATTTATTATTATTATTTTTTTGTAGACACAGGGTCTCACTATGTTGCCCAGGCTGGTCTCAAAGTCCTAGCCTCAAGCGATCCTCCCATCTCGGCCTCTCAAAGTGTTGGGATTATAGGTGGGAGCCACTGCGCCAGGCTCCCCTTGCTTTTAGACAATCCCAGACTTCTCTGCATGACTCCAAGGCCATGCATCATGTGGGTTCCACTGGTGTCTCCAATCCCTGGTTCTCTCACTCACTGTGCTCCAGCCACACTGGCCTCTCTGTTCCTCAGAGCAGGATAAGGAGCAAGACTAGACTGATGATTGAGAGCTGGTGTCCTTGTCTGCAGGAGAAGGGTCCCCAGGGTAGGGCAAGTAGAGAGGAAATGGGCTCACCTATTGCTGACTAGAGGGGATGTGAGGCCAGGGATCCTGGTGAGCTCTGAACTCCCCTTCATCGTGATTATACCTCACAGGGTCCATGACTGTGGTTTAGTCCTAAAAATGCAAACAGAGGGCTGGGCAAGATGGCTCACACCTGTATAATTCCAGTGTTTTGGGAGGCTGAGGTGGGAGGATCGCTTGAGCCCAGGCATTGACGATCAGCCTGGGCAATGTAGTGAGACCTCGTCTCTAAATAAATTTTTAAAAATTAGCCAGGTGTGGTGGTATACGCCTGTATTCCTAGCTACTTGGGAGACTGAGGTGGGAGGATTGCTTGAGCCCAGGAGTTGGAGGCTGCAGTAAGCTATGATTGCACCACTGCACTCCAGCTTGGGTGACACAGAAAGACCCTGTCTCTAAGAATAAAAATGCAAGTGGGAAGAATGAGATCATAGCAAACACTGGTTTTTCCAGGGCTGCTGTCATCAAGAACGTGAACTGGATCTGATTGTGGAGCTTTGCCCTTCAGTAAGCAATAATTAAACGCCTATGATGCACAAAGCATCAGCTAGGGCTGAAGACATATATCCCATCCATTCACTCATTTATTCATTAGTCCACAAATACTTACTGAGCATCTTCTATGCATCAGGTACCAGTTTAGGTGCTTGGGTGTATTAGTCTGCTCTCATGCTGCTGATAAAGACATACCTGAGACTGGGTAATTTATAAAGAAAAAGAGGTTTAATGGACTCACAGTTCTACATGACTGGGGAGGCTTCACAATCATGGCAGATAAGGTGAAAGGCATGTCTCACATGGCGGCAGGCAAGAGAGAGCTTATGCAGGGAAACTCCCCTTTATAAAACCATCAGATCTCTTGAGACTTGTTCACTACCATGAGAACAGTATGGGAAAGACCCATCCCCATGATTCAATTACCTTCCATTGGGCCCTTCCCATGACACATGGGAATTACAGGAGCTACAATTCAAGATGAGATTTGGGTGGGGACACAGCGAAAACATATCATTGGAATATGTCTGTGAGCAAAATAAAGATTCCCATTCACAAGGAGCTTACTGAGTTAGTGGAGAGAGAATAAATCTCCACTTAAAACAATAAGTATAAATATAATACATTTTTATAATATGATAAATGTAATAAAGATATATTATTTAATATGTAATATAAAATACAATACATATAGTAAATAAATTCATGTATAACAAATTATTCTGGGTAACATAAAAAGCACAGGAGGGTAACAGGAGTACAGGGGTGAGGTGCAGTTTTAAATATGGTAGACAAGCTAGGCCTTGCTTAGAAAGTGACATTTGAGGAAAGTCTAAACGGAGGTGAGTGAGTGATCCAGGCTGCTCTATGGTGGAAGAGATTTAGGCAGATCCACCAGCCTTTACAAAGGCTTTAGCCCCCTAAAGGTTTATTGAAAATCACTGACATAAGGCAGATTGATTACTAGGAGAAAAGGCATACAAATTTATTTAACATGTATACACAAGGGCCTTCAGAATAAAGACCCAACCCCCCAGTGAGTTACAGAAGATTGTATGCCATCATCTTGGCAGGGCACAATGGCTCATGCTTGTAATCCTAGCACTTTGGGAGGCCCAGGCAGGAGGATTGCTTGAGGTCAGGAGTTGAAGACCAGAAGCTTATAGACCATTTTGAGGTTACAGAAAGAATGGAGGCCTGGATCCTGGTAAAACAGGTTATGGAAAAGGAGCAGGGAGAAGAATTCTGTTGAGGGGATTACTAGGGAGAATGAATGGATTGGGGAACTTGTAAATAGTTCTCTTTGGAATTTAAATGATCGTTGGAGACAATCCTCATACTTGTAAAAGGGTCTGTTCAGGTGTGGTTATGTCTTGGTCTCCTTTTCTGCAATAGACAATGAGATAGACAGAGAGGGGAAAGAAAAACAGCTGTTCTCCCTGGTGGTTCTGGATCTCAGGCAGATAAAGGAATTTCAGCTTCTCGGGTGTGGAGGTGGGGAGGCTAGAGAGACCTTGAAGCTCCTTCATTTCAGCATGTCTAAATGCCATATTTTGGGGTATTGGTTTCTGAGCCAGTGGGTGTGAGAGACAAGAGGCAGAACAACCGTACTGAGAGTGTTCCAGCAGGCAGTCAGGCAGACATGAGCACAGCAGGAGAGGACACCCCCACTCCAAACCCAGCAATGTCAGGCAGCCAGCAGGTGATGGGCAGGCGGGTGGCTGTTAAGCCGTCTCTCTAAAATATAATTGGTCACAGCCAGTGCCAGGGAAAGGCAGTCTCCCCATAGACAGGAAAAACCTGAAACTGGTGATCAGCAGCTTCCCAATAAGACCTCAGGAGTTGGGTGAGAGGGCTCAAGCATGCACCCTAAGAGGCAAAATGGCTGAGTTTCACTGGTCTATGACCTTCCTCTAGGAAAACTTGACTGGTAAGGGAAGAACGCCTCAAGTGAGCATGCGTACAATTTCAGGAAACACACTGTGCATGCGGCCCCTCCCAGATGCTGGAAGGCCACTGTGCATGTGGACAGCCCACCCCATGGGAAGAATCAGGGGAGAAGGGATGCAACCCTCCGGAAGCAGGCCAACCTATAAAACCCCAAGTCCAAGGTCAAACTGCACTTGATCTCTCAAGTCGCTGTGTGGTCCTCTTCCAAGTGTACTTTACTTCCTTTCATTCCTGCTGTAAAGCTTTTGAATAAACTTTCATTCCTGCTCTAAAACTTGCCTCAATCTCTTCCTGTGCCTTATGCTCCTTGGTAGAATTCTTTCTTCCGAGGAGACAAGAATTGAGGTTGCTGTAGACTCATGTGGATTTGCTGCTGCTAAAAAGTGCCCCACGTACAGAGACTCCATGTATCTTGTTCACCTACTGTGTGCTTGGCACATAGTAGGTGCTCACTAAATATTTCTGAAATGAATGAATCCATAGGACGTGGCTACTGACTGAATGTGGGGCAAGAGAGAAAGAACAGAGTGAGGACCAGGCCATCGATTGCAGTAAAGGCTCAAGTCATGAGTTACGCTCAGGGGAAGTAGGAAATGAAGGAGAGAGAGGCAAACAAACAAACGAAAACCAGAAAACAAAGGGGAACCAGAAATAAGAAAACAAAAATTCAACCACACATGACCAAAAACATGGGCTCCGACCCCCAGCTGGGGCTTCTAGACCAGTGGGGTGTGGAGACCTGCATGCTTCAAAGCTGAGTTTTTCTATAGAAAAGAACCCCAGCCCGAGAACCAGACTTCTTGGGTTGAAATCCCAGGTGAACCTCCTGCTAGCTCTGTGATCTTGGGCAAATTACCTCATCACTGTCAGTACCTCAGTTCCCCGGAGTGATTGTGAGGATGAAAAAACAATACTTGCATAGGGCTTATGGCAGCACCTAGCATATAACAAGTGTCTGATGCACTTAGCTGCTCTGTTAATTATTATTATTATTATTATTATTATTATTTTGAGATGGAGTCTCACTCTGTCACCCAGGCTGGAGTGCAGTGGTGTGATCTTGGCTCACTGCAATCTGCACCTCCCGGGTTCAAGCAATTCTCCTGTGTCAGCCTCCTGAGTAGCTAGGATTACAGGTGTGTGCCACCACGCCTGGCTTTTTTTTTTTTAGTAGAGACAGGGTTTCACCATGTTGGCCAGGCTGGTCTCAAACTCCTGACTTGGTGATCCGCCTGCCTCGGCCTCCCAAAGTGTTGGGATTACAGGCGTGAGCCATGGCGCCTGGTTGTTAATTGTTATTACAAGAGAAGAGGGCCCAGTATAAAGTGTAGAAGCATGGGACATCAACATAGGGCCACAGTGGGCTGATGGGTGCCAGAGGCTGTGGCTATGCGTTGCAGCCATTCGTTCTGTCTGTCCTTGAACTCAAGGTCCCAGGACAGATTGATGGGGCCAAGCAGTCTGCAAGACTGGGAGGCAGGAGGCAGCTTCTAGGGGTGCCAGAAGAGAGAAAAAGTGAGAGGGAAAATGACTGTTAATGAGCAGAAGAGGGGCCAGGTGTGGTGGCTCAGGCCTGTAAGACAAGCACTTTGGGAGGCTGAGGCGGGCGGATCGCTTGAGCCCAGGAGTTTGAGACCAGTATGGCCAACATAGTGAGAACCCTTCTCTACAAAAGATTTCAGAAGTTAGCCAGGCATGGTTGTGTGCACCTGTAGTCTCAGATACTTGGGAAGCTGAGGCAGGAAGACTGCTTGAGGCTAGGAGTTTGAGAACAGCCTGGGCAATATAGTGAGACACCATCTTTAAAAAAAAAATTAAAACATTAGCCAGGAGTTGTGGAGCACACCTGTAGTCCCAGCTACTTGGGAGGCTGAGAAGGGAGGATTGCTTGAGCCCAGGAGTTCAAGGCTGCCATGAGCTGTGATCACACCACCCGACTCCAGCCTGGGAGACAGAGCAAGATCCTCTGTCTAAATAAATATATGCATTAATTAAATGGGGAGAAAAGGGCTAGACTCCTGAGTCCTGAGGATAGCAAGGAAATGAACCCATGGCTTCTGTAGTGAAGGTCTTTCTTGAAGGAGCCCAACAAACTTGCCCAGGCAGGGTAGCAGCTAAACTTCCCAAATGCCCAAGGAGTGGAAAACACTCCAGAGCTATGATTTCAACCAACAGCCTGAGCAGATGGGTTCAATAAAGCCAATGGTTATTTACATCAATGCGAAGACTGCCTGTGTTTATTTCTGGCTCCTGGGGTCTGGAAAGGAAAAGGAATGACTGAAACGAGGAACATGCTGAAAGGCAAAAAATGGACAATCTAACAAGAAAAAAATGTTCATTCTTAGCATAATCACTTTCATCCCAGGGCCTCCAAGGGCTCGGTGAGGGGATCTGGTAAGCCCTCCGGAGACCTCAGACTCATACCAGCTGGGATCCCAGAAGAAGGCCCTGGGAATTGCTCTCTTTTGGTCTGGGAAACATGGGGCTGGGAATCAGGGGAGTAGAAGGGATGCCTACTTAAGTGGGTGTTGGGGTTCAAATCTTGCCCCACTCTTTACTAGCTGTGTGACACTGGGCAAGACCAGAATCAATCTGGCTTCCCAGACCAGGCTTGGTGGCGCAGTTCTGTAATCCCAGCACTTTGTGAGGCTGAGGTGGGAGGATCACTTGAGGTTGGGAGTTCAAGACCAGCCTGGGTAACATAGTGAGACCCCCCATCTCTACAACAAATAATAAAAATTAGCCAGGTGTGGCTGCAGACACCTGTAGTTCCATGACTCGGGAGGCTGCGGCAGGAAGATTGCTTGAGCCAAGGAGTTTGAGGCTGCAGTGAGCTGTGATTGCACCACTGCACACCAACCTGGGTGACAGAGCAAGATCCTTTCTCTTAAAAAATTCTGTACTTTTGTTCCCACATCTGCAAAGGGAGCAAAGTAATGAAACATCCCTCGGAGGGTGGCAGGACTTGGTATTACAGTTAGGGAAGTCTCATTTGGTCATGTGGTGGAGGGACCTTCTCTGCCTCCTTGACAAGTTCATGCCACCATAGGCATCTCCCGGGGAAGGTAGGACTCACAGACCAACCTTGCACCAGCTTTTGTCTCACTCTTTCCAGGATTTGGGAGTAAGAGAATGCAACATGATATTGCCCCTAGTTGATGTGCCAGGCAGGCAAATCTAGGATCTAAGATGAGGAAATCTAGTCTCTAAGCCAATTCAAGCTCCCAGAGGCAGGGGCTGCGCTATGCTGGTTTAGTGGGGAAACACAGCCAAGCCTGATGGCTTGTCAGAGGCACTCAGGATGCTATCATTATTGCTCATGGTTTTAGAAAGTGCTGTGGGATTTCTGGCTAAAGTATGCTGTGTGTCCAGGGGAAATGCTGTTTCTCTCTCCATGCAAGGGAGCCTGGAACTGCCTCTCTTCTCCCATGTGAACAAATGGGAATGCCCTGGAGAGAGGCCATCAGGGGAGGAGGGCTGAGTCTCCCATAAATCAAGAGGTTCCATAAATCTCTTAACTCCTACTTTTCTCAGGGGAGAAGAAAAAAAAATTACAAGAGCATGCAGGGTTTTCTAAGTCTGTAAACACTCTTGTCCATGGCTCTCAGGGGTTTCCATATGAATCAGGCCCCACCAGACTCAGTGCCAAGCACATAGCTTTTTAGATATGACCTGGCGGCTTCTCCAACCGAGCATTTTAAGAGCTCTCTGATGCGGCAAATGCTTCCACAGAGCCTCACCATGGGAAAGCTGCCTCCCACTGATGCATCTGTCCTCAGATCCTGGGTGCTGGGAAGCTGGACCAAGCTGTTAGGCTGCCTCATGTCAACTGGGAACCACTAATGAGCTTAGAACCATCATTAATTCAAGGCCTGGTCTGTTTCTTCATTTTGCCTCCTACAGTCTTGGTTGTAGAAATGCTTTTATATTATATATATATATATATATGTGTGTGTGTGTATATATGTGTATATATGTGTATATATATGTATATATATGTGTATATATATATATGTATATATATGTGTGTGTATATATATATATATTTTTTTTTTTTTTTGCTGGGGGAGGGTACTGACTCACTTGCCTGGTACCAGCTGCAGTCTGTGTTGGACCCAGCATGCTAGTGCTCTCCTGTTAGTAAATCTCTGCCTATGTACTTTTTTGCCTCTTTTAGAGAACAGGGATTTCTGCATTGGATGCCACCTATAAGGCATGCTCTCTTACTCACTCCTGAATCCCAGCAATGCCTGACATGTGACAGGTGCTAATGAACATTGACTGAACAGATGAGTGCATAAAAACAAGCTCTTTTGGCCGGGCGCGGTGGCTCGTGCCTGTGGGATCCCAGCACTTTGGGAGGCCAAGGTGGGCGGATCACCTGAGGTCAGGAGTTTGAGACCAGTCTGGCCAACATGGTGAAACCCCATCTCTACTAAAAATACAAAAATTAGCCAGGCGTGGTGGCAGGCGCCTGTAATCCGAGCCACTTGGGAGGCTGAGGCAGGAAAATTGCTTGAACCCGTTAAGGCAGAGGTTGCAGTGAGCCGAGATTGCGCCATTGCACTCCAGCCTGGGGGACAAGAGCGAGACTTCGTCTCAAAACAAACAAACACATAAACAAAAAACAAAAAGAAAACAACAACAAAAAACAAGCTATTTTGCAAAATGGACCAAACCAGAGAAGGAAGCAGTGGAGATTGTGAAGGGGTTGGGGGGTGGGATGAATTAACCCGACAGCAGGGCTGGCTCTACAGGGGTATGGCGATGGGGGAAGAGAGAGCCATTTGTTCAAATGACAGAGCCCAAGGGATACAGGTAAACTGACTTCATTGGGGCTGCCTGTAGTCCCCAAAGAATTCCCAAATGCGAGGGATTTGGGTTTGCTGCAGAGGTCTTTGGAGAGTGACATTTATTAAAGTATGGTGAGTGTCAGGGCTTCGGTTGTAAATGTCTTATCCCACCTGGGCAGGAGTCTAGGCAGTAGCAAAGGCTTTCCAGGCAGGGTCCTAACTGCAGAAACATGGGTCTGGCAAGAATTAGACAAGGTGGAAAGGACCCAGCCAAGCTCTCTGGGCTTCAAGGAAAGGTCTTTTTATGGGCTGAATGTTTGCGTTCCTCTCCATTCTCACAAATTCATATGTTGACATTCTAATCTCACTGTGATGGTATTCAGAAGTGGAGGTGATTAAGTTTAGATGAGGCCATGAGTTGAGGCCCTGGTGATGGAATTAGTGTCTTTACAAGAAGAGAAAGAGACACAAGATTCATCTTCCCTTGCAATGTGTAGATTGAACAAGAAGGCAGCAGTCTGCAAACCAGGAAAAGAGCCCTCACCAGGAACTAAACAGGCTGGCACCTTGATCTTGGACTTCTCAGCCTCCAGAATCATGAGAAATATGACTTGTTGTTTAAGCTACCCAGTGTAGGTATTCTGTTATAGCAGCCTGAACAGACTAAGACAAGTCTGATCCTAATGAGGAAGCACATGGCCCACGAGAACCAATCATATAGATGGGGCAAAGACAAAGGCAGTGGGGAATGGGGAGATGCAAGTGGACAGGCACATGATTAAGCACATGCCTAGTGGACTTAGGGCACCAAGACCAACTGCAGACGTCACCTCTGATGTGGACGTGTCTATGTGTATATGTGTGCTTAACATACTCTCTGAGGGTTTTACAACTGCCCAAGCCTCTGGTTCCTATGATTGTGTCAGGGTATGGACTCCCCAAATGAAGCTGGGGTTCACCATGACCCTAGGGACAGCATATCTCTAACTTCTAACAATTCTTTTCTCCTCCTCCTTGCTCTGTTGCCCTCTCTGAACTCCAGCCCTATTTTCCTTGTAGAAGAGATGCAGTGCACCCGTATGGGTCATGGAGGCTAAAGCAACTCCATCTTGGATGCTAATCCACCATGTTGACTTCTGATTAACCCTAGTTCTGGGGATACTGCTAAGATTTCTATTTTATCTACTGTTCCTTATGTAAGAGCATTTACTTACTGTAAATCCTGCCCTTAGGTAAAAGCAACATTGATGTTATTGCAGACACACACTTACTATTTATCTTGCCCTTAGGCAATACTCTGTGGTATATAAGCCCTGGGTCTGGGGGGTAATAGTGCAGGGATCCAACCATCTCGAATCCTCCTGAAACATGGCTTCTGTTCATAAGTTCCTGTTAAATGTTATTTTCTGAGAAGCTGGATTTATCTGCCTCTTTCTTTGGTCTCAGTTTCCATAGACTTTGGCAGTAGGTTTGCATAGATCTCACCACAGAACATGGGGCATTGCTCATTTCACCTTGGCCTGCAGCTCTTCTGGGCACTTTGGCCCCACTAGCAGGTACCTGCAGCTGGTTGTCTAAGAGTTGTCCCATCTGGAAGCAGCCTAGGCAGGAGCTGGGTGGGCTGGAGGTAGCTCTGCCCACATGTCAGACAGGCCATAGAAGTTCTCTATCCTCTCACCAGCAACTCTTAAGCAATGACTGATAGATAAATACCCCTAATCTTTCATGCCTCAGGTGGAATAACTCAGAGATGTCCCCAGAGTACTCAGCAGGTGTATTAGTCTGTTTTCATGCTGCTGACAAAGACACACCTGAGATTGGGTAATTTATAAAGAAAAATAGGTTTAATGGACTCACAGTTCCATGTGGCTGTGGAGGCCTCATAATCATGGTGGAAGGAGAAAGGCACTTCTTACATGGTGGCAGACAAGAAAGAATGAGAATCAAGTGAAAGGGGTTTCCCCTTATAAAACCATGACATTGGTGAGACTTATTCATTACCATGAGAACAGTATGGGAGAAACTGTCCCCATGATTCAATTATCTGCCACCGGGTCCCTCCCACAACATGTGGAAATTGTGGGAGCTACAATTAAAGATGAGATTCGGGTGGGGACACGGCCAAACCATATCAGCCAGATTAAGCTTCAGTTGTGCAAAGTGTTAACTTGCTTGATAACATCCTTTGTTGCTTCCTTTCTTCCCCAGTCTCATTTTCCCACTCTTCTAACTGTGCTTCCTGAGATTATCTCCCAAACATATTATATCCGTTTGAATCCTTGTCATAGTGTGCATTGCTGGGGAAACCCAAACTAAGTTATGTGGTTTCAGCATCCTCTCCCTTTACACCAGCCTAACTATTCAGTGTTGGTTCAGAACTGAAACCCAATTTGAGGGGGCAAATAGACTTCATCTCTGGATGAGAGGAGCTGCAAAGTCACATTGCAAAGACTGTGGATACAGGGTGGGGTGGAGAACTGGAGCTCTTTCTGCAAACGACTCCAGAGCCATCTTCAACTCCTTCTACCTCTCATAGGTTGCCAAGTGCTATCAAATCTACCTCTGTGGTGTCTCTTAAATCATGCCCTCATTTCCATTTTCCCATTACTGCTATCCCTAATCTCTTGCTTGAAAGTATGCAGCCACTTTCTAAGCAGATTCTATGTCTCCCACTTCCCATCTCACCCCAATCTGCTGTCCCCAGTGCTTCTGGAGTGATGTTTCTAAAGCGCACTTGACTATGTCGCTCTTTTGCTCAAGACCCTTGCTGGCATCCTAGTGCTTACAGGAAAACATTAAATTCCTCAGCCTGACATTCAAGGCCCTCTGTGATTCGGTTTTCCAGCATCATTTCTTGGCATTTCTTACCCACATATTCCAGAAATACCAGGATTTTCTGCATTTCCTGGAATTTCTCATCACTTTCCCTATTGTTCAAATACTTTCCTCCACTTTACTGACTGCCAGAGTCCTGATCATCTTACGTAGCTGAGTGGAAATATTTTCTCCTCGTGTCACATTCTCTGATTACTCTTGTCTCTGTGCCTGTCTAGCACTGTGTTTATAGGTCATTGAGCAAACACACTCATCCAATCAACTCTTGCATGTGCTGAGTACCATGGTTATAAGATGTGTATTGTTCTGTTGGCCTGTTTGCTTTTTTTTGTTTAAATCATGACATTGTAAGCTCCACAAATAAATGGAATATACCTTCCAGTGTGTACCATAGTTTGGGATGAGCAGTAGGTGTTTAGTAAACCTTTGTAATTCAAACTGAGCTGAAATGAATCAGAACCTGGACAATAAGAGAGTCACCTTGTGCCTCCTGTAAAAGATCAAATTCTGTAGATGTGGAATACAGTATAAAATGCACTTAACGCTAAAGCACTACTGAACATAATTTAATCTTTCTTGGGTGATTCAAAAGCTCTCCAGGATCTTATAGCGTTGGAGGGTCATTAATGTGAGCATCAGTTCTCATTGTGCGGAGCTGCCAGTCAGGGAGTGCAAGTTGATAGAGTTCTGGAGAAATCAGAATTCTTCTTCTTCTTTTTTAAGCCAACAATTTGCTTAAGTGTCTTTAAAGTGCATATTATAACCAAATCCTTGATTTAAAAATTTTTTTGGACAGAGAAGTTTAATTCTGGTGAGCTGTTGGGTGGATAAGAGTATAAATAATAGTGATTATCTGGGAGATGAATTTGTACAGTCCAGTCCTTGCTTAGGGTAGGGAGTTGAGGTGTCTGTACTGAAAAATGTCAGCTATGTCCTGAAACAATGACACCAATGTCATTGAGGTTGTAACCAACACAAAGCAGGGACTTAATTGTTCTTGCTTTGTGCAAGTAACCCCATGTCTGGGGCCCTCAGATCAGCTTGGAGGATTAAATGATCTCTTTCATGTGGGTTAGAAAATACTCTCTCTCTCTTTTTAGTCCAGAATTGGCTAGTTGGATGAAGCATGCCTGAGCTGAGGCTTGAATGCTTTTGAAAATCAGCAAACACAACTACAGTCTCCATGATGTAAACGAATCTGCTGGACTACTTCCAATTTCAGCTCCGACACATGAAGAGCTTGGAAGTCATCATTCCCATCCTTCACAAAAAGTAAAAACCAAACAAACTGAAAATTTCTGACTTTTCTTGGGTCCCTCAGAGAATAAAGGTTTCAGGCAAACTGCCACCTTGACATCTGGAGAGAGAGGAAAATCCAAAGAGACATAGCCAAGATCTGTTTACCTGAACCTGATGACAACAGAATGATCAACTAGTAGAAAAACTTAAATAACAATTTTGATGACTTGCTGGAGGCAGAGTGTGAATTTGCCTGAGAGTGAGAGACCTGGTATTTGGTGATTACAGCATACAGGTAAGTAAAATGAATGATGGTAATATCACAGGGGATGAGAAGGATAAATTGGGAATAATCTAAGGTACCTGCACTACATGTGAAGTGGTTTAGTGTTACTTGGAAGCAGACTTAATTAGTTAAAAATGTAAATCAGAAACTCTAGGGCAACCACTAAAATGTTTTACAAAAGAAGTATGCTTGATATGCTAAGATATAAAATGCTTGATTAAAACCGGAAAAGCCAGAAAAAGAGGAAGGAAAAGGAACAAAATATAATGAGTAGAAAATGGTTACAAGCATGGTAGCTATCAATCCAATTAAATCGATAATCACTTTAAATGTGAATGGTCTAAATATATGAATTTAAAAGACAGAGTTTGTCATAGTAGATTTAAAAAACCACCCAATTATATGTTGTTTACAGGAGACCCACTTTAAATATAAAGAGTCAAGTAGGTTAAAAGTAAATGTGTGAGGTGATGAATATGCTAATTACCATGATTTGATCATTACACACTGTAGACATGTGTTGAAATATCATTCTATATCCCATAACTATGGACAATTATTTCATGTCAACTAAAAATAAAAGGAAGAAAAAGAAAGAAAAAGCAGAGACATAAACAAAAATACACCATACTAATACCAGTCAAAAGCAAGCTAGAGTAGCTCTGTTAATTTCAGATGAAGCTGACTTCAGAACAAGTAACCTGATTAGGGATGAAGAAAGGTATTACATTATGATAAGGAGGGCAATTCTCTATAAGTTAAGAAGATCTAACTATCCTAAATGTTTGTATACCTAATCACCAATGAAAATACATAAGGCAAAAACTGAGAGAACTGCAAGAAGAAGTAGACAAATCCACTATCGCAGTTGGAGACTTCAATATCCCTCTCTCAGTAACTGATACCAAGTAGGCAGGGACTCAGTAAGGACATACTTGACCTAAAATAACCTACTGAGTTACATGCAAAACATACTTTTCTGTTATTTCTTATTTCCCTAACCTCTTAATTTTATTTCTCTAACCTCTTTGAAATGTCTGAAGAGAAAACCATAGAGTAAGTCTAGAAACGTGATTGAAATTTAACTGGGCAAAACAACAGCAACGAAAACAACCCAGTTCTGTTAAAGAAAATAATGATCTCTTCCTTTAGATTGTAAGAAAGAAGATAATGGTACTTATATGACCTTTCATTTGTATAATCCCTGTTTCATTTCAAAGTACTTTGTCTCCTAATTAAAATAATTGTACTTGTTTAATTAATTTATTTATTTTGTAGAGACAGGGTCTTGCTATGTTGCCCAGGCTGGTCTTGAACTCCTGGCCTCAAGCAAGCCTCCTACCTCAGTCTCTCAAGGTGCTGGGATTACAGATGTGAGCCACTGCACCTGGCCCAAAGTACTTTTATATGCCTGTAGCTTATATGCCTTTATTTTATTTAGTAGAGACAAGGTCTTGCTAAGTTGCTCAGGCTAGTCTTGAACTTCCGGACTCAAGCAAGCCTCCTACCTCAGTCTCTCAAAGTGCTGGGATTACAGGTCGGAGCCACTGGACCTGGCCCAAAGTACTTTTATATGCCTTTAGTTTGACCCCTACAACCCTTATGCATAAAATGGGTACAAAAATACATACCATGTAGCCAAAGAGGGTGTTTTCGCTCCCATTTTACCGGCTCCATAATCCAAGATTCAAAGAGACGATGTGACTTGACTGTGATTACCCAGGTAGGCAGCGGCAGATCTGGACAGAGAACCCAATTCTTTTGATTCTTACCCCACTATTCCATCCACTCCACCAGGTTTCCTCTTGAAATAACTGGGTTGGAGAGAGATTTCTTGACACATTGCTATTTTGGACTTTGCAGACATAGCATTAGGGGAGACACCCCCCACCAACACACTTTAACATCTGTACAGTTTCTCTTCCAAAGATGTTTTTGCAAACAGCAGCTAGTGTTTATGAAGTCATCCCGGATTTGACAGGATACTGTCAAGTATTCAGCGCCTTCCGCCCTCCCTCGTTCTCTCTTCAACTCAGCACCACTCCCTCCACCTCCACCTCCTCCGGACCACTACATTTGATGCTTCCATTGCTTCAAGAACAGAGTCAGAGAAAAAAGACTTCAAATGTTTGGCTTTTAAGGTGCATTCCTGGTATAAATCAGAGAGATTTTGGAGAATACATATTGTATCAGCATTTGTTATCTTTTTATTCAAGATGAGATTTTCTTTCTTTCTTTTCTTTTTTCCTTTTTTTTTTTTTGGAGACAAGATCTTGCTCTGTCACCCACGCTGGAGTGCAGCAGCATGATCATAGCTCACTGCAGCCTCATACTCCTGGGTTCAAGAGAGATCCTCCTGCCTCAGCCTCCCAAGTAGCTGAGACTACATGTGCATGCCACTGTGTCTGGCTATTTAAAAAAACTTTTTTGTAGTGATAGGGTCTCACTGTGTTGCCCAGGCTAGTCTCCAACTCCTGGCCACAAGTGATCCTTCCACCTCAGCCACCCGAGGCGCTGAGATTACAGGCATGAGCCCCTGCACTCCACCCAAGATGAGATTTTTCGAGGAAACTCTCACTGAGATGGGGGAGAAAAGCTAGGTGGGGCCATGATGTTACCAAGTTTGGTAAATAGGGTGCATCCAGTATTGTATACTGCCTTTCCAGATCCTCTTCATGCCTCATTGCAAAAGGGAGGTGGGTGACAGAGCCCCATCCTGGGCTCAAGAAATCCTCCCTACCTCAGTCCCTCTGAGTAGCTGGGACTACAAGCATATGCCACCAAGCCCGCCTAATATTTTTGTATTTTTAGTACAGTCAGGTTTCACCATGTTACCCAGGCTGGTCTTAAACTCCTGGACTAAAGTGATCTTCCCGCCTTGGCCTCCCAAAGTGCTGGGATTACAGGCGTGAGCCACCGTGCCTGGCCGAGAATGTTCACTTCTAACAAGTACCCAGGTGATACTGATGCTGTCAATCTGGGGACCAGACATTGAGAACCACGGGTTTAACTCACTGTAAGTCAGGACAACAATTATTTGCAGTGGAACACAATCCTAACTGATACCATGCCATATCTGAGAGCAGAGACAATGACAGGGCCTCCTCAACAGATATCAGCATGCAGGGACGACCACATGTGAGGATTTGAGAGAATGTTCCGTCTTGAGATGTGGAGACTGGAAGGCCAGAACTTAAATAATACAATGAGGAACCAGGGGCAAGTCAAAAAAATTAGCCTGGCGTGGTGGTGGGCACCTGTAATCCCATCTACTCGGGAGGCTGAGGCAGGAGAATCGCTTGAACCTGGGAGGTGGAGGTTGCAGCGAGCCAAGATCGCACCACTGCACTCCAGCCTGGGAAACAGAGTGAGACTCCATCTCAAAAAACACAAAACAAAACAAAACAAAAACACACATAGAAGGGAGGGAAGAGAGGATTCCAGGCAGAGACATGGCCTGGGCGAGAGTCTCAAGGCAGAAGAGTCTGGTGAGAGGTTTCTATAGGGGCAGATGAAGCAAGGAGAGAGGATAGAGAGGGACAGAGGCTAGAATGGGCAGAGCCTTAGAAGCTGCATGAAGACTGTGGTTTTGTGTCCTAAGGATGTTGGGGAGCCTTAGAAGGGTGTTTTTTTAAATAGGCTAATGTTTTATTAGAAGGGAGGAGATACAATTCCAGAGCAGCAAGAGAGAGAGAGTCAAAAAGAAGGAGAAAAAGCAAATACAAAGCATTAAGCTAGGTGCAGTGGCTCAGACCTGTAATCCCAGCACTTCAGGAGACTGAGGTGGGAGGATCATTTGAGGCCAGGAGTTCAAGACCAGTCTGGGCAACATAGAGAGACTCTTTCTCTACAAAAATGTAAAAATTAGCCAGTCACGGTGGTGCATACCTGTAGTCCCAGCTACTCAGGAGGATGAGGTGGGAAGACTGCTTGAGCCCAGGAAGTCAAGGCTGCCGTGAGCTGTGATCATATCATTGCACTCCAGCCTGGGCTACAGAGCAGGACCCTGTCCCCCCGCCGCCCCCCTACCAAAAAAAAAAAAAAAAAAGAAAAGAAAACAAAACAAAACAAAATGGTGCAATAGGGAGCTGACCACAGCTTTATGGGTTGCATGGTTGGGCCATATGGACCATAATTTGTGGTGCACAGAGTGGTCCACCAAGGAGTGAGAGGGTAAATTCATGTGCTGGCTTTTTTGTGCCTCCTGTCCCTCTTTGGTCAGGGTAGACCTCACAGGGTGATAACTCTCGATATGGTTTGGCTGTGTCCCCACCCAAATCTCATCTCAAATTGTAGCTGTCAGAATTCCCACATGTTGTGGGAGGGATCCAGTGGGATATAATTAAATCATGGAGGCAGTTTACCCCATATTGTTCTCATGGTAGTGATTAAGTCTCACAAGATCTGCTGGTTTTATAAGAAAAAACCCCTTTTGCGTGGCTCTCATTTTTCTCTCATGCCTGCCGCCATGTAAGACATGCCTTTTGCCTTCTGCCATGATTGTGAGGCCTCCCCAGCCACATGGAACTGTGAGTCCATTAAATCTCTTTTTCTTTGTAAATTACTCAGTCTCAGGTATGTCTTTATCGGCAGCATGAAAATGGACTAATACAACTCTCTAGCACTCCTGGGCTGTGTCACCAAAGACCCCTCCAGGGGACCCCTGGGGAAGTCATAGCTGGAGTGAGGCACAGTGCTATCTCTGAGTCTGGAAAAGGTGAGAGGAGACAGAGACTCCATGGTCAAGGTCAGGTTGGGCTGGCTTGAGAACTGGTCTGGCAGGTGCAATGGAGGCCATGCCTGAGAGGGTCCTCACAGCAGAGAAGACAAGCACAACCAGAGCTATCCATTTAGCAAGCAGCTTGTCAACCAGTGAGGCAAATATGGGGAAGCACATTACAAAGTCCAATATAAGCCGGGCATGATGGCTCACTCCTGTAATCCCAGCACTCTGGGAGGCTGAGGCAGAAATCCCTTGAGGTCAGAAGTTTGAGGCTAGCCTGGGCAACATAGTAAGATCCCATTTCTACAAAATATTTAAAAATTAGCCCAGCTTGATGATGCACACCCGTAGTCCCTGCTACTTGGAGCTGAGGTGGGAGAATCACTTGAACCCAGCAGCTGGAAGCTGCAGTGAGCAATGATATTAATAGCTTCACTGCACACCATCCTCGGCAACAGAGTGAGACCCCATCTCTTTTTTTTTTTTTTTTTTTTCTGGAGATGGAGTGTCGCTCTTGTTGCCCAGGCTGGAGTGCAATGGCACAATCTTGGCTCACTGCAACCTCTGCATCCCAGGTTCAAGCGATTCTCCTGCCTCAGCCTCCCAAGTAGCTGGGATTACAGGCGTGTACCACCATGCCTGGCTTATTTTTATATTATTAGTAGAGATGGGGTTTCACCATGTTGGCCAGGCTGGTCTCGAACTCCTGACCTCAGGCGATCCACCTGCCTCAGCCTCCCAAAGTGCTGGGATTACAGGTGTGAGCCACTGCACCCAGCATGAAACCCCCATCTCTCTCTCTCTCTCTTTTTTTTTTTTTTTTGAGACGGAGTCTCACTCTGTTGCCCAAGCTGGAGTGCAGTGGTGCGATCTCGGCTCACTGCAAGCTCTGCCTCCCGGGATCACGCCATTCTCCTGCCTCAGCCTCCCCAGCAGCTGGGACTACAGGCGCCCACCACTATGCCCGGCTAATTTTTTTTTTTGTATTTTTAGTAGAGATGGGGTTTCACCGTGTTAGCCAGGCTGGTCTCAATCTCCTGACCTCGTGATCTGCCCGCATCAGCCTCCCAAAGTGCTGGGATTACAGGCATGAGCCACCGCACCTGGCAAGACCCCATCTCTAAAACAAAACAAAACAAAAATCTTGGGGTGGGCCGGGCACAGTGGCTCATGCCTGTAATCCCAGCACTTTGGGAGGCCGAGGCAGGCAAATCACTTGAAGTCAGCAGTTCAGGACCAGCCTGGCCAACATGGTGAAACCCTGTCTCTACCAAAAATACAAAAATTAACCAGGCGTGGTGGCATACACCTGTAGTCCCAGCTACTTGGGAGGCTGAAGTAGGGGAATGGCTTGAACTTGGGAGGCGGAGGTTGCAGTGAGCTGAGATCACATCACTGCACTCCAGCCTAGGTGACAGAGTGACACTCCGTCTCGAAAAAAAAAAAAAAGTCCAGTACAGCCTTAGAAGGGTTTTAAGCAGAAGTTTGGGTAGGGGTTGAGCAGGTAGGGGTGGGGCAGGGTGTGTAGCATGTGGAAATTGTGAGTACGTGTATGTGTGTGTGATGTCACAACATATGTTTTTGAAAGGACAATTCTGCCATACTTTGAGATATCACCATTGGCAAGACATTTTCTACCTGTCCACATTTTGGACAGTCTTCTTGGCTAGAAAATAATTCCTTAAAATTGGCTATACATCCTTGGATGTTTGAAGATAGCTAGCATGGACCTAAACCTAAGCATAGATAGGCTTCTGAAGGCTAAGCAGATCTGGTCCTCCGCGTGTTTTTCATTAGACTTGATCTGATGTCTTCTTACCACCTGGTATTTTTTCTCAGCACGTATTACTGTCTGACTCCTAAAGTGTGAAGCTCTGAACGAACCCAGATCTATAGTATGGCCTGATTGCCCTGCATGTATCACTTCTCCCATTCTGGAAACTACACATTCAGCGCAAGCTAAGATTGTGTTAATTGTTTTGGCAGTCAGATCACACTATTGACCCGCGCTGAGCTTACTGACAAGTCTAACTCCCCAGGTTTTTCATATAAACTGCAACCACGTGCAGCTCCTCCTTCCCACACCTGTGCCTTTTGGACCCAAGGGCAGAACCTTACATTTGTTCCAATTAAATTTTATCTTGTTAAACCCAGTTCATCACTCTATCCTGTCAAAAATGCCTGGAGCCCTTATTAGGTTTTCCAAAATACATGCTATACTCCCACAAGTTTCCAACCCATCAATCTACACACATTTGAATGCCTTTTCTGTGTCCGTGCTATTCTCAACATTGAGGATTTAGAGATGTTTGGGACTCTGTCATTGCCTTCAGAGAGCTCACAGATACACCCAAAGGCAAAAAAAGTTGCATGCCCTGGGTGCAATAAAAGAGAAACCAAGTTTGATGGAAGCAGGTAGAAGAGGTCCCTAATCTAGACCGGGGTGAGAAATGAGGGATGGGGCGGAGGCATCTCTGCAGGGGTCACACCTAAAATAAATCCTGCATACAAAGTAGGAGAGCAGAAGATGTTGGATACATTAAGGCATGGAACACTTGAGAACCTGCAAGCACTTGGGGGATGGTGAGGTCAGATATGAAAGGCTGAAGACTTCAGACTTCATCCTCATGGGCAGTGGGGAGCCACAAAGGGACTTCTACAGGGGGCTGATATATGTAGATTTGGGTTAAAGAAACACCATGTAGTTTGAGGGTGAAGGGGATTGGGCACATGGTACATACCTAGAGGTGGAGAGGACAGTGGAACTGTTAACCATGCTCCTGGTGAGAGTTGTTGGGGGTGATGATAAAGCAAGTTGGTGTGGATGGACAGGAGTGTATGTAGATCTGGGATTGAATCAACAGGTCTTGGTAATGAATGGAAGGAAAGAGTGAAGGTTGGTGCCGAGAATCTTGGCCTTAGCACCTGAGTACATAATGGTAATCTTAATTTGGATACGAAATTGAGAAGAGAAATAGATTTCAGTATGAGTCTTTGATTTTGACGCACTGTGAGGCATCTAATTAGAGATGTCCAGAAGACAGTTGAATACATCCATCCACATGGGCAGAAGTGAAGTGGACTGGGAGATACAGATTTGGGGATCATCAACCCTGAGATAATAGTTGAATATGGAGAGGCAAAAATGTTTAGGGAAAGTGTAAAGAAAGGGCTAAGATGAAGACTTTATGAGGTCAGCATCTATTCACTCATCTGTCCATCCTTCCATTCATCATTCATCTATCCATCTAACCACCCACCCACCCACCAACCCACCTATGCATTCATTCATACATCATCCATCCATCTAACCACCCGATCATCAATCCATCCATCCATTCATTATCCATCCAACTACTTAACCTTCCATCCATCCATCCATCCAACCACCCAATCATCAATTCATCCATCTATCTAACTACTTAACCATCCATCCATCCATCCATTCATCCATCCATCTAACCACCCAATCCATCAATTCATCCACCCATTCATCATCCATCCATCTAAATACTTAATCATCCATCCATCCATCAATCCATCCATCCATCTAACCACCCAACCATCTATCCATCCATCCATCAATCCATCCATCCCTCTATCTGTCTATCTCTCCATACAACCATCCATCAGTCTAGCAAACAGAGTACCTATTATGGGCCAATGACAGTAACAAATGAAGAAAAGGTAGAATCCTCTATCCCTGAGGAGTTTGTATTCTGATGGCTGTGATGGGTAATAAACATGCAGCAATAAGAAAATGAGATAACTGTAGTTACCAAGTGGCACAAAGAAAATAAAATAGGGTGATGTGAAAGAGAACAACTAGGTTAGGCAGCATTAGCTGGGATGGTAAAGAAACGAGAAGGGGCATTTTGATTGAGACCTACATGAGAAGGAGGCAGTTTTATGTGAAAATCTGGGGGATGAGCTTGGGATGACTAAAGAATGACAGGTACAAAGATGCAGAGAGAGAGAGGAATCAGCTTGGCCTTTGTGAATGAGAAACTGGAATAGCTGGAGGGTAGTGAGCAGGAAGGGAAAGAGTGGTGAAGATGATGTAAAGCAGGTGGTCAGGTGCCTTGTAGATTAGGTAGGATCTTACAGACCTTGCTGAGGACTTTGGCTGTGATGGGAAGATTGTTCACTAGGAACATAAGTACGATCTGGTTTATGATTTGGAAAGATCATCCTTGTTGCTATGTGGGTGATGTTTTGTAGTGAGGCAAAAGTGCAGGCAGGGAGACCAATTAGGACAGTGGTCCAGGCAAGATATAATGGTAGTTTGATGATGGAAGTAGCAAGGGAGATGGGAGAAATGGTCATATTTGATATGAATTTTGGAGGTTTAGTGGATAGAACATATTTGTGGATTAGATGTAGGGTGTGAGGAAAATAATCAAGAATATGCTTAGGTTCTGTACATAAGAATTTGGATGATGATGATGCTATTTGCTGAGATAAAGAAGGCTTGAAGATGGAGCAATGCTTTCTTTTTGTGGGAGATGGGAGTAAATGGTTTGCTTGTTGCCAAGTTAGATTTGAGGTTTCTTTTTGTCATTCAAATGAAGATGTCGGGCAGGATGTTGGAAATATGAATCAGTAGCAGAAGGAGAGATAGGGTTTAGAGACACAAATTTGAATGTTGAGAGCACATACAGGCAGTCTCGAAGCCATGGGAATGAATGCACACATCTAGCATATATAGAGAGAAAAGATAAATGACCAGCAGGGGAAGGAGGTCTGTCAAGAAGACTGGGAAGGACCAAGTGCAGTGGCTCAGGCATGTAATCCCAGCACTTTGGGAGGCGGAGGCAGGTGAATTGTTGAGCCCAGGAGTTTGAGACCAGCCTGGGTCACATAATGAGACCCCACTTAAAATTTAAAATTTAAGAAATTAGCCAGGTGTGGTGGCACGCGCCTGTGGTCCCGGCTACTCAAGAGGCTGAGGTGGGAGGATCCCTTGAGCCCAGGAGTTCCAGGCTGCAGTGAGCCATGTTTGCATCACTGCACTCCAGCCTGGGCAACAGAGTGAGACCCTATCTCGATTGAAAGAAAAAGACTGAGAAGGAGAGTCAGGTAGATATGAGGGCAGATGTTAAGAGAGGTCAGCTGGGCACAGTGGCTCACGCCTGTAATCCCAGCACCTTGGGAGGCTGAGGTGGGCGGATCACGAGGTCAGGAACTCATGACAAGCCTGGCCAACATGGTGAAACTCTGTGTCTACTAAAAATACAAAATTAGCTGGGTGTGATGATGCATGCCTGTAATCCCAGCTATTCAGGAGGCTGAGGCAGGAGAACTGCTTGAATCCAGGAGGCAGAGGTTGCAGTGAACTGAGATTGTGCCACTGCACTCCAGCCTGGGTGACAGAGCGAGACTCCGTCTCAAAAAAAAAAAAAAAAAAAAAGGAGAGATCAATTAGAATGAAGACTGAAGAGTATTCATTGGCTTTAGTACAAGGCAGGGCAGAGGTGATGTTTGCCAGACCATTTCAGTGGCATTGGGTGTTGAAGAGTGAGTGGGAAGTGAGACTATGGGGAAGTGACTGCACATTTTTTTCAGTAACCTTTACTCTGAAAGGAGGCAGAGAAATGCAGTAGTAGCTAAAAGGGGACCAATAAGTATGAAGGCACTTCTTTAAAAATAATACTAATTTTTTTTTAGGGGATAAGGCAATGATCTGAACTTGGGCATGAGGTCAGGGGCAGACTACAAGCAACAGTAGCCTAATAATGAGCTCCAGAAATTGAGGACCTTGCCTCTGGGTAGCATTGATCTTGGGTCCTTGGAGGGATGGGAGCAAGTGGGGATGAAGTGGGTTCAGATGGGCAGATCAGAAAGGCTGCAACCCTAAAACCATGTGTGGCCTGTTATCAAGAAACTTGTACCCAATGGGAAAACCGGATGTGAGGCTAACTTGGTAGAGCAAAAAAAAAAAAATTTTTTTTTGAGATGACATCTCTGTTTGTCACCCAGGCTGGAGTGCAGTGGCACCATCATAACTCACTGCAGCTTTAGCCTCCTGGGCTCAAGTGATCCTTCTGCCTCAGCCTCCTGAGTAGCTGGGATTACAGGCACAGGCCACCATGCCTGGCTAATTTTTAAATTTTTATTGTTTGAGATGGGGTCTTGCTATATTGCTCAGGCTTCACTCAAACTCAGTGGGCTCAAGAGATGTCCCTGCCTCAGCCTCTTGAGTAGCTGGGACTACAGGTGTGCACCACCATGCCCAAGTTAATTTTAATTTTTTTGTAGAAATGTGGTCTCACTATGTTGCCCAGGCTGGTCTTGAACTCCTGGCCTCAAGTAATCCTCCTGCTTTGGCCTCCAAAGGGCTACTATAGGCAAGGACCACTGTGTCTGGTCTGGTACAGCAAGTTCTTAATGAAACTATGCTGCTTCCTGTTTTAAGAGCTCAAAAACCATCTGCTCTATAACATTTCCTGGATCAATACAAAGCACACTGGTTTAGGCCTCTCTTGGGTTTAGAGGCAGGGTTCCAATCTCCTTCTCTTTCAGAAAACTGGCAAAAGCAAGATACATTCTTGGTTCTGAGGGTGGGAGTGAGGGGAACTTCCAAAAAGAGGACTAGCCAGCTGTTGTCTTGAGCCCCTGGATGGCCCTGTTCCCACTACTCTTCAGGCTCTCCTGGCCTCTCCGCAGGTCTCTCTCCCACCTCCAAGTTCCAGCAGGAAACTTTCTGAGTCCACCCCCTCCCCCAGCCCCGCCAACCCCCAACCACGGTCTGTCAACCAAAGGCTAAGCCCATCAGGTGGCCTCCAGGACTCCAGGCCAATGCTGCCTTCTGATTGGTCAGTGTCTTTGCCTTACAGGTGGTCAAATATATTTGAACATCACTCTTGCAATTTCTGGGAAGCAGAAATCAGCTTGTACATCTTCAGGTCTACTCTTTGCTGCTTCTGCTACTGGCTTGGCAGTCTAATTAATAAGTTCTTAGCATTCCTTTGGAATCCATTCAGTTCAAGAGACTTGCACTCTTGAGTGCCTAAGTGCTCGGCTGCAGAGGCTGCCCCACTTGAGCTCTGATTCCTGCTTTTCACAGTTAATTCTGTCTCTTCGCGAACAAAGATTACTCTCTCTGACAGGTACAAAAGAACAGAACAGGAGCTGGAAGGACAGAGGGCATTGTAGGTGGAGGAAATAGAATGAATTAATGCCTGGAGGCACTTGGGAAATGGTGAGAGGCCAGTTTGAGCTCCGGGCTTGCAGCACACAGCTAGAGGCGGGAGGGAGCTTTGGGGGAAAATGGTCCTTTGGGGTCAATGCACACAGGACTCTGAGTGTCAAGCCTGGGGAACTTAGGGTTCATTCTGGGGGCCATGAAGAATCAGTGGAAAGCTCGGATTAGGACAGAGACGTGATAAGCCCTTTGCCTGTAGAAGGTTGACTGTGGACTACAGTGAGGAGGGGCTGGGGGTAGGAGAAGCATTAGGAGATTTTGCACAAGTCCAGAAAGGAGCCAGCTGAGGGCATGGGGTGGGCACGGAGGTGACAGCAACACTTCTTTAGGGTCACTGGATGTGAGGAATGGCTGTTGAACTTGGCAGCTCTGTGCTCCGGGCAGGTTCCAGTAGTGTTGCTATGAAACCCGTACTGATTTTGCTTGTGTCTAAAACCCATCACATGTTAGCCAATTCCAAACTGTGTTTGAGTTGAAACTTCTGGTTTCTAACAAATGGTTTATTTAAATGACCTCTTTAGGGATTATTAAACATGCTTGTAATTTTCTGTAAGCTTCCTTGAGATCTTAAGGGTAAATGCAAACAGAGCTTTAACCCTTTAACATAGTTTTACGCTGGTAATACTTCTCTCTCTCTCTCTCTCTTTCTTTCTGTCATGGTCACATTTTTTGGGGGGATATGGGTAGGTGGCTGAGATGATGTTCAGACATTGCTCATTTTGGCAACCTCTTCCACATCCCGCATCACACACAGGACAGATCCCTGAGGCATACCCCTGGAGTGTTCCTTCAGACCGCACACATATAATCTCGATTCCTCCATCCCACCCCTTTCCATACTCTAGATTTTAAATTTTTACAGGAGACTTACTAACTGGGGAAACAGAGAGGGGAGAAGAGGGGGAGGAACAACTTGGTGTGGTGGTTGTTTCCAGTTCTGTCCCTTTGACTGGGTTGAGGCTCTCGTTTGGGGGGTCCAAGAATGGGGCTGAGAGAACTCCTGCACATTCTTGCTGTGGAAAGCATAGTTGGATAAGGAGCACCAGCGCCACCCAGGAGCTTGCAGCAATGCAGATTCCCAGGCCCCATCATTGACCTAACAGAATCAGAATCTGTATTTTAATCAGTTCTCTAGGTGATTCCTCAGCACATTACAGTTTGAGAAGCAGTGGGGATAGTGGTTTCAAGCTCAGCTACACATTAGAAACACTTGGGGAGATTGAGGAAGTCTTGATGTTGGCCAGATGCAGTGGCTCACCCTTGTAATTGCAGCACTTTGGGAGGCAAAGGCAGGAGGATTGCTTGAGCCCAGAGTTCGAGAACAGCCTAGGCAACATGGAGAGACCCCATCTCTACAAAAGATAAGAAAATTAGCCAGGTGTGCTGGCGTGTGCCTGTAGTCCCAGCTACTGGGGAGGCTGAGGTAGGAGGATCCCTTGAGCCCAGGAGGTTGAGGCTGCAGTGAGCCATGACTGCACCACGAGACGTTTCAAAAACAAAATAAAATGAACTCCCAATGCCTCTGCTGCACCCCACACCCATTAAATAAGAATCTCTGGGACCTGGGCATTTCTACCAAGCTTCTAGGTGATGTTGATACTCCAGGTCCATGGACCAGCCCTTCATCAGAAAGATTCCAGAGAATGTACTGGCCTCTCATCACTATCGGGGCTGATGAGTAATGTGAAGCTGGGGAGGAATCTCCGAGGGCATCCAGCACTCCCTGGCCAGGCTGGGGAATGGCAATTTTGGGATCACCCTTGGCTCTTGCATAAGTTTCCCACACAGGGACTGCTACAAGGGCAGCTGCATTACTCCCTTGAGGGGAATTACAATGGTGGAGTCCAAGTGGGAGCCAGGGTGTTTGTGGGCTGCCAGAAATAACTGGAGGACCCTTGGATAAGGGTTATTTTTCTTCTTGGGTAAGTTGAGGGGGTTTGAATTCATTCTAATGTGACCTCATTTTACCTTTTCCAAATGGTGAGGCATGACATATTGGACAGAGATTTTTATCTGTCTGTCCAGCCATACATTCATCCATCCATCCACTCATCCATCCACTCATTCACCATCCATTCATCCACTCATCCACCTATCTGTTCATCCACTCATCCACCCATCTATCCATTCATCTGTCCATCCATCTGCTCATCTATCCACTCATTTATCCATCCATCCAACCATCCATCCATCCATCCATCCATCCACTCATCCATCCATCCATCTATTCATCCATCCATCCACTCATCCATCCACTCACCATCCATTCATCCACTCATCCACCTATCCATTCATCCACTCATCCATCCATCTGTCCATTCATCTGTCCATCCATCTGCTCATCTATCCACTCATTTATCCATCCATCCATCCATCCATCCATCCATCCATCCAACCATCCATCCACTCATTCACCCACTTACCCATCATCTGTCATCCATCCATCCAGCCAGCCAGCCAGCCAGCCAGCCAGCCAGCCAATCAATCATCTACCCACACTACTATGCACACAGTCTATCACTTTGCTTATTGTTAATGAACACCGGCTTGCTAATTGTTGCTCTCCAGAATAGTCTGAGATTAGCCATCATTGTTAAATTATCCTATAAGGATAGAAGGCAAGGCTCTAAAGAAGGCATACAGAAACAAGCATTCATTCTTCATGTGGGATGGCAGTTGCTGAGGTCAAAACCCTAGTATCATTAAGAAACACCCAAAGTAACCACTTGTCGGGGGTCACAAGGCCAAGCCCTTTACTGTTAGTGCTCTGAATGCTTCAAGAATTCTTGGTGTGGTTAGAAGCTGTGTCTTGAAATAAAGTACCCTGTGTCTTTAGGCCATTTGCAAATTCGCTTGGAATTCCATGCAGAAATAATGCCCGGCTACGGAAATCAGGCCTTCAGTGACAACCAATCCTCGTTAGTGAGCACAAACGACCCACAAATGGCCACAGATCAGCAGCTCATGGGCTTTGTGCAGTGGCAAATTGGCCCCACTGGAAAAGCGTGCTAGAATGAGCAGCGCTGCACAACAGCCCTTGAGTCAGCCTGAAGCCTCGTCTCCCCACCCCCAAGCAGATGCCAGCCCTGCGTGAGTCCCTTGGCATTCTGTGATGCAGATGGTTTGATGGGCACAGCTGCTTGCACAACAGGAGTGGCGATGCTGTGTGGATCTCACCCACCCAGAAGAAAGGGAACAAAATGGCCCCACGCCCTTCCTGCTACTCTCCTTCTGCGGTGCTATTACTCCTCCTCCCAGGCTGGAAACATTGCCGCCGGCTCTGACTCTGCTGTCACTTTCCTCCTTCCTGTAGCTGTGGTTTGGCACAGCTTTGTCCAGAGATATCATTGTCCTTGACAGACATTGGGTCAGCCAGAGTGGTGCAAGAGAGAGACCGGGCACAAAACGCAATCACCTAGGCCAAGGCAGGTGTGGGTGAAAGCTGACCTAGCTCCAGGCACAGAGTCTGAGGGCATCCATCAGTCTCATTGTTAATTCTAGAAGGGGTGAGCTCCAAGGAACCATCAGTCAAGGGAGCACAGCAGCAGGGTTTCTGGGTGGCAGCTAGTATGTGGCTGTGTATAGGATTCGGTGGTGGTTTAGGTAGGTATTGGCTCATAAAGAAGCATGAGAGCTTGTGGGCCAGGCTCTGGCCAGAGGCTTGTTCTTTTTTCTTTTTTAAATGGGGTCTCACTCTGTTATCCAGGCTGAAGTGCAGTGGCGAGCTCACTGCAGCCTCAACCTCCCGGGATCAAGTGATCCTCCTGCCTCAGCCTCCCAAGTAGCTCCCATGTACTATCATGCCTGGCTAATTATTTTTTATTTGTTGTAGAGATGGGGTCTTGCTGTGTTGCCCAGGCTCATCTTGGACTCAAGCAGTCCTCCCACTTCGGCCTTCCAAAGTGCTGGGATTACAGTCATGAGCCACAGTGCCCAGCCCAGAGACATGTTCTGAAGTACTTGGCAGAGCGTGTGATGGAGCCAAGGATAAGGCTGTCAACTGGCTGTGCAGAAGGGTCAGTGGGAGAAGGAGGAAAGGAAGCTGTTCCTGGGGACTTACCTATAGTATTGACTCCAGGTACGTTTGGCATCAGTGGAGGACTTGGGACTGAGACACTGGGTCCAAAGTTTGGGATCATGCCAGGATTTCAGGGCAGCAGAACCGTGGTTACTGATGGGTGTCCTGACACACAACAAGAGTGTCGGCTTTTACATAGGGGTTTTGGAGGCCATTGGCCATGAAAAGCTAGGGAGACTGAAGTGGGAAAGGAAGTAGAGGTTGGCTGTCCCTCAGATCTTACTGTTACCTAGCTCTCTTTCTTCCTTCAAAAGACCTTTCCTCCTCGTCTTCATTTCCCCCACTCTAGGATCTGGGTACACTGCTTCATAGTCTGATTGCCACCCTACATATTTTTGCCTCATGTTAATTCCCTGGAGAGGCAGTTCTGGGAAATCATTAAGAGCCTGATTTAAAATATTCCAGCTCTGTGACTTTGTGTATGTGACTTCATCTCCCTGTGCCTCAGTTTCTTCATCTGTGAAACTGAGATAATAATAATAAAATCTACTTCACAGGATTGCTGTGAGAATTAAATAATGATATAATAATAAATCCCTTAAAATAATGCTTGGCATATAGTGTCATACATATAGTGTCATATATGTGTTTGCTGCTGAAGCTACTTCTGCTACCATTATATAACTCCTCCTGCTCCTCCTCTTCCTCCTCCACACAGTCTAATCCCTCTAAGCCTCCCTGCAGCCTCCAGATGCAAGCACTCACCAAATCTTCTGATGTTTAACCCACAAGTCCCATCTCTCCTCTGTTCCAATGGTCACCACCTCATTTCCAGTCCTCATTGCCTCTGGCCAAGCAATGGCCTTCAGATTGTCCTCCTTTCCTGCAATTAAGTCCCCATTTGAGCCATTTTCCAATCTGCCTCTAAAAGAGTTATTTTTAGAAAATGCAGATCAGATCATGTCATTCTGTCTTATTTTCAGTAACTCTACATTGCCCATAGAATAAAGGTCAAACTTAATCTGACCCCGAGCCATCTTCTGAACTCTCTGTGTACCTTTTGCTCCAAATATATCCAAATTCTTGCTCTTCTCCAAACCCATCCATATTTTTCCTTCTGCCTAGAAGTAATGAATATTTCCTTTCCTTCCTTCCTTCCTTCCTTCCTCCCTTCTTTCCTCTCTTCCTTCCTCTCTTCCTTCCTTCCTTCTTTCCTCTCTTCCTTTCTCTCTTCCTTCCTCTCTTCCTTCCTTCTTCTCTCTCTCCCTTCTTTCCCTTTCTCCTTCCTCTCTCCCTTCCTTTCTTCCTTCCCTCCTTCCTTCTTTCTTTCCTTCCTTTTTGCCAACTACACTTTTATTCCAACTTTAAAACCCAGATTGAGAGAAGTCTTCCCCAGTTCCCTCAGTGCATATACACAGTAGATGGCAGTTCTTGAAGGCAAGGACAGAATCTGATTCATGTGATTCACACATGGGTAGAAATGAAACAAGTGAGTAGAAAATCATGTTCTGCCACATAAGAGTTGTGTCTTAGTCCATTTTGTGTTGCCATAACAGAATACCTGAGACTGGGTAATTTACAAAGAAAGGTTTATTTAGCTCACAGTTCTGCAGGCTGGAAAGTTCAAGGGCATGGCCCTAGCTTCTGGCAGGGGCTTCTGTGCTGCATCATAACATGGCAGAGAAGGTCAAAGGCAAAGCAGACATGTGCAAAGGGGTAAAACCCAAGGGGCATCCTGGCTTTATAACAACCTGCACTTGAGGGAACTAACCAGGTCTTGCCAGAGTGAGAACTCACTACCAGGAGAATGTACTAAGCCGTTCATGAGGGGCCCACCCCGAGGAAACAAACACCTCCCACTAGGCCCCACCCCCCAACACTGCCACATTGGGGAATCAAATTTCAACAAGAGTTTTGGTGGGGACAAACTTAAACTGTGGCAGATGGCATGTCTGAAAGTGAGTTATGGGAAGTAAGGTAGCTTCAGTAATTCATGACAGAGAGGAAAACTTTTCAGGTAGTGCTAAATAAGGATGTTTCCTATTTCCTCCAAAATGTCAGGTACATTGCAATAGCCAGAGAGGAAGCATCCCAAATGACAGCAGTGGATACAGAGGAGCAGAACTCTTTAGGTTTCTGCTTTGTAGGAAGTGTGCACTTTCAAGTCAAGAATACCTGGAGCAAGAGATTCAGGAAAACAGAAGCAGACAAACTCCAACTCAAGTCATTGTGTGCTGAATTGTGAGCAGCTAGGGATAGAGATCCTGGAACTATTGGAGGGGAGGATGTCAGCCTTGATCCAAAGAAATGGCCAAGTGCACTTGAATTTGTGTTGGATGTGAAACATTGTGGGAACCAGAAAACAAGGGCAAAGCTGGTGGATTAAAGGTAAAAGGGCCTATGCAAGGCAGAGCTGAACTACTCCAAGCTACCAGGAACTATGTTCTGGTCACTGTTGCTGCTGAACAAGTCATCCCTAACCTCAATAGTTTCTCATGAATTTGCAATTTTGTCCATGAATCTGCAACTGGACAGGGATCCTTGGGAAGGCTGGTCTTTGCTCTTTGTGGCATTAGCTGGGAGCTGGAGAATCCATTTTGGGAGAGCTCTCTCATGGTTGACAAGTTGGTTCTGGATGTGAGCTAGGAGCTCAGTGGGGGATGAGGACCAGGGGTCTTGGTTTCCCTCCATCTGGGCCTCTCCACAAGCTGCCCAGCCTTCCTTACAACATGGCAGCTTAGTTCTGAGCGTGAGCTCACGAAAGAAGCAGGTGAAGCAGCCTGCTAGCAAATGTTGAACAATTGGCTTCCTGGGATAGAAAAAGCCCTAATTTGTAGTGTTTGCTAATTTCCATGGAGTAAATAATCCCAGAATGGCTAATTTCAAACTACTGAACATACAATTGGGAAGAGATCTATACAATTAGCTTTCAAGAGCTGGTATGAGCTCCAGCACCTCACTGGGTGGAAATTGCCCTAGCCTTGGAGGTCACATAGTGTCACTTGTACTGTAGTCCACAGACATGTATAAATGCAAGAGAAAGGAGCTTAGACCTCTATATCTTGATGGAAAGAGTATCAGAGTAGCATTGTAAGAAGAACTGTGGGATGGGAGATATTTTTGCTGCAATTTAGAAAGTACAGTAGGCTGCAGAATGGAGATATAAATGCCTAGAGAAGCCAGGTAGAGAATGAAAATTGGTAGGGAGGTCAGGTGTCAGGTGATGAGAGCAATTGACATGTACCCTTTGTGCCCTGGCAGAAGTAGGCGGGGAGGGCCGGGCGCAGTGGCTTTTGCCTGTAATCCCAGCACTTTGGGAGGCCGAGGTGGGCAGATCACTTGAGGCCAGGAGTTGGAGACCAGCCTGGCCAATATGGTGAAACCCTGTCTCTACTAAAAATACAAAAAAAATTAGCCAGACATGGTGGTGCATGCCTGTAATCCCAGCTACTTGGGAAGCTGAGGCACAAGAATTGCTTGAACCCAGGAGGTGGAGGTTGCAGTGAGCCAAGATTCCAGCCTGAGTGACAGAGGGAAGCTGTCTCAAAAAAAAAAAAAAAAAAAAAGTAGGCAGAGAGGAGATGCTGGTGAACAGGAGACCACCCACGTTGGGAGAGCCAAACACTTCTATGGCCAGAGCCAGCCCTCAGGCAAGTTGTTGGCAACATTTAACACGTTCCCAACTCAGAGGAGACTAGAGGAAATAAATTAGTTCTTATATATTTTGAAAGCACATTAACTTGGCAGCCTGGATTTAAAAAAACAAAGACTGGGTGCAGTGGCTCATGCCTGTAATCCCAGTACTTTGGGAGGCTGAAGAGGGGAGATCACTTGAGACTGTTGACCAGTCTGGGCAAGATAGTAAGATTCCATCTCTACAGAAATTTTTGTTTTTTTAATTAACTGGATGTGGTGGCACACGCCTATATTCCCAGCTACTGGAGAGGCTGAAGTGGGAGGATCACTTGAGCCCAGGAGTTCAAGATTGTAGTGAGCTATGGTAGAGTCGCTGCACTCCAGCCTGGGTGACAGGGTGAGAATCCAACTCTAAAAACAGAAACAAAAACAAAACAACCCCTGCCTTTGGGTTATCATTCTAAAATGTCATCAGAAATGAGTAGACCCAAGTGCCATTTGCATTCAAGACTCTGATAGATAGTTGCCCTATGGAATGCTTCTTAAATCAGTCCCATTTCAATTTGAGCATATCTAATATTTCCAAGCACAGTGTTTGCTTTGTATGTATGTTATACACACACCCATCAATCCACACATACATATATATGTATAATTGGCACCTGTCGTAGTGTGTGCAATAATATTTGCTAATTGAAGTTAATTTGGCACTAGCTAGTGTGATTCTTGTACTATTTTCTTTCTTTTTTTTTCTTTCCTTCTCCCCTTCCTTCCTTCCTTTCTTCTTTCCTTCTTTCCTTCTTTCTTTCTTTCTTTCGACAGAGTCTTGCTCTGCTGCCCAGGTGGGAGTACACCGACATGATCTCGACTCATTGCAACTTCCGCCTCCCAGGTTCAAGACTTTCTCATGCCTTAGTCTCCCGAGTAGCTGGGATTACTGACGCCCACCACCATGCCAGGCTAATTTTTGTATTTTTAGTAGAGACAGAGTTTTGCCATGTTGCCCAGGCTGGTCTCGAACTGATCTCAGGTGATTTGCCTGCCCTGGCCTCCCAAAGCGCTGGGATTACAGGGATGAGCCACCGCCCCCTGCCTCTTGTTCTATTTTCCACATGCGTCTTTGCTGCAGAGTCCAGAATGAAGAAATGGCAGCACAGTTGGCTGAGTTAGCCAAGGGTCACATATAGCTGGTGGCCCGAGGGGTCAGAGTGCGATTATGAGTTGGAATTCAGAGTGGGATCCTACAAATCCACTCTGTCCTTTGCCACCACATTGGGCAATCCCTCTTATGACTCAGTCAGGCTTCATTATTTGCAGTCTGATAAGCCGTGATTAGCCAGTCCCCAGATCCTTCGAAGCCTGGTTTTCCCTTCTCCCTGCTAATGTGACGTTTTGGTAATGTTTGCCCCTGCCAGAGAGGAGGGGCAGGAACAACGGTGACATTCACAGTGGGAAATTTTCGTACTGGCTGGAAGCATCCACCAAAATTAAATGTATGGATTATTTGTGGGTTTCAGTTTTCAGACTGTTCCTGTTCCCCACTGACACGAATAATTGGAAATTGACTATAGTAGCTCTTTGAGAAGATTATGGAAACACAGTGAACGATTGATGCAGCTGGATGAATTGGGAATGTGGGTCTTCTAATTTTTTTTTTTTTTTTGAGATGGGGTCTCGCTCTGTCACCCAGGCGGGAGTGCAATGGCACGATCTCGGCTCACTGCAACCTCCACCTTCTGGGTTCAAGCGATTCTCCTGCCTCAGCCTCCTGAGTAGCTGGGATTACAGGTGCCCACCATCACCATTGGCTAATTTTTGTATTTTTAGTAGAGATGGGGCTTCGCCATGTTGGCCAGGCTGGTCTGGAACTCCTGACCTCAAGTGATCCCCTGGCGTTGGCCTCCCAAAGTGCTGGGATTACAGGTGTGAGCCACCACGCCTGGCCCAGGTCTTCTGATTTTTGTATGTGTGTGTGCTAGTAAAAGTTTTTAATGTATAGCTTTCAATTAATTGATTCATGTTTGCTGGGAACCTTCTATATTCAGTTAGGGAATTTGAAGTAGGCCATAGTCCCTGATCTCTAGAGAAGCAGGGTCTACCTGTGAGAGGTTATATAGCCATACAATGTCAGTAGCAATGGTTTAAGCCAAGAAAGAACTAATATTTATTTTAGGGTTATAGACCATACAGTGCCTGGTTGGAAGAGACATGAGAAACTGACAAATTGCCTGAATGAACTATAGGTGAGGTTGGAAAATTGATTGGTGGGATCTGGGAGGGCTTCAAGAGGAAAATTCTTCAGAGGCTGAAGAGCAGGTGGGTAGCACTAGGTGTTGGAGGAGTGAGGGGCATGGGAGTGAGGGATTGGGGTGAGAAGAGCATTCCTGAGTAGAACCTCAAAAGCAAAACCTCAGAACGGAGAAAGTAGAAGACAACTTTTTTATGTATAAGTTTGTTTTTGGATTTTTAGTTTCTTGAAATATTTACTTACTGACTCTAAATGGACTTATTATATTGATAGGTCTGCAAGAGAGTACTATTATTTTAAAAAATATAGGAAAAAGGCAACTTTTGTATCACACCAGAGTGGCTGGAAAGGAATGTTCTGGAAGGTGGGCTGCTGGCAGCAGGATTGAGTAAATTCGTTTGAACCAGACTGTGGTAGACCCGGTAACCAGGTCAAATAACAAAATGTTTTTCTAGTGTGAGATGTTGTTTTCAGGAAGACATAGCATTGCTACATGTTTTGTTCATGCCCAAGTTTGCTGCCTATGAAAAAATAAATTGTTTATTCATCTTTTGAATATGCATATGTTAACAAAAATCCAAAAACACAAAAAGGTATGTAGCACCAATTAAGTCTCCTGCCCACTCTTGCCCCCTGGCTTGCCAGTTCTTTATTCTAAGACAACCTAACAGGTTAGGAGTTTTTGTTATATGTTATTTGCCAACATCTAAAAGGTCTCTGGGCTTAGAAAGAGTCAGTATTATCTGCATCATTTTGAGTTGCGCTCAGTTTTAAAATTCTAGTCCTCAACTGCAGCCCAAAGCCAGCACTGTGTCAAGTGAACACTGGTTGCAAAAAATTGTCAACACTGCTCATGTGACATTTATTTATGTATTTTGAGATGGAGTTTCACTCTTGTTGCCCAGGCTGGAGTGCAATGACATAATCTCGGCTCACTGCAACCTTCACCTCCCTGGTTCAAGCGATTCTCCTGCCTCAGCCTCCCAAGTAGCTGGGATTACAGGTGCCTGTCACAACGCCTGGCTAGTTTTTGTATTTTTAGTAGAGATGGGGTTTTGCCATGTTGACCAGGCTGGTATTGAACTCCTGACCTCAGGTGATTCACCTACCTTGGCCTCCCAAAGTGCTGGGATTATAGGCGTGAGCCACCGCACCCGGCCAATGTGGCATTTAGTACATAAGTGCATGAGCTTCTTTTGGGTTTTTGGGTTCCAAGTTACAGAATATAGTCAAACCATCTCAGGCCCAAAAAGGAGCTGTTGTCTTGTAAAGAGATCTCACAGAATCCGAGGAAAGAAATCAAAGTAGAACCAGTCTCTGGGGAAGTGTGTCTGGGCATCGCAAACTGAAAACTGTCTTCTCTTTCTCTTTCTGATTGTGTGCTGCGGGTTTGTGCAATTCATCTCTTTGTGCAGATTAGCCCCTTTTTTGTGGAAAATTGTTTGCCCTATTCCCTAAATCAATATGACCTTTCAGCTCTAGTGCTCACCACCCCCGTTGGCAAAAACTTCTATGCCTTTTAGCCTAAATTCTGGTGAGAATTGGATTGTACCAGTTTATCTCCCTGAGCCAGGCCACACACACAAGCAATAACTTGCACTGGCTGCCTTTGGTCACATGTCCATCCCTGGTCCCCTGAGCTGTTATTTGATCAGGAGCAAGGGAAGGTCAAATGGCAGGTTTGAGTTCCCTTTCAGGCAGTTCAGAATTACCCTTTTGACCTTATCTTGTTTCCACTGCTGTGTGTAACCTCCTTAAGGACAAAGACCCTGAGGGTGTCTAGCTTGGCATTGAACACATAGTTTGATGCTCGGTAAATATTTGTTGGTTTTATTGATTTTCGCCCCCTTCTTGGAAGACACTATCCTTCAAAAAGGACTGAAAAGTCTGCATTTTAGATATTTATTCAACTGCCATTAAAGGAGTGTGGTGAAGCAGATAGGACTCAAAAATTAGTTACTGCCAGGAGGTAATGATTTGGAGCTGTGTGTTCCTCTTTTGAACAGGATCAATAGATTATTTTCATTAGAAACACAAGGCAAAAAAAAAAAAAAAAAAAATCACACAGAAACAGAGCAGCTATAGCCTGGGATATGTCCTTTAGATAGAATTTACCTATATGTCTACTCAGGCTCCTGAAAGTGTGACAGAGTAATAAACTCTTAATTGGAATATCTTGGAGGGTGGCCAGCCCTAGTGAGTGAAAATTGTGAAATTATGACAAGCATTTAGCCAAGTACAAGGCCTACTTTAATGACTAGATAAGAATCTTTGATAAGAGCAGAATGTTTACATGCAAATGATGCTGATAACGTGATTGTCAAGTGTCCAGAGTTAATTTTCTTAAGTAGATTCAATGTCCCCCTTCCGATTTTGTTAGAATTGATCATTTGATTTGCAAACTTATTTCTAGAATCGCTACTAATTTCAGAAGAGCTGATTCTGGATGTGTGTTTTATTGGCTTACAAAAATTTACCATCCACTCGTGAATTTATAATTGCCAAAAATTGGGCTAAATTCAAATTGTTTTCTTGGGGAAAATGTTAGACAAGGGATGAATGAAGCACTTATGTTCTGCTAAGGTAAATATATATATATGTGCATCATTTACATTTGGTACATAATCAAGAAGTGTTATCTGGTCGGGTGTGGTGGCTCATGCCTGCAATTCCAGCACTTTGGGAGGCCGAGGTGGAAGGATTACTTGAGGCCAGGAGCTGAAGACCAGCCTGGATAACATAGCAAGACCTCATCTCTACAACACATAAAAAAATTAGCCATGTGTGGTGGCACGCACCTGTAGTCCCAACTACTCAGGACGGTGAGACTGGAGGACCACTTGAGCCCAGGAAGTCAAGGTTGCAGTTGAGCTATGATGACACCATGCCATTCAGTCTGGGTGATAGAGCAAGACCCCAGTCTAAAAAAAAACAAAAGTGTCATTTGTTGGGAAGCAATAGGAAATGGGATTTTGGAAATCAAGCTCCTGACATGGAGCAAAGGTGACCAGAATAATCCCTCAGCCTGACTTTATTCTACCTTATCAGGAAGTGGAGAGTGTCCATCCCTTTGACCCCAAGCAGGCCTTGTGACTACTTTAATAAAGAGGGCACAGAAAAAATGACTCAGGGTCAGTTCAGGCATAGCTCTTTGCTGGCCTGGCAGCTTCCACTTCCTGTTCTTGGCAGCCATCTGCCTTAGAAGTGTGTTCACCATGAGGTCTCTGTGTAGTAAAAAATCTGAGCCACGTGGAGAGGGCCTGGAAGATGTGGCAACTGTAGATTGACAGAAGCCAAAGAGTACCGAGGCACCACACATGAGAGTGAGCAAGCTCTCTTGGAAGTGGATGCTCCAGTCCTTGCCTGCCCAGCTGGTGACACAGACAGCAGAGATGCACCGTCAGCCAAGACTTTCTGACCTACAACATCATGAGCAGTTTAAATGGCGGTTTTAACTGTTGGGGTCATAAGTCACGTGTTCCTTCTGGGCATCCATCAGTTCATCAGGAACAAGACAATGGTACCTTTTTCCCTGTTTCATAGGGCTGGTGTCAGATTTATCATGAGGTCATTCTTGAGATAACATACGTGAAGTTGTTTTATAGGTTAAGAATGCTAAGAAGTGGAGCACAGTGGGTAGGCTCAAAACATGTGACTTAGGCATGGTGGTATGCCCCTGTAGCCTCAACTACTTGGGAGGCTGGGGCAAGAGGATCACTTGTGTTGAGGGGTTGGAGATTGCAGTGAGCTGTGATTGCACCATCTGTGAGAACCAGAGATGTGGATCTACCCAAAATGTAGTAGGGGAAACCAATGGTCAAACATCAGTAAGACAGTACAGTCATCAGGTCCAGAAAACTATTAATAGAAACAGGCTTGAAATCAAAGACTAAGACAGGGCACTGGTCAGTAAATCTGTTTGGATCAGAGAAGACTCAGGATGTTACCAAATCGAACTGGGGTCCGCTCACCCAATGCAGTAAAGCCAAACATCCACACCGAGGTTTTGCAGCAGGAAAAAGGAGGGCATTTATTTGCCGGGCACCAAGCAAGGAGAATTGGGCAGCTCACGCTTAAGACCTGACCTCCCCGATGGCTTGCCAGCAAGGATTTTTAAAGGCAGGGGTAAATTTCAGGAAAGTAGAAATTACAGGCAAAATTGTAAACCAATATATGGAGGTTATACATTGGTTTGGCCGAAAAAGGCAGGATATTTTGAAGTGGAGAGGCTTGCAGGCCAGAGGTGGATTCAAAGACTCTGATTTGTGATTGGGTAAGGAAGTAAAGCTTTGTCTAAAAACTTGGGGTCAGCAGAAAGGAATGTTAAGGTCTGGCCTGTGGTTGTGACTTCCTCCAGGCTCTGCAGGAAGAAATTTAGAACAAAGAATAGCAGTAAAAGTTCAGTCCTCAGATCCCCCTTATCTGAGGTCTACACACCAGCAGATCTGTTTGGTGGGGCCCGGGTTTCCTCTTGCTTACCAAGATGCTCACAAAGGAACTCAAGATTTTTCTTTATTTCCATCCTTGTGGGGCTCAGCAGACTTCTAAGAGGGTTCCCTGCTCCTTCTCAGGGATGAGTGTGGTAAATATCTCTCAAGAAGCCTTTCTGCAGTGTGTGCTGTCTCACTGTAAGGTGGCCAGCGGTTTTTTTTTTTTTGACAGGGTGTTACTCTGTCACCCAGGCTGGAGTGCAAGTGATTCCATATTGGCTCACTGCAACCTCTGGCTCCCAGATTCAAGCAATTCTCCTGCCTCAGCCTTGTGAGTAGTTGGGGTTACAGGCTTGTACCACCACACCCAGCTAATTTTTTGTGTTTTTAGTAGAGACAGGGTTTCACCATGTTGGCCAGGCTGGACTCGAACTCCTGACCTTCAGTGATCCATGGGCCTTGACCTCCCAAAGTGCTGTGATTACAGGCATGAGCCACCGTGCCCGGCCTGGCCAACTGTTTTGATTTGCCTGGGACATCCCTGGTTTTAGCACTGAAAAACCCATGTCCTGGGAAATATCTTAGTCCTGGGCAAATTGGGATGGTTGGTCACCCTTGATACCTGACTTTTTGCCTTGATTTAAAGGGTCAGAGGTGGGGCAGAAAGTATTTAGACAGACATATCCTATATCTGAAATGAGGCTGCTGGGGACCCAGCACAGTGTATACTCCTTTTGTAGGGCCCATATACAATAGAACAAGGAGTTGATTGGCGTGTGTTCTGCTTTGTGACCTTGCTAGTGGGGGTGAAGAAGGTCCCAGCACAATGAAACCACGCAGAGCTGATTCAGCTACTTTCACACCTCCCTGGATAGAGGGTTGCATGTGACCCTGCTCATGCCTTTCCAGGTAAACCACTAGTACCCTTGGTAATAGCAGCCTCTGAATGTGGGCCATTCTACAGGAGTCTAACTTTGGAGAGTCTTATATTTCCAGTGGCAGAGAGCACAAGCTGTGTGCTAGTGGCAAAGTGACCACAGATGAGATCCAGTATTTCATCTGCAGACTGTAAATGTTTACTGACCTAAAAAGCAAATGCAACAAAAACAAAACTTGACAACTGGGACCTAATTAAACTAAAGAGCTTCTGCACAGCACAAGAAACTATCAACAGAGTAAACAGACAACTGACAGAATGGGAGACAATATTTGCAAAGTATATATCTGACAAAGTACTAATATTCAGATTCTATAAGAAACTTAAACAAATCAACAAGAAAAAAAACCCCACATAACCCCATTAAAAAGCGGGCAAAGGACATGAACGGACACTTTTCAAAAGAAGGCATACAAGTGGCTAACAAATATGAAAAAATGCTCGTCATCATCAATCATTAGAGAAATGCAAGTCAATACCACAATGAGATACCACCTCACACCAGTCAGAATGGCTATTAATAAAAAGTCAAAAAACCCCACCAGATATTGGCAAGATTGTGTAGAAGAAAAAAAAATGCTTATACACTGTTAGTGGGAATATAAATTAGTTCAGTCCCTGTTGAAAGGAGTTTGAAGATTACTCAAAGGACTAAAAGTAGAAGTACCCTTTGACCCAGCAATCCCATGACTGGGTATATGCCTAAAGGAAAATAAATTATTCTACCAAAAGACACCTGCACCTGTATGTTCTTCACAGCCATATTCACAATAGCAAAGACCTAGAACCAATGTAGGTGCTCATCAACAGTGGATTGCATAAAGAAAATGTGATACATTTAAACCATAGAATACTATGCAGCCGTAAAAAAGCATGAAATCATGTCTGTTGTAGCAACACAGATACAGCTGAAGGCCATTACCCTAAGGGAATTAATGCAGAAACAGAAAACCAAATGCTGCCTGTTCTTATTTATAAGTGGGAGCTATTCACTGGGTACACATGGACACAAAGATGGGAATGATGGATGCTGGAGACTCCAAAAGAGGGCAGGGAAAGAGAGGGGAAGGGGTTGAAAAACTACTTGTTGGGTACTATAATCACTCTTTGGGTGACTGGATCAACAGAAACCCACTTCAGCATCACGCAAAATTCCCATGGAAGAAACCTGCACACGTACCCCCTGAATCTAAAATAAAATAAAATAAATGTTTACTGACATTATATGAAGTCGGGTTCTCAAATGTTAGCATACACCAGAATCCCCTGGAGACCTTGTTGAAACACAGATTCTTGGGCCGCATCTCCAGAGTTTCTGATTCAATAGAATTGGGAAAGGGCCTGAGAATCTGCATTTCTAACCAAGTTCCAGGTTGATGCCAATGCTGCCAGTCCAGAGACCAAGTTTGAAAACCAGTAGATTAGGACATCTCAGGAAAAGCCCAGCAATGGGGGAATTATTCCTGTTTTACAGAAAGGATGTATGTCAAGCAAAAGGGACTAAATGGTTTACCCAAGGCGGCTACCGCTAAGTGACAGAGCTGGGGATTTAAATTTCTCTCTTCTGACTGCAACTGCAGGCTTTCTGTCTCCATCTGGCTTTCTTCCCATTTGAAGGAGAAGCATGCCAGAAATAGTTATGCTCTTAACTTCCATAGAAGTCCACATTCTCCAGGTCTCTACATTTATTTAATCCATTCTCATCATAGTCTACATTGAACTCCAGGTAGTGAGTAAAAAGTCAAATTCAAGATTTAGGAGCTTTATCCCTGGTGTAAAACGTGCAACTTGTCCACTTTCTGAACTTGGTTTCCTTGACTCTATTTAACACCTCATCCTGTCTCCAATCTGATACCGTTATTTGAATGCAAATTATGTCTTTGGGAAAGGACAGTGTAGATACATTCTAAGTCCTAACGGAGGCTGCCCATGAAATTAGGAAATCAGTATTTTGTAGAACTCTCTTCATGCTGTAATGAAGACTGTGGTATGGAGATGAAGGCTTTTAGAATCCTGGTATCATGTTACCTGGATTTCAGAATGTTCAATTGGTAAGTACAATTTCACTGACTTTTGGAGTCAAATGTCCTGGGGCTGGACAGGGCATTAGTAATTAGAGTTCAATACACTTTTTCATAAAGTAGAATTCTTGTATTTTTTCCTAGGCAGCTTTTTGTTAAATGAGATTATACAAGACAGAGCCTTGTAAACTGCACAGTCTCAAAGTATTATTATGATATTAATAATTGTATATGAATACATTCTGGAATCGTTGACCTCAAAAGACATGGGAAGATATATTCTTACCTATTGCAAAGAGTTCTTCCTGGAGAGAGCCATGAGTCAGATGAGCTGGTGAGATGCACTAGTCCATTCTCACACTGCTATAAAGAACTACCTGAGACTGGGTAATTGGTAAAGAAAAGAGGTTTAATTGGCTTATGGTTCCAAAGGCTGTGCAGGAAGAATGACTGGGGAGGCCTCAGGAAACTTACAATCATAATGGAAGGTGAAGGGGAAGCAGGCATACCTTTCACGTGGCCAGAGTAGGAGGGAGACAGAGAAGGGGGAGGTGCTACACACTTTTAAACAACTAGATCTCCTGAGAGTTCACTCACTCACTATACATTGGTTTGGCTGAAAAAGGCAGGATATTTTGAAGTGGAGAGGCTTGCAGGCCAGAGGTGGATTCAAAGACTCTGATTTGTGATTGCGTAAGGAAGTGAAGCTTTGTCTAAAAACTTGGCCTTTAAAAATCCTTGCTGACAAGCCATCGGGGAGGTCAGGTCTTAAGTGTGAGCTGCCCAATTCCCCTTGCTTGGGGAATAAAATAAATGCCCTGAATATAAATGCCCTCCTTTCTCCTGCTGCAAAACCTCAGTGTGGATGTTTAGCTTTACTGCGCTGGATGAGGGGACCCCAGTTCAATTTGGTAACATTCTGAGTCTTCTCTGATCCAGACAGATTTACTGACCAGTGCCCTGTCTTAGTCTTTGATTTCAAGCCTGTTTCTATTAATAGTTTTCCGGACCTGATGACTGTACTGTCTTACGGAGGTTTGACCATTGGTTTCCCCTACTACATTCTGAGTAGATCCACATCTCTGGTTCTCACAGATGGTCTCTAAGAAAGCAATCCTGGCGGGGCATGGTGGCTCACGCCTGTAATCCCAGCAGTTTAGGAGGTCGAGGTGGGTGGATCACTTGAGGTCAGGAGTTCACGAGAACAGCAAGAGGGAAATCCACCCCCATGATCCAATCTCCTCCCACCAGGCCCCTTCTTCAACATTGAGGATTACAATTCGACATGAGATTTGGGCAGGGACACAGATCCAAACTACATCAGATGCTGATAAGCCAGTGTCATGTGCGTGTAAAAAAAGAAGTGATGGTCAACAGGAAAAAGAATAGATGCGCTAAGAAAAAAAGGCATCTTCTACCAACTACATTTAGTTTTTTTTTTTTTTTTTTTTGAGGCAGAGTCTCACTCGGTTGCCCAGACTGGAGTGCAGTGGCACAATCTCAGCTCACTGCAGCCTCCACCTCCCAGGTTCAAGTGATTCTTCTGTCTCAGCCTCAAGAGCAGCTGGGATTACAGGCACACACGACCATGCCTGGCTAATTTTTGTATTTTTAGTAGAGACAGGGTTTCACCATGTTGGCCAGGCTGGTCTGAAACTCCTGATCTCAAGTGATCCTTCTGCCTCCACCTCCTAAAGTGCTGGGATTACAGGCATGAGCCACCACAACTGGCCCATTTAATTTTTTTGATGGAATATCTGTACTGTTGGATTGTGGAATTATGGAATATATATAGATTCTACCAAGGCATTTGGTATCTTTCTAAGTTTGAAATTTGGGTTGTGTGGCATTACAACCACATGGATTCAAAATAGATTAAACATCTGGACTAAAAATATATTGATGGATGAATTAATGTCAGGCCAGAGTGGAAGTTCAGGGGGATGAGACGCAGGGGTCCACTCAGAGCCACATCCGATGTCTTGGAATCAGTGACTTGGATGTTCTAGAAAGGGTAACCATAGTCATCATGCTGGATGACACACTAGAGAGTGAAACCCATCTCATGGGGTCAGAGTGGTGGGCTAAGCATAAAAATGTGGAATTGAATTGGAATCAATACGGAACCATGCATTTCCACCTTAAATTGCTCAGTTACAGCCCGAGAGAGAACTGGTGTAGCAAGTGTGAAACATTGAAAGGTTTTAGTTGACTACAGGCTCAGTATGCATCCATGTCAAGAGTAGCTGGCCGCCGTGCGCGGTGGCTCACGCCTGTAATCCCAGCACTTTGGGAGGCCGAGGCGGGCAGATCACGAGGTCAGGAGATCGAGACCATCCTGGCTAACACAGTGAAACCCCGTCTCTACTAAAAATACAAAAAATTAGCCGGACGTGGTGGCGGGCATCTGTAGTCCCAGCTACTCGGGAGGCTGAGGCAGGAGAATGGCGTGGACCCAGGAGGCGGAGCTTACAGTGAGCCGAGATCGCGCCACTGCACTCCAGCGTGGGCGACAGGGCAAGACTCCGTCTCAAAAAAAAAAAAAAAAAAAAAAAGAGTAGTTGGCCAAAAAGAGAAGGAAAGGCAAAAAGCCCAATACAGCAATTTTAGTTTGGATTAATAGAGGCAAATGGTCTGGAATGAGCAAGGCAACAGGTGTTCTCCACTCACTTTGCAGCGCCAGATCACTCCTGGAATACTGTGCTTAATTCTGGGCTGGACCCACCAACCTGGGACGCGTATCAGGGAGAGAGCTCCTGCAGGTCCCTTGTTTGGAGTGTTCTGTAATCTCAGCTCCCAGCCTAGGCTTCCACATTATGAGAAAAAGGCATTCATTCACTCATTCATTCATTCATTCAGCACTTATTCTCTCAAAAGCACGGAATGTGTTCAAAGGTGGATCTACGGCCGGGTGTGGTGGCTCATGCCTGTAATCCCAGCAGGCGTTTGGAAGGCCGAGGTGGGCGGATCACCTGAGGCCAGGAGTTCGAGACCAGCCTGATGAAACACCGTCTCTACTAAAAATACAAAAATTAGCTGGGTATTGTGGCTCATGCCTGTAATCCCAGCTACTTGGGAGACTGAGGCACGAGAATCACTTGATCCCAGGAGGCGGAGGTTGCAGTGAGCCGATGTGGTGCCACTGCACTCCAGCCTGTGTGACAAGAGCGAAACTCCGTCTCAAAAAAAAAAAAAAAAAAAGGGGGGGGGATCTACTTTGAAGCTGATGAAACTAACTGAAGCTTCAAACTCCTTTCTTGCCTCGGTTTTTCTTCCAAGGTTTTGGATGAGCCTCAGCAATGTGTTTGCATGCTCATATGTTTTTGCTAAATTCATAAACCTAATACATGATAACTGTCATTGTTACTGAACCGAGCTTGGGTTCCCCCGCCCAACGCAGCAAATCTCCACTGACATGGAGATTTTCAGTGAGAGAAAGTGAAGCAGTTATTGCAGAGTGCCAAGCAAGGAGAATATCAGGCAGCTCACGCCTGAGACCTGAACTGTCTGATGGCTTGCAGGGAGGGGTTTTTAAAGATGGAAAGGCAGAGGTTACAGGCAAAGCCATAAGTCAATGCATGGAGGCTCTACATTGGTTTGACCTAAAAAGGTGGGACATCTAAAAATGGGGGTGTGAGGGCACAGGTCATAGGTGAATTCAAAGGTTTTCTGATTTGAGGCTGGTTAAAGAGGCAAAGCTTTGTCTAAAAATTAGGGTTCAGTAGAAAAGAATGTTAGCTCTGGCCTGTGAAGATGGCTTCCTCTAGGTCCTGCAGGAAGAAATTTAGAACAAGCAACAGAGGTCAGGGTTCAGTCCTCAGCTTCCCCTTATCTGAGGTCTCTGTGTCAGCGGATCCCTTTGATGAGGGTCTGGGTTTCTGAAAAGCAACTCGGGGTCATATGTTCAGATGTTATCTTAGTTTCTATAGGAGACCAAACATTTCACTCTAACTTCCTTGGCTATCATTTTAAGCCACTATTACCTTCTTGCTTATCAAGTTGCTCATTTATGTCTCAGAGCTGGCTAGGTGCCTAGAATTTGCCTTGAAGGAATTCAAGATTTTCCTTTGGCAGGGGACAGGGCATGGTGGCTCATGCCTGTAATCCCAGCACTTTGGGAGGCCGAGGCAGGGGGATCGCTTGAGGTCAGGAATTCGAGACCAGCCCGGCCACCATGGTGAAACACTGTCTCTACTAAAAATAAAAAATTAGCCAGTGTGTTGGTGCTCACCTGTAATCCCAGCTACTCAGGAGGCTGAGGCAGGAGAATCACTTGAACCCAGGAGGCGGAGGTTACAATGAGTCGAGATCGCACCACTGCACTCCAGCTTGGGTGACGAAGCAAGACCCATCTCAAAAAAAAAAACAAAAACAAAAACAAAAAAGATAACATGAAGGATACAACGCCACTGCAATGAGAACATCTATAACACATTGGTAAATGAGGGTCATTGTAAAATCGCAATTTATAATAAGAAATATATATTATATTCCCCCATCTCCCCGCTCGTGGCTCCTAAAAGCCTTTGTAATCTCCAAAGTGATGTGTCTTTTTTTTTTTTTTTTTTTTTTTGAGACGGAGTTTCGCTCTTGGTGCCCAGGCTGGAGTGCAGTGGTGTGATCTTGGCTCACTGTAACCTCTGCCTGCTGGGTTCAAGTGATTCTCCTGCCTCAGCCTCTCGAGTAGCTGGGATTCCAGGTGTCTGCCACCACACCAGGCTAATGTTTTGTATGTTTAGTAGAGATGGGGTTTCACCATGTTGGCCAGGCTGGTCTTGAACTCCTGACCTCAGACAATCCACCTGCCTCAGCCTACCAAAATGCTGGGATTACAGGCATGAGCCACTGCGCCCAGTCGTGATGCGTCTTTTTGTAGGCTACTAAGATGACTGATGGCTGCTGGCTCATGCACAGCATCAGGATGGGGCTGGTTGCCAGGTGAAACAACCACGTGTTGAGAGGGTTGGAACTTTCAGCCCAATCCCTGACCTCCAGGCAGGGGAGAGGGGTTGAAGCTTGAGTTGATCATCAGTGGCCAATGATGTCATCAATCATGCCTATGTCATGAAGCCTCCATGAAAACCTAAAAGGACAGGGTTCAGGGGGCTTATGGATAGTGGGACATGTTGAGGTTCCTGGAGGGTGCTGAGCCTGGAGAGTGCAGAAACTCCCTCGCACCCGCCCGTGTGCCTGGCCTCATGCCCGTCTCCCGTCTGGCTGTTCATCTCTATCCTCTGTAATATCCTTTGCAATAAATAGGTGAACGTAAGCGTTTCCCTGAGTTCTGTGAGCTGTTCTGGCAAATTAATCGAACCCATGGAGGGGGTTGTGAGAACCCCCGATTGATAGTTGGTCAAAAGCACAAATCACAACCTAGGGCTTGTGATTGGCATCTGAAGTGGGGGACAGTCTTTGGACTGAGTCTTTAACCTGTAGGATCTGATGCTATCTCCAGATAGATAGTGTGAGAACTGAATTGAATTGAATTATAGGACAGTTGGTGTCTGCTGAAGAATTGCTTGGTTGGCGTGTGGGGAAAGCACCCCCCTCCATATTCTACACATCTGATGTCAGAAGTGTTGAGTTGAATGATGTGTGATTTTCCTTTTTTCCTATCTCTCAGTCATCAAGACAAAGAGTATTTGAGATTTGTTCCTGTGCAAGAAATGCCTCCAAATCTTACAGCTATCAAAAAAATAACTTTCTAAACATAACATCATTATTAACTAGTTAGGATGCTCAAATAAACATTTGCAAACCTTCAATAATACGAAACTAGGTTTTAGTCAACCATGCTTGCTAGCAAAAATGATATTACAAATTTAAAAATCATTTCAAAAGCCAATCAAGGTTTATGTGGCCAAAAAATCGGAGGTTAAAAATGTATTACAAAGCGGTGTCAGGTAGTTAAGAAATAAACATATCCGTTCTTTTCCTGGTTTTGTTATATTTGTCTATTTTTAAAGTCTGTAATTGGCAGTATGCCCTTCCTTCATTCTAAATAAATATTCACTTTGTACCGAATCTGGTGTTTATAATTTTAGATTATTTTTCTTAAAGAAGGCTTCTCAAATTGTATAAGCTGCAGGATCCACGAGAACTACATCCACCTTGGCTGGGTTTTAGAGAAATTTAAATACAGATGTGGCCAGTGACTGGCCAAGGAGTTTATCACATAGGAGGAGAGATGAGACAAATTCATCCAAGAAGAATACCTGGCAGGATGTGACAAGAGTCTCAAGAGAAATATTAACAATGATTTTGGGGGTTCAGAGGTCTCTGGGGACTCTTTCACCAACGTCTCAGCTCTCCCAGCCAGTCTTTTTTTTTTCTTCTAGAGTCAGGGTCTTGCTCTGTCACCCAGGCTGGAGTGAAGTGGTGTGATCATAGCTCACTGCAACGTGGGCTCCAGCAATCCTCTCACCTCAGCCTCCCGAGTAGCTAGGATGACAGGTGCATGCCACCACACCTGCTGATTTTTATGTATTTTTTTGTAGAGACAGGATCTTGCTATGTTGCCCACACTGATCTCAAACTCCTGGCTTCAAGCCCTCCTCCTGCCTCGGCCTCTCAAAGTGCTGGGATTACAGGCATGAGCCACTGCACCTGGCCCCTTCTTTTACAAAAAATTTTAGATTCAGGGGGTACATCTGCATATTTATTACATGGAAATATTGCATAATGTTAAGGATTAGGCTTCTAGTAAACGTGTCACCTAAATATTGAACACTGTACACACCAATAGGTAGTTTTTCAACCTCTCCCTCCCTGGCCACTTTGGGAATCACCAGTGTCTATAATAATTTTCCATCTTTCTGTCCATGTGTACCAAATGTTCGCCTCCCACTTATAAGTGAGAACAGCTTTCTGTTTCTGAGTTAGTTCACTTAGGATAATGGCCTCCAGCTCCATCCATGTTGCTGCAAAGGACATGGTTTCATTAATTTTTATGCCAGCCAGCCCTTCTTGCATTCACAATTATCTTCCTAAAAGAAAGGTTCCTTTAAAAAAAAAAATCACCCTTCCATGTATAAACCACATGCTCAAAACGACACATCCATGTCTCTCTTATGCTGTTTTCCTGGCCTGTAATGTCCTTTTCCCAATGGAATGTCCCGAGTCCACAGCAGCGTTACGGAGAGACGATGGATTCCACACTTGAGACCCGGGCTCCCTTCCTCACCAGCTGCATGACCTTGGTTAACTCATTTGACCTTTCCTCACTTCTAAAGTAGGGGCTATATACTAACCATTGCCGACCTCAAGCACTATAGAAAGGCACTAAATGGGTTAATGCATGTAAAACCCTTGTCAACTTCAAAGCTCCGAACAAACGCTACATGTTATTACTACTCATCCTTCAATGCCCAATTCAAATGCTACCACCTTTATAGTCCCCCCCAGCCCCCACCCCATCGATCATCCCTTCCTCTGTGCATAATAACTTGCTTCTGTTTTCATGTATTTAATTTGCTGTGTTATTATTGTAAAGTCATTCGCTTATTTATTCATTCATTCTTTTATTTCATAAATATTTATTGAGCTCTCCCTCTGTACGAGACACTTGCTTTCTCCCTCCCTGCATTTATAAACTGTCTGGGCAGAGACTGTCTTGTTCTTATTTGTGTCCACGAGAGCGTGTAGCTCATTATCTTGCACCCTCTAAGGGCTCAGTGATGGTTTTTTTTCAGGGATGACATGTGAACTGTGCCTTCGAGGTTGGGAGGATTTAGATTAGTATGGGTGGGTATTCCCGGGAGATAGGGCACAAGCCCTGCTTCCTTCCAGATTGGTAATTCCATCATGGCTGGACATTAGAATCATCTTGGGGAGCTTTAAAAGTCATGGGCGCCAGGAGAGACAGCTCATGCCTGTAATTCCAGTGCTTTTGGAGGCTGAGGCAAGAGGATCACTTAAGCCCAGGAGTTTGAGACCAGCCTGGGTAACATAGCAAGACTCTGTCTCTACAAAAAAATTTTAAAAATTAGGCAGGTAAGGTATGGTGGTACACACCTGTAGTCCCAGCTATGCAGGAGGCTAAGGTAGAAGATCACTTGAGCCCAGGGGCTGAAGGCTGCAGCGAGCTATGCTTGTATCACTGCACTCCAGACTGGATGACAGAGCAAGACCCTGTCTCTTAAAAAGAAAAAAAAAAAAGACAAGGGGCTGCTTGAGTACCCCCACCCCTACTCCCAGAAATTCTACATTAACTGTCCTTGAATGAGACCTAGCATTGAACTGTGGGTTGTGTGCTTTTTTTTTTTTTTTTTTTTTTTTGGTGGTTGTTGCTGTTGTTTGTAAAGACAGGGTCTTGTTTTATTGCTCAGGCTGGTCTTGAACTCCTGGCCTCAAGCAATCCTCCTGCCTTGGCCTCCTAAAGCATGGGGGTTACAGGCAAGAGCCACCATGCCCAGCCCATTGAATTCTGTTTAAACCACCCCCTCCCTCCAGTAATTCTAATGTGCACCTGGGTTTGCTAGCCACAGCTCAAAGACAATTTTATTAATTGGTGACTGGCACTGGCACACCTAGAGATTATCTTTAGTTCACTGGCCCATCATGGGGATGACTCTGGGGATAACAAATCCTACTTAGTTTCCCCATGCCTGAATCTTGGGAGGCCGACCTACCCTTTCCTCTCACTCAGCTATTCCTGGTGAGCGGTCTTTGATAGTCATTTGTGTTTTTCATGACTTGACAAAGGCCAGGTCAGACACGCCACCAATATGTTTCTAGTTTATTGATCCAAGACCCCATTATTTCATTGAAGGAAGCGGTGGGTGGGCCAGACAGACATGGCCATGCCGGGACTGCACGTTCTCCTGTTTGTCACCTTTCTAGAACCTCTCTCTCTGCTCCATGGATTGAAAAACAAAAAGGGACCAGGTGCAGCGGCTCACACCTATAATCCCAGCACTTTGGGAGGCCGAGGCAGGTGGATCGCCTGAGGTCAGTAGTTTGAGACCAGCCTGGCCAACATGGTGAAACCCCGTCTCTACTCAAAATACAAAAATTAGCCGGGCATGGTGATGGGTGCTTGTAATCCCAGCTACTCAGGAGGCTGAGGCAGGAAAATCGCTTGAACCTAGGAGGCGGAGGTTGCAGTGAGCCCAGATCACAGCACTTCACTCCAGCCTGGGCGAAAGAGCGAAACTCCCATCTCAAAAAAAAAAAAAAAAAAAGAGAAAGAAAGAAAGAAAAAGAAAAAAAGAACAGATCTATTCACCAAAGAGCTAAAGAAACCTTCAGAGAGTCTTCCCCGTTCCCCACTTTTCCACTTCATCTCACTGTTCCTAGAGCTCTAATTGAATTTTTACACTTCATTTATGTGTTTTTAGTCCATGCATTCTTGTGTTTTCTTTCTTTCCTCCCCTTGAACAGCTTCCCCTCCAGGTCAGCCACCTGTGATTACGCCTCCCATGCAGACGTGCAGAGCGACATTTAATAACAGGGGCGCTTTCTTGACAGCTGTTTTGATAATGGTGGCGGGGAAGGTTCTTTCATGGGTGCACTTGGCAGAGAAAGCCTCGCCTGGTATCACAGTCTGAGATGTTCCGGGATCCACCTGTAATTATACCTTCTCAACCTCACCTATCCACTTCCTTTTCAGAGGAGAACTATACTGAGTGGCACTCACCTCCCAAGTAGAGGAGGTGCTGACTTTTCAAGCAGATCAAGGCAGATTTGGGGATTAGGAAATTAGTATTTCATTCTTCACCTGCCCTGCGGGTGCCGTCACTACCAGAGAAAGACTGCTGGCTGGAATTGGAAAGATCATCCCCACAGGGGGTAACAACAATACCATCGCCTTTACCTTGATGGGGGGCTTGTTTCCAAAAGAAATTATGCCTCCATTAAGGGCCATTTTAGACCATTAGTGATGTGTTTGCATTTCCACAAGAATGTTTACCTTTCCCCGCAGGGAACCGAGGTCAGTCCGTGCTGTTCACGAGTTAGTAACTGTGATCAAAGCTCTCTGCTTTAGCTCAAGGAACCAACCCTCAGGTTTGGGAGTTGAATTTCGACTCACTAATTGGCTCTGCAGGTGCCTTTGTTTTTCATTTCCACTCCCTAAGTGCCCTTGTCAGTCTCTGGCCGGCCTCCCTGGGTGCTAGAGAATTCAAAACAAGGAAAACAGGGAAAACTTGGGGAGCAGGAAACTGAAGGTTACTCTGGAGATCCTTTTGCCGGCTGGATAAGTCACCTGATTTCTCTGTGCCGCAGTTTTGGGATCATGTGGGTACCCACCTACTAGCTCCATGGGAAGGTTAGGTGAGATAAGGCATAGACGCCCTCAGCAAATGCAAGGCAGAGCGCCCTGCTCAATAAAAGGGAGCTGTTGTTATTTCAATGTTCTTTCTTCTATCGTTACAAGAGGGGACCAAAGTCCTGTCTGGATGGTCCCCCCTACCCCTGCCTATCCCAGGAGGGAATCCATAAAAAAAAAAAAAAAAATACAAAGAAGCCTTTTGAAATCTCAATAGTTGGATGACACCTTTGACGCTTATTTATTATTTATTTCGAGATGGAGTCTTGCTCTGTCACCCAGGCTGGAGTGCAGTGGTTCAATCTTGGCTCACTGCAACCTCTGCCTCCGGGGTTCAAGCAAGTCTCCTGTCTCAGCCTCCTGAGTAGCTGGGATTACAGGTGCACACCACCAGCATGGCTATTTTTTTTTTTTTTTTGTATTTTTAGTAGAGACAGGGTTTTGCCATGTTGGCCAGGCTGGTCTTGAACTCCTGACCTCAGGTGATCCGCCCACCTCGGCCTCCCAAAATGCTTGGATTACAGGTGTGAACAACCGCGCCCGGCCCCCTTGATGCTTTTTAATCCCACCTACAGCAAAACTTTTTCTAAGTTGTTTTTGTTTGTTTCTTGAGACTGGGTCTTGCTCTGTCACTCAGGCTGAAGTGTAGTGGTGCGATCATAGCTCACTGAAGCCTCCAACTCCTGATCTCAAGCGATCCTCCTGCTTCAGCCTCCCAAGTAGCTAGGACCACAGGCATGCGCCACTGAGCCCATCTAATTATTATTACCAATTTTTATTTTTATTTTTTTTGAGACTTGGTTTCACTAAATTGCTTAGGCTGGTCTCAAACTCCTGGGCTCAGGTGATCCTCCTGCCTAGGCCTCCCAAAGCATTGGGATTACAGGTGTGAGCCACTGCACCTGGCCTCCTTTGATGCTTTTTAATCCCATTTACAGCAAACATCTCTCCAAGTCATTCCTAATGGGAGAAGCTTCTACCTTTTGCTCCATACTGGTAGGGCCAGAGACTCTGCTTTTTAAAGATGCCTAGATCATTTTCAGATTTTAAAAAGTTATTGTTTCATATTGGGTTCACATCTATCTCCCTAGAATGTTTTCCTTTTTTTCTTTCTTTTTTTTTTTTTTCCTTCTTGCCGGAGTCTCGCTCTGTCACCCAGGCTGGATGACAATGGCACGATCTTGGCTCACTGCAACCTCTGCCTCCCAGGTTCAAGCAATTCTCCTGCCTCAGCCTCCTGAGTAGCTGGGACTACAGGTGCCTACCACCATGGCTGGCTAATTTTTGAATTTTTAGTAAAGACGGGGGTTTCACCATGTTGGCCAGGCTGGTCTCGAACTCCTGGCCTCAAGTGATCCACTTGCCTAGGCCCCCCAAAGTGTTGGGATTATAGGCATGAGCCGCAGTGCCCAGCCCTCTCTATAACTTTTGATGTAATGTGCTGTACTGGATGGGATCATTGTCAAGTTAAACATTAGGGTGGAAAACTGACAGCAGGCTTCTTAAGTCCCTTCTAACTCCAAGGCTTTATGAGTCTAATCTAGTCTTTTCCTCATTCATAAAATGAGCATAGTTATTACCTCCCCTGCCTACTTCATACCACTCCTGTTAGCACTGGTTGTGACTACATTGGTTTGGAAAGTGCTGAAAATTTAAGGGGTATCATTATCCTTTTGGGCAACGTTCATCATGCTCACCTCATTTCAGCATGACAACTCCACATGACTTACATAAGTTTCCAAAAACACCTCAAAATAGAAAGAATTCTGTAATGACCCCATCCACCCATACCCATCACCCAGTGGCAGAAATTACCAGTATTTTTGCTAATCTCATCATATGGTTTCTTGACCTTGTTCCCATCTGCCTTCCCCTGAGCATTTTCTAGATTGCTGGTGTCTCCACTGAAATAGAATTATTAGTGGATTTTAAGCTGTCAGAGTAGAGGGCATGTCTGTCTTGTTTATCATGGTATCTTTAGTGCCTGGCACTGCCCTGGTCATGGTAGGCTCTTAATAAAAAATTATTCAATAACTGGACTTGGCTGGGCACAGTGGCTCATCCCTGTAATCCTCAGTGGGAGACTGAGGTGGGAGGATCTCTTGAGGCCAGGAGTTTGAGACCAACCTGGGAAACACCGTGAGATTTTGTCTCTACAAAAAATAAAACCAGTTAGCTGAGCATTGTGGTGTGCATCTGTAGTCCTAGCTACTCAGAAGCCTGAGGTGGGAGGATTGCTTGAGCCTAGGATGTAGAGGCTGTAGTGAGCTGTGATCACTCCACTGCACTCCGGCCTGGGCAACAGAGTGAGAACTTCTGTCAAAAAAAAGGGAAAAAGATAAATGCATAACTGTACTAAAACAAACAAACAAACAAACAAAAAATGGAGGCCTTTGGCGCTGTAACAGTCCCTCAAGAATTGTGTTCTCTTGGGTAGGAAGTAGATTCTCTGTATCTACCAAAGAGGCTAGGTCAGGACAATGACAATTAACTGACCTCATCTGGCTGTTGAAGGAATTTCAGGAATGCTTTGGGCCCCAGCTGGATAGAGTTTTGGGGCAAAGTAGATCTGATTGCCATTGGTTTTGGATTAGAAATCACTCCTGAATTCTCATCATTGACGTGCACTCAAGGATTTCCCAAGAGCAGACATAGGTGCCACCTGGGTGCTTGTCTCTCTCTTAGGACTTGGCTGCGTGATTCTCCAGTAGGCCCTGGCTTTCTCTAAAGTCAAGTGGAAGCTCGGAGCGGGAGAGCATCAGAGATCACAGTGAGTCCCTTCAACTGCTGTGCCCACTCATTCATAAAATAACCCATCTCATGGGTTATTTTGTAAAGTATATCTGTTTGTAAAGTATATCTCACAATGCCTGGCATAGGATCGTTGTTCACTAACACTTAGTTTTGTTTTCCAAGTGGTGTGCAGGTAACCAAGAATCAACTTGTGGTTGGGTGCTGTGGCTCACACCTGTAATCCCAGCACTTTAGGAGGCTGAGGCGGGTGGATCACTTGAGCTCAGGAGTTCAAGACCAGCCCAGGCAACATGACAAGACCCTGTCCTTACTAAAAACATACAGAAAAAATAATAGTCAGGCTTGGTGGCATGTGCCTGTAGTCCCTACTACTTGGGAGGCTGAGATGGGAAGATTACTTGAGCCCAGGGGACAGAGGTTGCAGTGAGCCAAGATGGCACCACTGCACTTCAGCCTAGGTGACAGAGCAAGACCTTGTTCCAAAAAAAAAAAAAAAAAAAAAGCAAACCCACACAGCAGTCTCTCCATGCCTGACCTCTGTCTTTCATGCACTACCTCTTTTAGTGAGCACCTGCTGTGTGCCAGGTGCAATTGCCTGGTGGCACCAGGTTACTTAGGAAGGTAGTACTTAAAGGTAGTGTTTGTGATTACTCCCATATTCTTCCTCAAATGTTCTTTGGTGCCACTTTCAGAGCTGAAACATGGGCCTAGAAGGGCCACAGACCTGACATGAAGCAGAAATTCTTGTCTATTTATGTTATCACCTATGAAGGCCATGAACAGGTCAACATGGTGACATTCATTCTTATCTAGGCACCGATTTCATCTTTTACTCACCAGCCTACAGGTGGTGCTTGACCAATTCTTGCATTCATTGATAAATTTGCAGTATGGTGAAATATTGCTTTTTCAGCTATTGGATCTGGAGGAATACTTTTGGATATATACAGCCAGGAATAGCAATTATTTGTTTTGCAAGTTAAAGAAAATCGTGCATGGGAAAAATGTTGCCTCATCTAAGGAAAGAAGGAAGGATGGAAGGACAGAAGAAAGAAAGGAAGGAAGAATGGATGAAAGGAAGGAAGGATGGAGAAAGGAAGGATGAATGAAAGGAAGGAAGAATGGATGAAAGGAAAAATGGAAGGAAGGAAGAATGGAAAGAAGGAAAGAAGGAAGGGAGGGAGGAAGGAAGGAAGGAAAGAAGGAAGGTACCAGTCTGTGGCCTGTTAGGAACCAGGCTGCACAGCAGAAGGTGAGCGGCAGGTGAGTGAGCCGAGCTTCATCTGTATTTACAGCCACTCCCCATCGCTCGCATTTCCGCCTGAGCTCCACCTCCTGACAGGTCAGCAGTAGCGTTAGATTCTCATAGGAACATGAACCCTATTGTGAACTGTGCATGTGAGGGATCTAGGTTGCACACTCCTTATGAGAATCTGATGCCTTATGATCAGTCACTGTCTCCCATCACCCCCAGATGGGACCACCTAGTTGCTGGAAAAAAGCTCAGGGTTCCCACTGATTCTACATGATGGTGAGTTGTATAATTATTTTATTATATATTACAATGTCATAATAATAGAAATAAAGTGCACAATAAATATAATGCTCTTAAACCATCTCCCCTCCCCTCAGTCCATGGAAAAATTGTCTTCTAGGAAACCAATCCCTCGTGCCAAAAAGCTTGAGGACCGCTGTGATAACGCATTGCAGGTTACAAGGCACTCAGAGACTTCAGCAGGTGTTGGAATATTTTTTAAATGTTATGCTATACGTTTTAGAGATCTGCTGCACAATATGGAGACTATAGTTAATAATAACGTATTGTATATTTCAAAACAGCGGAAAGAGTAGGTTTTAAGTGTTGTCACCACAAAAGTGTTAAGTATGTAAGGTGATAGATATGTTAATTGGCTTGATCTAATCGTTTCAGAATGTACACATCTATGAAGACATCAAAACATTGTACCCCATAAATATATACAGTTATTATTTGTCAATTTACAAAAGCGATTATACTTGTGATTTTAATATAAACAATTTAAGAGAAGAAGGCTGTTTATAAACTATATCGAATGTAAGATTCTGAATGATTATATTTAAAGCTTTGAGTGATTGGATTTATGAACTGTTGAAGGGCCTAGTGACATTTCCTGTTAGATTTGTAAATCTTCCTCTAGGTACTTGAAGTTTGAAAGGAAATACTTGTAGACGTAGTATACAATATATGAGGGAATTTAAATTTGTGAGCAGAGTTAATCATATGGAAATTTAATCTGAAAACTCTACGAATGAATGTATGCTTAATGAATACATATGCTAAATTAATTTTATTTATTTTGTTTAGTTTAGTTTTTTTTTTTTTTTTTGATATGGAGTCTTGCTCTGTCTCCAGGCTGGAGAGCAGTGGCATGATGTTGGCTCACTGCAACCTCTACCTCCTTGGTTCAAGCGATTCTCCTGCATCAGCCTCCCGAGTAGCTGGGATTACAGGCGCCCGCCACCATGCCTGGCTAATTCTTTTGTATTTTTAGTAGAGACGAGGTTTCACCATGTTGGCAAGGCTGGTCTCGAACTCCTGACCTCAAGTGATCCACCTGCCTCACCCTCCCAAAGTGCTGGGAATACAGGTGTGAGCCACCACTACCAGCCCATATGCTAAATTAATTTTAAAGTAATAAAGTTGCAAATGAACAAAATGTTATTCCAAAGCAGAGGGTGGGGTTTTTCTTTTCTTTTTCCTTCCTTTCTTTCCTTCCTTTTTTTCCTCTGTCTCTGTTTTTCATTCTTTTCCTAGAAATGACTTTTGGAGTCAAATGGCAATGGACTGAATATTTATGTCTCCCCAAAACTCATATGCTGAAATATTAACACCCAAGGTGATGGTATTAGAAGTGAGGCCTTTGGGAGGTGATTAGGTCATGAGGGTGGAGCCCTCAGGAATGAAGTTAGTGCCCTCATTAAAAATAGGCCCCAAAGAGATCCCTCATTGCTTCTGCCATATGAAGTTAGGGTGAAAAGACAGCTGTCTGTGATGAATCAGCCCTCGCCAGACACTGAATCTGACAGCACCTTGAACTTGGACTTCCGGCCTCCAGAACTAGAACTGTATGAAACAAATTTCTGTTGTTTATAAGCCACCCAGTTTATGGCATTTTGTTATAGCACCCCAAATAGGAGTGAAACATCTAATTTAATATTTGTGAAAAGAAAGTGTAAACTGGCCGGGCGTGGTGGCTCACGCCTGTAATTCCAGCACTTTGGGAGGCCAAGGCGGGTGGATCACTTGAGGTTGAGAGTTCGAGACTAGCCTGACCAACGTGGTGAAACCCTATCTCTACTAAAAATACAAAAATTAGCTGGGTGTGGTGGCACACACCTGTAATACCAGCTGCTCTGGAGGCTGAGGCATGAGAATCGCTTGAACCAGGGAGGCATAGGTTGTAGTGAGCCAAGATCATGCCACTGCACTCCAGCCTGGGCGACTGAGTGAGACTCTGTCTCAAAAACAAAAATGAAAGTGTAAACTAACAAAATTCCTAAATTCCTGCTCACTGTCAACTGAATGGACCTCCTCTTTGCCAAGGGGGCCACAGAAAAATTTTAAAAACTTGAGTTCCCAGCCATGACGGGAGGTCAGGTGTGCCTCATAATACCCCTGTTCTTTTGCAGTTTAGACACAACAAGTGACCAGCATTAATGTTAAAATAGAGACCAGGAGACCAGCAGAACAGACTCTTTGTGGCAATAAGATACCAAATTGTAAACAGGATCTAAGGTCATGTCAGGCGGGGTTAAGTCACAAACGCCTACACTGGAATAATAAATTATGTTCTCACTGCCACAAGGTTTTTCTTTTTCTCTAGCAGCAAAACAATCACTGCCCTAGAGATAAGCAATGTTTAAACAATTACAACTCTTCCAGCTCACAGATGCTGGCTAACTGACCCCCTGTTCCCCCAGCCATAACTCCAGCTTTGATTGGACAGGTGCCTGATTTCAGTAGCTTTCTCCTGATAAGAAGACCACCAACTATGGACTGGTTCTGGCCGGTTTGCAGAGGCTGCACACGGAGTGCTTTTGTGGCCTGAAAAGACCTTTTCACATACAGGGCCTAACTGTGATACATTGAAATGTTAAGTTTCCACCCCAAAGTGAACCTGAGTCATTATGTTACATGTGGTTTGTTCAATATACATGCGTCAGGACCACCTTCATGAATATTCATAGCTCCTCTGGTAACCTGTTGAATATATATGTTTAGCCAAACTATTCAGCATAAAGTTCCTGCCCCAGCCCCTCCCTCTTCAACATGCCTCTTTCTGGTCTTGGTTGGAGGCTGTGCTTCCCAGCCTGCTGGATGGCCATCTTGCAGGCTGTAACCCTTTACCAGAAATAAAGTCTTTGCATTTGTAATCTCATCTCAGCACTGGGAGGCTGAGGCAGGAGAATTGCTTGAGCCCAGGAGTTTGAGACCAGCCTGGGCAACATAGCAATACCTTGTCTCTACCAAAAAAAAAAAAAAAAAAAAAATTATCCAAGTGTGGTGGCATGAACCTATAGTCCCAGCTACTCAGGAGGCTGAGATGGGAGGATTGCTTGAGCCCAGGAGTTTGGGGCTGCAGTGAGCTATGATCACACCACTGCACTCCAGCCTGGGTGACAGAGTGAGACTATCTTAAAAAAATAAAAAAGAAAGAAATGAAGTCTTTTCCACATTTATAAACTGTGATTTTTTTTTTCAGTTAACAAAAGTAATGGGCATGAAGAAAGGGAGGGGAAGGGTGGAGGGAGGTGGGTGAGGGGAGGTTGGAATGTGCTCATCTGTTCCCTGTTGGAGGATTATGGATGGAACTACCTCCCTTCATTGCACTTTGCAGGGCTCTGTCTGGGTGCTATCATTGTCCACTGTTGTGCAAAGCCCAGACTGCATCCTCTAGGATAAGCACCTAAGTGAGGAGGAACCCTGGGCCCCTAGGTGATGACCATGCCCTTGGGATCCTGGAGCAGACCCGGGAAGAGCCGTGTGTCTCCATAGACCACCTGTTGACCATGGAGGAGTTAGGGAGCTGCGGTGCGTCTCCCTTCTTGCGTGAGTACTGGGCTGTATTTGTTCCTTTTGCCTTGGCATCTTCTAAAATCAATAGCCAGCAACAATTTCCACTAACTGGAGGAAATTATCCAGGGGCATGGTGGGGCCAGTGGTGACTGGCTGGCAGTTCCCAGGCAATCTGTCCTCCAGACGCTTTCATTACTGGAGCCCTCTTGGGGGCTGGCAGGCTGGGTAATCTGACTCCAGAGCCAGGGGAATGGTGGCAAGTATGTGAGTGAACAGGGAGCCAGAGATTCTTCTCTCTAGGCTGCAGAATCCCGGAGTGACTGTGGAAAAGAAACAAGAGCAAATGGAAACTGGTACAGACACTATGGAGAATGATATGGAGATTGCTCAAAAAACTTAAAATAGAGCTACCATCAGACCCAGCAATCCTACTGCTGGGTATGTACCTGAAATGAAAGGAAAGCAGTATGTGGAAGAGATATCTGCACTCCATGTTTATCACAACACTGTTCACAATGGCCAAGATTTGGAAGCAGCCTAAGTGTCCATCAACAGATGAATGGATAAAGAAAATGGGGCTGGGCACAGTGGCTCACACCTGTAATCCCAGACTTTGGGAGGCTGAGGGAGGTGGATCATTTGAGATCAGGAGTTCGAGACCAGCCTGAGCAACACGGTGAAACCTCGTCTCTACTAAAAATACAAAAATTATCTGGGCATGGTGGTGGGCACCTGTAGTCCCAGCTACTTTTGAGGCTGAGGCAGGAGAATTGCTTGAACCCAGGAGGCGGAGGTTGCAGTGAGCCAAGATTGTGACATTGCATTCCAGCCTGGGCTACAAAAGCAAAACTCCTTCTCAAAAAAAAAAAAAAAGAAAAAAAAGAGGAGGCAGAGTACGTATATACAATGGAGGAGTACTATTCAGCTATAAAAAAGAATGAGATCCTGTTATTTGCAATGGCACGAAAGAAACTGGAGGTCATTATCTTAAGTAAAATAAACCAGGCAGAGAAAGTCAAACTTGGTATGTTCTCATTCGTTTGTGGGAGCTAAACATTAGAACAATTGGGCTGGGCAAGGTGGCTCACATCTGTAATCCCAGCACTTTGGGAGGCCAAGGTGGGTGGATCACCTGAGGTCAGGAATTTGTGACCAGCCTAGCCAACATGGTGAAACCCTGTCTCTACTAAAAATACAAAAAAAAATTAGCCAGGCGTGGTGATGGGAGCCTGTAATCCCAGCTATTTGGGAGGCTGAGACAGGAGAATGGCTTGAACCCGGGAAGCGGAGGTTGCAGTGAGCAGAGATAATGCCACTACACTCCAGCGTGGGCGACAGAGCGAGGCTCTGTCTCAAAACAAAACAAAACAATTGAACTCATGGAGATAGAGAGTAGAAGGATAGTTATCAGAAGCTGGGAAGGGAAGGGCAGTAGAGGGGATGTGGGGATGGTTAATGGGTATAAAAATATAGTTAGATAGAACGAATAAGATCTAGTATTTGAGAGCACAACAAGGCGACTGCAGTCCACAATAACTTACTGTACATTAAAAAATAGGCTGGGCACAATGGCTCACACCTGTAATCCCAGCACTTTGGGAGGCCGAGGTGGGCAGATCACGAGGTCAGGAGTTTGAGACCAGCCTGGCCAACATGGTGAAACCCCATCTCTACTAAAAATACAAAAAAAAAAAAAAAAAAATTAGCCGGGCATGGTGGTGCTCACCTGTAATCCCAGCTACTTGGGAGGCTGAGGCAGGAGAATTGCTTGAACCTAGGAGATGGAGGTTGCAGGGTGCACTGAGCCAAGATTCCGCCACCGCACTCCAGCCTGGGTGACAGAGAAAGACTGCGTCTAGGAAAAAAAAAATTAGCTCGGCGAGGTGGTGCAGGCCTATAATCCCATCTCCTTGGGAGGCTGAGGCAGGAGTATCGCTTAAACCTGGGAGGTGGAGGTTGCAGTGAACTGAGATTGAGCCACTGCACTCCAGCCTGGGTAACAGCAAGACTCCATCTCAAAAAAAAAAAAAAAAAAAAATTAAAAGACACCAGAAAGTATGAGTGTTGCCTAATGGAAGAAGAGAAGCTATTACCTTTTGCTTTTACATGCTCTTCATTGAACATCTGCCTTCCGTCTTATCTCAAGATGCATGGCCATCATTGTCAGGCAGACCTTGGTTCAAGTCTGGGCTCAGCCTCTTTTGCAGTGGTATGAACGTGGTGAGTTACTTAACCTCCAAGGCCACACTTTCTTCATTTGATTTAAAAAATACTTTACTTCACTGGCTGTTCGTGGGGATTAAATGGGATAAAGTATTTCACTTACTGTGCTTTACAAAATTCCTGATAAGTTCTCAGTAAGGGATAGCCATTTACATTCTTATCCTCTGTAATTTTCTTCTTTGTATTATGTTTAAGTAATTTTTTTTCTTTCATGGAGAAGGTACTAGGAAAGCAAGATGTGGGAAAATGGGGCTATTTACATATCAAAAAAGGAAGACTAGTAAAAAATTAATACATGTTTATTCCTTCTGCTTGTCCATGTTGATTTCTTCTGCAAGAATCAACTTGTCTCTTTTTGCTCATTGCACCCAGGAGGGAAAAAACTATGCCCAGAGGTCCCCTTGTTGAGGCTCTGACATTAGCTATTATTTTTTGACTTTGTTTTGGGGTACAATGCCCCCTGGGAACACTGGTCTTGCCATCTACCCAGGCAGAGAGGTCTGACCACTGGGCATACAGGTCTGAAGCTTTGGGGAAAGGATTAGGCTGGAGATATCTACTCAGGAATTCATCAGTGTATGACCTAAGCCATATTGGTAGGAGTGCACCAGGAGATTTATAGCAGAAACAGGGCCACGGTGAAATCAGGTTTGGCGGGGGGGGTCAACATTTAAGCTCACTGGGACCAGGTGCAGTGGCTCACACATGTAATCCCAGCACTTTGAGAGGCCAAGGGGGTTGGATTGCTTGAGCCCAGGAGTTTGAGACCAACCTGGGCAACATGGTGAGTCCCTGTCTCTACTAAAAAATACAACAATTAGCAAGAAATGGTGGCATACACCTGTAGTCCCAGCTCCCTGGGAGGCTGAGGTGGGAGAATTGCTTGAGCCCAGGAGGTGAAGGTTGCAGTGAGCTGAAATTGTACCACGGCATTCCAGCCTGGGCAACAGAGCAAGACCCCGTCACACACACACACACACAAAATCACAGGAGAATAAAAAGCCAGTGAAGGAAAATGAGGCAGAATGGTCAGAAAGCAAAGAAGAGAGAATTAGGAGAGAGAAATGCCCCCATCTCTGTGGTAGGCATAATAGTGGCTCCCAAAGATGTCCACCTCCTCAGGGGTCCCCAAGCCCTGGGCCACAGATGGTGCTGGTACCAGTCCTTGGACTGTTAGGAACTGGCCACACAGCAGGAGGAAATACTTGTCTATTTATGTTATCCCCTAAGAGAGCCATGAACAGGTCAACATGATGTCATTTATTCTCATCTACAGCACTGTTCTCATCTTTTACTTGCTACCATGCAGGAAGTCCTTGACCAATTCTTGTATTCAAGGATAAATTCATACTATAGTTAAACCTTGCTTTTTCAGCTATTGGATCTGGAGGAATACCTTTGGATATATACAGCTAGGAATAGCAGCTATTTGTTATGCAAGTTAAAGAAAATAATGCATGGGAAAAATGTTGCCTCACCTAAGGAAAGAAGGAAGGATGGAAGGAAGGAAAGAAGGAAGGAGAGAATGATGGAAGGAATGAAGGATGAATGAAAGGAAGGAAGGAAGGATGGATAGAAGGAAGGATGGAAGGAAGGAAGGAAGGTCCAGTCTGCAGCCTGTTAGGAACTGGGCCAGCGAGCAAGCAAAGCTTCATCTGTATTTACAGCCATCCCCATGGCTCACATTACCACCCTTTCTTTATAAATGAAGATAATACAATTGTATCCTTTAAACCACTAAGTTTGTGGTAACTTGTTACAGCAACAAAAGCAAAGGAATACAGTCGCCAAGGGAATGATAAACTGTTCAAAGAAGGAGGGAATGGTCTCCAGGGTTTAACGCCCCAGGCATATGGGTGGCAGCAGATAGGGTGGTACTCTAAGTCAAGGTCCGGTGTGCATTTTTTTAAAGTAGGGTGGAGTCAACAGGTTGTGAGGACAAGGCTCAGAATAAGGGGTGGGACTTCGTTGACCTGGGACAGGAAGGGTGAACCAGGCTGGAAGGGATTGGGTCTTGGCACCAAGCCCGCCTCCTGGGGTGAGCCAGAGCCTGGGGCCATCAGCCTAGCTGCAGGGACTGCAGATAGAAGAAAAGCGAGGCAATTGCTAGTTGCCGCTTGGGCAGGATTGGCGGGTGGGCAGTGCACAGAAATGGAGCACCTGGGAAGGGGGTGGGGTGTATCTAGCTGGACAGTCCTGCAGACTCTTGGCATTAAGAAGGCCTCCCTGGGGCTGGGTATGGTGGCTCATACCTGTAATCCCAGCACTTTGGGAGGCCAAGGCAGGAGGATCACTTGAGGCCAGGAATTTGAGACCAGCCTGGGCAACATGGCAAGATCCTGTCTCTTCAGCCTGGCCAACATGGTGAAACCCTGTCTCTACTAAAAATACAAAAATTAGCCTGGTATGGTGGCGGGTGCCTTTAACCCCAGCTACTCGAGAGGCTGAGGCAGGAGAATCACTTGAAACTGAAGATGGAGGTTACAGTGAGCCGAGATTGCACCACTGCACTCCAGCCTGGGCAACAAGAGCGAAACTCCGTCTCGAAAATAAATAAATAAATAAAAATAAAAAGCAAAAAATAAAAAACATTATTTAGGCATGGTGGCACATGACTGTAGTCTCAGTTATTCAGGAGGCTGAGGTGGGAGGCTCCTTTGAGCCCTGGAGGTGGACTCTGCAGTGAGCTATGTACATACCTAGCCCGAGTGCCATACTGCACTCTAGCCTGAGTGACAGAGCAGGACTCTGTCCCTAAAAAAAAAAAAAAAAAAAATTTTAAAAGTCTCCTCCATAGGCAACAGGCTGAGTCACTCACTCACTGGGTTGGGATTGAAGTTTAGGGCTTCAGTCCAAGATGAGAATTAGAATGCTAAATGGGTGACTTGGAGCTGGACTAAAACAGAAAACAAATGAAAAGGTGAGGCCCCAGGTTTGGGAGATCCTGGTTTGGGTGAACAAGGTGCAAGTCTTGGTATCAGAATATGCTCCTGAGAAGTGGGGGCAGAGGCACCTAGGCGATGGGAAACTGAGGCTGAATGTCAGAGCAAGGTCTGGAGGGAGTTAGTTCTCCTTCCTGCAACAGTTCAGTTCTGGGATTGTCAGGAAGGGGATCAAATAGAGGGTGGCTGTGGTTGGAGCCAGCAAGGCTTGCCGTAGAGAGCAGAAATAATGTCATGAAACTGGGTCAAAGAACAGTTAAGAGCAAAGCAGCACCAAGCAAGGGTGAAGCTCTGTCTCATCCACAAGTTCTTCCGGTGTTCCTGGTGAGGCTCCTAGCTTGAGGATGGAGCAGATTAGAAGGTGAGGATAGGGAGGGAAGATGAGTGCATGAATATTAACTTAAGGCCAGGAGTTTGAGACCAGCCTGGACAACATAGCAAGACCCCGTCTTTATATGGAAAGCAAGGTACTTGTATTACAGCCCTGTTTCAAGTTGAAGATGCTGAGGCTTTGAGAGGAAGTCACTTTGCCCAGAGCCCCAAAGCTATTAAGTGGTGAAAACAGAAATGGCTTTGGGTCTCTCAACTCCTGGCTTGGGCTATTTTCCCTGCACCACAGCCAGCTCTCCAAACAGGGCCAGGTCATGATTTGCGTCTGGCTTGGGTCCATGTGCACATATTTTATAGGGATTGTAAAATCTTGGCTCCTTTTTGGTAGGGAAAATTCTGTGTGTTTGAATACCTGAGAAGTGGACACTCGATTTGGTAAAGCTATTGCCTTTTCTATATTGGCTGTGAGTCAGCTGGAGTTGAGATGAGGTGAGAAAGGGCTGGGAATAAGAGCTAATGGATTCGGCATGGAGATCTGACCCTTGCATTTTTCACTCAGTTTTAATTTACAGTGAGGTGTCCTCCCATGGAATATTTCTGTGATGAAATCTTCTCCAAAGAAGAAATCACTCATTATCACAGATGGTAGAGTGAGATGTAAAAATAAATGAAACTGCATATCAATATTTTTCGAGAAACCATTGTTCTGAACAGGGGAGGGGGGCACAGCCAACTCGTGCCTGCCGTCATTTACAATTAGGCACACCTGGATCCCATCCTCAGAGATTCTGACTAGGTAGGTTTGCACCCAGACATTCGGAGAGCTGTTCCGATGCACGTCAAAGGTTGAGCAGCATGATGCTAAGTTTTTCCTTGTGACGATTTCACTTTTGTGGATTTCATTATCCTAGAGTGGCCCCATAACTCCGTGCACTGCAGAAATCTGTGCAGAGGCAGGAATCAGAAACCTGCCCTATGTGAGACCTGCGGTGAGAGCGACGACATCAGTAAGCCCACCCAACTTCCCCAGATTTGAGTATTGGTTGGTTAGTCACTCAATGACTCTGCCTCATTAAAGGTCTGGAGTTGTGCTCCAGTTTTTGGAGAAAAAATGTGCTGGCATAGTATTCACGAATTGAAGGATTTGAATGTTTCCCTTGACAGCGTTAAAAGCCTATCACCTAAGCCTTTCCAAGTCCTCTCTTTGCTTACTTGCTACATGTAGGTTTCACGTCCAGAACCGGCTCTGAGAACATGTGATTCCCATTATCCTGGCGGTTTCTCTGATGGGGCTTCTCTGGGTGAGTAAATGTATCCTTCTCTCTTTCTTGTTTTACCTGGTTGGCATAGGAGGGAGGAAACCCAGCACAGATTTTGGTCTATAATGATTGTGGAATATTTCCAGATGCGAAGTGTATAATCCCTTTGGTTCTGCTGTGTCTGCCAAGCGAGAGTCTAACAACTGTGCATTATAGAATAGAACAGAGAGTGAAACAAATGCGTAACATGATTCTGTTAGCAGGCTGTGCTTGAGGAGAAATGAACACAATGTAATTAGCATGCATGCTGGCCTGCCTGTTCCCCTTTGTGTGTATTTTTAAAGAATTTTGAATGGAAAGATGGTTGAAGGGGAGAGGTAAGGCTGATTTGATGGAGCAAAAAATATTGATGAACAATGTGTTTCTCTGGTTCTAACTCAAGGAGATTGAATTTTTCTGAAAATTGTGGCTCAGTGAACAGGCTCGTGTTAACCAGAGAGAGAGGCAAGCAGTCATCTGGAAGAGGTGGCGGGGTAAAGAACTGATGACTTGTCTCCTCTCTCTCTCCCTTCCTGGGGTTGACTGGTTTGGACAAGCCTTTCTCAGAAGTGGGAGGTGATGGGCTAAATGCAAAACTATATGGGAGAGAGGACTGGGGACAGTGGCTCATGGCTGTGATCCCAGCACTTTGGGAGGCTGAGGCGGGAGGATCACTTGAGCTCAGGAGTTCAAGACCAGCCTGGGCAACATAGTGAAACCCTGTCTCTACAAAAAAATACAAAAATTAGCCTGGTGTGGTGGCGCATACCTGTAGTCCCAGCTACTTGGGAGGCTGAGGTGGGAGGATCATCTGAGCCTGGGAGGTCAAGGCTGCAGTGAGCTGAGCTGTGATTGCGCCACTGCATGCCAGAGCTTGGGTGACAGAGACCCTGTCTCAAATATATATATATATATATATATATATATATATATATATATATGCACACACACATATATACGTATATATGTGTGTGTGCATATATGTATATACGTGTATATGTGCGTATATATACGTATATATGTATATATGTGTATATATATACACACCCACATGCACACATATATACACACACATACATACGGGAGAAGTTAGAAAAGTGAACACCTTGCCGGGTGTGGTGGCTTACACCTGTAATCCCAGCACTTTGGGAGGCTGAGGCAGGTGGATCACCCGAGATCAGGAGTTCGAGACCAGCCTGGCCAACTTGGGGAAACCCTGTCTCTACTAAAAATACAAAAATTAGCTGGGTGTGGTGGCAGGCACCTGGATTCCCAGTTACTCGAAAGGCTGAGGCAGGAGAATCGCTTGAACCCAGGGGGCAGAGGTTGCAGTGAGCTGAGATCGTGCCATTACACTCCAGCCTGGGCAACAAGAATGAAACTCCATCTCAAAAAAAAAAGTGAACACTTTAATACATGCCTGTAATAGAATCTCTTTGATTTCTGACTGCAGATGGTCTTGAAACCCTGCAAGGTCTCCTGAACCCAGTACTCAGCTTCGTCCAGAACACTTGTAGCTCTCCTGAAAGTTAACCCCTATTGCCTGCATCATGATGGACTTTTCTGATCCAGGGCTCTGCCTTTCTGCAAGACCTCTGATAATAATAGCCTAGTGTCATGCTTTGCAAATACTGACTGTCCCCTGACGTAGACTGCCTATTGCCTACTCCACTGCATCTCCTTCCACTACTCCTGTCATCACTGATCAGTTTGGTCCTGGTCTTGGTCAGCTGCACCTCCACCATTCAGTCCATGTCTATGACAGCATCCCCAGTACAAGCATATTTTGCCTCCTGTTACACTACCACTGCAGTTCATGAATGCTTGACCTGTGTGATTTCTTTTCTTTTCTTTTTTTTTTTTTTGAGACAGAGTCTTGCTCTGTCTCCCAGGCTGGAGTGCAGTGGCACGATATCGGCTCACTGCAACCTTTGCCTCCCAGGTTCAAGTGATTCTCATGCCTCGGCCTCCCATGTAGCTGAGATTACAAGCGTGTGACACCACACCCAGCTAATTTTTGTATTTTTAGTAGAGACAGTGTTTCACCATGTTGACCAGGCTGGTCTCGAACTCCTGATCGCAGCTGATCCACCCGCTTTGGCCTCCCAAAGTGCTGGGATTACAGGCGTGAACCACCGCACCCGGCTGAACTGTGTGATTTCTATCTTCATGTACAGTCACAAAATAGTACTGGGTTTCAGTCTTGGGAGCTTGGATGTGTTGCTTAACTGCTCCCTGTGTTAGTGGCTTTGTCCAAAGAGGGGATCGTGGAAGCTGGACCTCACACCTTTGCAACTAGGTAAACCAAAAGTCAAAAGATGCTTGATAACAACAAACTGTGCTAACGTCTTGGTGTGTGTATTGGGTCTGTGTCTGCTGTATTTCACCTCTCTAGGATGGCAGGCATCCTCAGAGTGAACTGCATCCAAGTTTGTAGTTCAATTTGGAGAGCATGCAGGATGTTTCAGAAGTATTATAGAATGTCTTTGGACTTTTAATTTTTTTTTTTTTTTGAGATGGAGTCTTGCTCTGTCGCCCAGGCTGGAGTGCAGTGGTGCCATCTCGGCTCACTGCAAGCTCAGCCTCCCGGGTTCACGCCATTCTCCTGCCTCAGCCTCCCAAGTAGCTGGGACTACAGGTGCCCACCACCACACCCGGCTAATTTTTTGTATTTTTAGTAGAGACGGAGGTTCACCATGTTAGCCAGGATGGTCTCGATCTCCTGACCTCGTGATCTGCCCGCCTCGGCCTCCCAAAGTGCTGGGATTACAGGCATGAGCCACCGCGCCCAGCCATCATTGGACGTTTTTTAAATTTGTTAAATTTTATGCAAACATTTTACTTCTATTTGCAATATCATTGTCTTCTAAAGCATAAATCTACTTTTTGAGTTGCTTAAATATGTTCAAAGTTCATTATCACTTTTGTCAAATATAGGTGTATTTTTTGAGACAGGGTGTTATTCTGTCAGCTAGGCTGGAGTGCAGCGGCTCAATCACAGCTCACAGTAAGTAACCTTGAACTCCTGGGCTCAAGTGATCTTCCTACTTCAGCCTTCTGAGCAATTGGGACTACAGGTGTGAGGTGGATTGGCTAATTAAAACAAATCTGCTTTAGTAGAGATGGGGGTCTCACTATATTGCCCAGGCTGGTCTCAAACTCCTGGCCTCAAGTGATCCTCCTGCCTTAGCCTCCAAAAACACAGGTATTACAGGCATGAGCCGCTGTGCCCAGCTCATTTTTGTTGAAATCTTTAAAACTTCTATTTGGCAGCAAGTGTGGCTCAAAGGTAAGCAATATAACAAGTATTTTTGGAAAATGCAAATTGAGCAAATGCAATGTGAAATGCAGAGACAAGTTGATAAATAAGAAGTGAACATAGTAAGTTTGGGCTTAAAATAAAGTCCCAGTTGTACTATGCAAATAAGGGCATCCTCTGTGTTTCTTTATGGATGGAGTGAGAGGAATTGATTTTGAAATCACCCATGTTAAATTCTTTGGAAAAACTATGGTGTATTTTAAAAATTCTGTTTGTATTTTAAACTCAGTGAAATTCACTCTCTCATATTTTAGCCCGCACCTATAGTAAAAATAAAACTGGCGACTTCCAGTGTTTATCCCATTAGTATTCAATTATATTTCCCAGATAAACAGCTGGAGGCCATCTCTTCAGTGACAAATGTGTTTGATTTGACTTAATCACCACCACAAGGCACATAATTTACTAACATTTGCTGTAGTACAATTTTAACAAGTAGGGTGATTCACCCTGGGAGGGGAGAGAAGAAGAATGCAAAAACCGAGAGACAAAGAGGCAAAGGCGAGCATGGAATTAGCAAGATATCTGTGCCTTTAAACAATCTCTACATTGGCCGGGTGCGGTGGCTCATGCCTATAATCCCAGCACTTTGGGAGGCTGAGGAGGGTGTATCACAAGGTCAGGAGTTCGAGACCAGCCTGAGCAACATGGCAAAACCCATCTCTACTAAAAATACAAAAAGTACCTGAGCGTGATGGTGCATGCCTGTAATCCCAGCTATTCAGGAGGCTGAGGCAGGAGAATCGCTTGAACCCAGGAAGCGGAGGTTGCGGTGAGCCGACATTGTGCCACTGCACTCCAGCCCGGGCAACAGTGCGAGACTCCGTCTCAAAAAAAAAAAAAAAGAAAAAGAAAATCTCTACTTTTATGGAAGCATAAACTTGACACAGAAATGTGCATAAATTAACACAGCTCAATGAACTGTCACAATTTGAGCACATCCATGTGCCAACATTCAGCTCAAGAATGCAACACATCAGCAATCTAGAACCACCCTTCTATATATACCCCTCCTATACCTCCCTTCCCCAAAGTACCTGAGATCGACTGTGTTTTTGTTGATTGGTTTTTGTTTTTTGTTTGAGATGGAGTCTCGCTCTTGTCGCCCAGGCTGGAGTGCAGTGGCATGATCTTGGCTCACTGCAACCTCCGCCTCCTGGGTTTGTCAAGTGATTCTCCTGCTTCAGCCTCCTGAGTAGCTGGCACTACAGGCACCTGCCACCATGCTCGGCTAATTTTTTTGTATTTTTAGTAGAGATGGGGTTTCACCATGTTGGCCAGGCTGGTCTCGAACTCCTGACTTCAGGTGATCTGCCCACCTTGGCCTCCCAAAGTGCTGGAATTACAGGCGTGAGCCACAGGGCCTGGCCTTGTTGACTTGTTTTTAAGGTTCTTTGCAAACTGTCATTCGAGCAGTTTCTCAGCCAGTCCCTTGTGAGGAAGTCCTGGGTGTGTTTGTAGACTAAGGTTTCCGTGACTCAGGTGTTAGATTTGGGCACTGTGTCCTGAAGTTTCACAGTGGCTGGAAAGGGAGCAAAGGTTTATGATGAGAGACACGAATCTACCATCCTTTCCCCTGCCGGTCTTGGGAAGCCACTGTCATCTCTTTCTTTCTGCACTGACTTCTCCAGCGTGGACACAGGCAGACACCTGTTCTATTTCCTTTCAGGGTTGCTGTAAGGCTCTGATGACATGATGGATGTCTTTGAACAGGATGAAGTATTGCTCAATTATTATATCCTTTAACCAATGTGATGGAGAGCTATTGCTAGTGCAGGGAGTTATCTTGAACAAGAGGAAAGCATGTAAGTATATGTCCAAACCAAAAGAGGTACTGATCCTAATGGTTTTAAATGGCTTTCAATGATTCTCTGATTTTGGAGAAATGCCATTCACTTATTAGCTCTTCAGGGCATAACCCTAATAAGGCCAGAGTCACAGAGTTATCTCCATAGGATCTCATGCAGCGGTCCCCAACCTTTTTGGCACCAGTGGCTGGCTTCATGGAAGGCAATTTTTCCACAGATAAGGGGTGGGGGTGGGGATGGGGATGTAGTGGCATGAAACTGTTCCACCTCAGATCATCAGGCATTATTAGATTCTCATAAGGAGCGCACAACCTAGATCCCTCACATGTGCAGTTTACAATAGGGTTCACACTGAAACGGGTAATCCCAGCACTTTGGGAGGCCAAGGAGGGCGGATCACCTGAGGTCGGGAGTTTGAGACCAGCCTGAGCAACACGCAGAAACCCCGTCTCTACTAAAAATACAGAATTAGCCAGGTGTGGTGGTGTGTGCCTGTAGTCCCCAGCTACTCAGGAGGCTGAGGCAAGACAATTGCTTGAACCTGGGAGGCGGAGGTTGCAGAGAGCCGAGATCGCGCCATTGCACTCCAGCCTGGGCAACAAGAGCATAACTCCATCTCAAAAAAAAAAACAAAACAAAAAAACCCTTTTTCTTTATCTCCCTCACAGGGTGTGCAATGTGGGTGTGGCTCACTTCTTCAGTGCCCCGCTTCTCAAACCCCTAGGGGGAGCATGCAGACAGGCAAGTCTAGCGGTGAGTGCCTACAGCTCCCGAAGCTGTAACAGATGTGGGCATCTGTTACCCTGTGCTCTTTCAGCTTAGCCCTCTGCAGGCAGCTTGTGTTAATCAGCTCATTTAGACCCTCTGCCTTATCGCAAGGACAGAGGGCTTTCTGTATCCAGGGTTCTTGTCCTAGTGTACTAGAAAAATTGGACCACAGGTGGGCTTGGAGGATGGGTGCAAGGCTTTACTGAGTGGTGGAGGTAGCTCTTAGCAGATGGATGGGGAGCCAGAAGGTGGGTGGAGTGGAAGGTGGTCTTCCCCTGGAGTTGGGCTGCTCAGCGGCCGCGCTCTCCTCCGACTGCCCTCTGCCGAATCCCCCTTGGCGTCCGTGTTATTCCATCATTGATGGCCTGCCAGCGTCTGTCAGTGTGTTTTTCTGCCAGTGTGTTCCTCTCGATGTCCAGCTGCTTGTGTGTGTGCCTGCTGGGGTCTCAGAGTTTTTATAGGCACAGGACAGGGGGCGTGGTGGGCCAGAGTGGTTTTGGAAAATGCAACATTTGGGCACTAAAACAGGAATGCCTGTCCTCACCTAGGTCTGTGGGCACAGGCCCAAGGGTGGAGTCCTTGCCAGGGACCCCACCCCTCTCTACCCAGCACTTCCCTGCCCCCTCTCATATCAGTGTTCCTATGAGAATCCTTTTTTTTTTTTTTGAGATGGAGTTTCACTCTTGTTGCTCAGGCTAGAGTGCAGTGGCATGATCTTGGCTCACTGCAACCTCTGCTTCCCAGGTTCAAGCGATTCTCCTGCCTCAGCCTCCCGAGTAGCTGGGATTACAGGCACCCACCACCACGCCCGGCTAATTTGGTGTATTTTTAGTAGAGAGGGGGTTTCCCCATGTTGGCCAGGCTGGTTTTGAACTCCTGGCCTTAAGCAATCCACCAGTCTCGGCCTCCCGAAGTGCTAGGATTACAGGCATGAGCCGCTGTGCCTGGTCCAATGCTATTGTTAATCTGACAGGAGGTAGAGCTCAGGAGGTGGAGCTCAGGCGGTCAAGCTCGCCGCTGGCCTGCTGCTCATCTCCTGTTCTGCGGCCTAGTTCCTAACAGGCCACAGACTGGTACCAGCCCTCAGCCCAGGGTTTGGGGACTCCTGATCTAATGAACTTGATTCTGTTTTGTAGCTGTTCCTATTTTACCCAACTACATCCAATGTATCAGCAATGTGAATTGTTCGTTATTAATGAGGTGAATCATAATCCAATAGCTTGTGATTAGATGATCAGATTATCAGAAAAATCAAGATATATTAACCTACTAATAGAGGACTATTTTTACACAGAGCCCAGCATATTCTAGTATTTAGGATATGAAGTAATGACCTTTCTGTGCTTTGCCTAGGCAATTTTTGGAATACAGATTAGTACCCTATAGATGATGTGTTAGGCCTTGGCAATATAATAGTTAACAAAATGTTCACTCTCTTTGCCCAATAATGTTTTAAATCTCTCAGTACGTTTTTCTTATCTTGCTTAGTTTCCTTCTTATTTTGTTGTGTTTCCATCTCAGCCTTTTCTCTTTTGGCTTTGCATTCCCGGATCATAGAGGTAGATGTTGCCTATCAAGAAGAAGTTTTCTAGGCCAGGCAATGGTGGCTCACGCCTGTTATCCCAACACTTTGGGATGCTGAGGTAGGTGGATCTCTTGAGCCCAGGAGATCAAGACCAGCCTGGGCATCATGGCAAGACCCTGTCTCTACAAAAAACATACAAAAATTAGCCTGGCGAGGTGATCCATGTCTGGAGTCCCAGCTACTCGGGAGGCTGAGATGGGAGGATGGTTGAGCCTGGGAGGAGGAGGTTGCAGTGAGCCAAAATTGCACCACTGCATTCCAGCCTGGGCGACAGAGTGAAACTCTGTCCCAAAAAATAAAATAAAATAAAATAAATACAATTTCCTCTTTTATTGCTCCTCCTTTTAGTCTAGGTAGTGAAATCCTTTCCCACTTATTATGCGTTTTTGTTTCATCAGGTCTTCTATTATGATTTTACAAATTTATTTATTTATTTTAGAGGTAGAGTCGTACTCTGTTGCCCAGGATGGGGTGCAGTGGTGCAATCATAGCTCACTGCAGTCTTAAACTCCCAGGCTCAACTTCCCTCCTCAGCCTCCTGAGTAGCTGGAACTATAGGCATGCACCACCATGCCAAGCTGATTTTTAAACTTTTTTGTAGAGACAGGATCTCTATGTTTCCCAGGCTAGTCTCGAACTCCTGGCCTCAAGTGATCCTCCCACCTCAGCCTCCCAAAGCATGGGTATTACAGACATAAGCCACCATAACTGACCTGTTATTTACGCATTTTGCACGTGGTGGTCACTGCGGGGGGTCTCTTTCCTTGTCCTTGACAGGAGGGAGATATGTTTAGTCATGGGACGTACTAATGGTTGAATATGTGCATTGCCTATGGTGTTAACTTACGCACTGGGTCAAACACCCTTCTTAGAGCTTCAGTGAATGCAGCTTTTAAGACTGATTCTCGGCCGGGCACGGTGGCTCACTCCTATAATCCCAGCACTTTGGGAGGCTAAGGTGGGTGGATCTCCTGAGGTCAGGAGTTTGAGACAAGCCTGGCCCACATGGTGAAACCCCATCTCTACTAAAAATACAAAAATTTGCTGGGCATGGTGGCGTGTGCCTATAATCCCAGCTATTCAGGAGGCTGAGGCAGGAAAATTGCTTGAACCTGGGAGGCAGAGGTTGCAGTGAGCCAAGATCACGACATTGCACTCCAGCCTGGGAGACAAGAGCGAAACTCCATCTCAAAAAAAAAAAAAAAAAAAGACTGATTCTCAATGTGTGGTGAGTTTACTCTAGGGAGGTTCTGCTACAAGAGATGATGTCTTTCACTCCCAAAGCCTGAGGTTCTAACAAGTGTAGGAAGTGAAACCATACCCACAGCTCCCAGAATAGAGCACTACAAAAGCTCATCTTTACTCATTACTCATAAGTAAATGAATAAAATAATAACCCTTCCTTAGGGTTTCACCTTTCAAGGTGCATCCTACTCCCGGACTCCAGCCCGTCCAGTCCATCTACTTGGGTTCGATATTTTTTGAGAATGGCAGGTTCCGATTGAATGTTGGAAAAAGAGCCCCTGATTTGGGTGAGGAAAGGTGGAGTTTGGGGCAAGGGAAATTGCACTCTGATGGCCTTTAAAAAGGAACATTAGCCCTTTGGGAGGCTGAGGCAGGGGGATCACCTGAGGTCAGGAGTTTGAGACTAGCCTGACCAACATGGAGAAACCCCGTCTCTGCTAAAAACACGAAATTAGCCGTGTGTGGGGGTGCAGGCCTGTAGTCCCAGCTACTTGGAAGGCTGAGGCAGGAGAATTGCTTGAACCTGGGAGGTGGAGGTTGTAGTGAGCCAAGATCACACTGTTGCAATCCAGCCTGGGCAACAAGAGCGAAACTCTGTCTCAAAAAAAAAAAAAAAGGAACGTTTTTGCAGGAGATGGGCTAACTGCTCAAGTTTCTGGTGATACATACTTTGAAGTGGAGACAAAACACTGGAGAGGAAGAATAATATCTGTCTACTTTCAGCCCAAGTGAGCTGTTTGTTCCATTGACCCCGTAGGGGAAAATCTCCCAATTCTATCTAGAAATAGATTGACTGTTGGTCCTGGTTTTCCATGGAGTTATGGATTTTATTATTTTTCTGTGTTTTTAAAGGCATTTTAATTAAAAATTGGGAAAGGCTGCTTCAGGGCTGCTAAGTAGATGATATTGAAAAGTAGGAGCTGAATACAGCCCATTACTGCTTAATTTTATAATCGTTACATTTATCCTTTGCTTCTTCAACGTGTCTTCTTTACCGCTTAATGAAGTTCTTTGTTTTCTCCAATCACAAATATTCTTTCTCTTCAATACTTTGAGCTTTTCTATTTCTATTTAAATGCAACCGGAAGGAAACTTTTTCTATCAGCCAGGTATTGTTTTGTAATTAAACCTATTTAACAAAATAAAACAGATATATTTGAACCTACAACTCTGTTTTAAACTCTAATTTTAGAGTGGACTGGAGATGTTCCATTGGACTTGTATTCTTCCTAATCTCTACTTTTTGATATATTTTTGTGCCTTGGAAACATAATTTTTTTTCTTATTTCCCTTTGAGATTTCATGGTATTATAAAATGACACAGTAAAATATTTTAATTACTTATTTTGGATAACTTTCATTCTTTTACTGTGGTAGCAGATACAATAGGTTAAAGATTATACTTCTAAAGTGGTCCTTGAGGCCAGGCACGATGACTCACACCTGTAACCCCAGCACTTTGGGAGGCTGAGGCTGGTGGATCACTTGAGGTCAGGAGTTCGAGAACAGCCTGGCCAACATGGGGAAACTCCGCCTCTACTAAAAATACAAAACTTAGCTGGGTGTGGTGGTGTGGGCCTGTAGTCCCAGCTACTGGGGCAGCTGAGGCATGAGAATCACTTGAACCCGGAGGTTCAAGGAGGAGGAGGTTGGAGAGAGCTGAGATCACAACACTCCACTCAAGCCTGGGTGTCAGGGCCAGACTCCATCTCAAAAAAAAAGTGGTCCTTGATAAGTGATGTTAACAACCTCTTCTCCATTTGTCCCCATTTCTAGAGGCTTCCCCAGGCTCCCTGTACTCAGGACCCTTCATGCATGCTAAGTCCTGCTATGGTTTGGGTACAGGTTGTGTGTCACCACCACATCTCATGTTGAAATTTAATTCCACAGCTGGTGGTATTGGGAGGTGAAGTCTAGAGGGGAGTGTTTGGCTCATGGGGGCGGATCCTTCATGAATGTCTTGGTGCTCTTCTTGCCCTAGTGAGTGAGTTCTTGCTCTTGTGAGACTGGGATGGTTCTTGGGGGAATGGATTCCTTCCTGAGAGAGTGTGTTGTTATAAAGCTAGTACCCCCTTGGGTTTGGTCTGTCTTCCCCTTTGACCTTCTCAGCTGTATATGATACAGCACAAAAGGCCTCACCAGATGCCAAGCAGATGTTGGAGCCATGCTTCATCTTCTTTTTTTTTGAGATGGAGTCTTACTCTGTTGCCCAGGCTGGAGTACAGTGGCGTGCTCTCAGCTCATTGCAACCTCTGCCTCCCAGGTTCAAATGATCCTCCCACCTCAGCCTCCCAAGTAGCTGGGACTACAGGTGTGCGCCACCATGCTCGGCTAATTTTGGTATTTTTTAGTAGAGACAGGGTTTCGCCCTGTTGACCAGGCTGGTCTCAAACTCCTGACCTCAAGTGATCCACCTGCCTGGGCCTCCCAAAGTGCTGGGATTACAGGGGTGAGCCACCGCGCCCAGGTGGTGCCATGCTTCTCATAAAGTCTGCAGAACCGTGAGCCAAATAAGCCTCTTTTCTTTACAAATTACCCAGCCTCAGATATTCCTTTATAACAACACAAAATAGACTGAGACAAGGCTATGGGTTGAGCTCTAACTCAGTCTCTTCCCTACCCCCAGGCTTGCATTTACAAGTGTCTGGTTATCTCTTCTTGCAAAGAGGCATCTCACATTTAAAGGTACCAAAACAGAATTCTTGATTCTTCTTCTTTTCCCACCAAAATTCCTCCAGATTTACACCACCCATCTTCTTGTCTCAGCAGCCCCATTCTACCAGTTGTCTAGCTCAGAACTTGAGAGCCACCCTAGATGCTTCTCTCTCACATCATATTCAACCCATCAACAAATGCTGCAGCTCTGATTTCCTGAATCTGTGCCCTGCTCACCACCTCCTCCCCTGCTTCTCTACTTCTCTCTCTATCCTCACCTCCTAAATGGGTTTCTTATTTACACTCTTGACTCCTTGGATTCTGGTCTCCCCACAGCATTCAGAATGATCCATCTAAAATACAAAGAAGATCATGTACTTCCTCTGTTCCAAACCCTCTAGTAGATCCTCATCTCATTGGCCTCATCGAAGAAACAAAAAGTGCATTCAGAAAGAAATCTGTGCTAGCAAGGTCTCATGAGATCTTGCCCATGTATCTCCTCTTTTCTCCCTCTCTGCCCTCCTCTGTTCCCTATGCTTGTTGGAATGTTCTTCCACCATATGTCTGCATGGTTTAGCCCCTCTTTCTTTTATGTGTGTTCAAATACCATTTCATCAGCAAAGTCTTTTTCCTAACCACCCTGCTAAAAAACACCATCAATCATCCACTCCTTTGACCTCACTTTATGTTTCTTCATGGCACTTGACAAGTTATATATTTATTAGTGTGTTGACCGTCTGTCTTTCCCATAATTGTGCTCACTGCTGTATCTGTTTATTTTATTTTTTAAAGACAGGGTCTTGCTCTGTCACTAGGGCTGGAGTGCAGCGGTGCAGTCATAGCTCACTGTAGCCTCCAACTCCTGGGCTCAACTAATCCTCCTGCCTTAGCCTCCTAAAGTGATGGGATTGTAGGCATGAGACACTGCACCTGGCTGTATGACTGTAATCTTTAGTGCTTAGAACAGCTCCAGGTACAATCCATATTTGATGAATATATAAATGAATGGATCATAATACATTAGTTTCATTCTTCCCAGGTTATTAAAGACCCTCACTCTGGTTACTAGTTTTCAAACTATTTTTCTGCTATAGAACATTCTCTGCGAACAAAGTCTCACAAAGAAGACTAATAATGCAAACCAGATGTATTTGGAGTAACGTGATGTCATGACAGGTGGGAGCCAGGGAAGGGAGGTGCCCCTCTCCCCGCAGAGCTCCTTTCAGCTCTTCACCTCCTGGGGCAGCCCGGGTATGTTTGGAAACCACAAATGTAGGTTATCTCAGCCAATCCCTATGACTACCGTACAAAGCAGTTATAACCACCCCCATTCATAGATGAGGTAACTAACAAGATGGTGTCAGCTGGCCAAGACAACATGGTGAATAAGCCTCACGTCCACAAAGTGAGAGAGCCAGATGCCTATTTGAATCTACTAACTCCAAAGGCAGGTCTCTCCCCTCTGTACAACTTGCTGGCTCCCTTAACTCTCTTCCCAATTAATTATCCTTTATTCTTGGCATTCTGTTTTCTTTCTGTATCTTTCTTTCCATTTTTACTGTTTGTAATTACATGTTAGGACTTTTGTTTTAGGGACATTTCTGGCCAGAATTCTGAGCATTTCTTCCATTTGTCTGCTGAGCTCTCTTTATAGATCTGGGAAATGTTTCCCCAATTATTTCCTTAATTATGATTTCAAGGTTACTTACCTTTTCTATTCCTCCTGGGACCCGTGTTATTCAGTTTGGATAATCTTGCTCTATTTTTAGGGCCATCACTTTTCTTTCCTCCTTGAAAAATGGAGAGCTGTTTGTTGAAAGCCGTTCTTTTGACATGGAAACTATTATTTGTTTTTTTTTAAGCATTACTGGATCCTTTCTTCTCTGTGTTCATTATTCTCTTTTCCACCCACGACATGGCCTGAGAACCTGGACCTCTGCCCTCAGTTGCTCCTGACCACCTCCTGGGGGTGTTTACTTCTGTGTACACTGTGTGTGAGTGTGTAGGACGATTACACTTCAGATAAAATTATCAACACAAATCTATGAACAATTTTCCTTTTTTTTCAAATAAAGGTTTTATTTCTAGATTCTATAGTTGGGTTTAAAATATTTTTATTTGACAAAAATTATATATATTTATGGTATGCTACGTGATGTTTTGATATATGTATATATTGTGTGATCCAATACAAAGCTACAGTAATTACAACAGTTTGGTAGTGGTATAGTTGGTTCTTTCGTCCAGGAATTGTAGCTTTTCTAAATTACTCGTGATATCTTCTGTAGATTCGCTCTTTTAAAAGGGTTTCCAGCTGGATGTGATGGCTCATGCCTGTAATCTTAGCACTTTGGAAGGCCTAGCTGGGAGGATCACTTGAGGCCAGGAGTTGGAAACCAGCCTGGGCAACATAGTGAGAGCTCTTCTCTACCAAAAAAATTAAAAATTAGTCAGACATGGTGGCATGTGCCTATAATTCCAGCCACCTGGGAGACTGAGGTGAAAGAGTCACTTAGAGCTCAGGAGGTCAAGGCTATAGTGAACTATGATCAGGCCACTGCACTCCAGCCTAGGCAACAGAGCGAGAACCTGTCTCTAAAAAATAAAAAATAAATAGGCCGGGCACAGTGGCTCACGCCTGTAATCCCAGCACTTTGGGAGGCCGAGGCAGGTGGATCACGAGGTCAGGAGATAGAGACCATCCTGGCCAACATGGTGAAACCCCGTCTCTACTAAAAATACAAAAATTAGCCAGGTGTGGTGGCAGGTGCCTATAGTCCCAGCCACTTGGGTGGCTGAGGCAGGGGAATCGCTCGAACCCAGGAGGCGGAGGTTGCAGTGATCCAAGACTGTGCCACTGCACTCCAGCCTGGTGACAGAGCAAGACTCTGTCTCAAAAAAAAAAAAAAAAAAAAAGAAAGAAAAAGAAAAAAGGAAAATAAATAAATAAATAAATAAATAAATAACATAAAATAAAACTGTTTGCATGTTTCTTTTGGTAATTTTATTCTCCAAGATAAATCCCCAGCCAGCACATGTTTTCTTGTAGTCTTGGATATCCTGAGAAGAAAAAGAATCTTAAACTTACCTCTTGACATGATCACACAATTCAGGGGAATACTTATTTCAATAGCTTGAAGTTGATAAAC